>NW_012267415.1:553658-702095 GCF_000151885.1 Dipodomys ordii
ATCCAAGATGGAGATCACCGGTGCTGGGGGGGGAGGGGTGGCCTTCCCTCCTCGTCTCCCTGAGAAGGAGTGAGGATGTCGGGCTTCTACTCACGCCGAGTCTTGGATCCTGGGTCGTCTCTGGTCTGCAAACTGCAGGATGAAGCTGTCTGCTCCTTGTCGGTTCTTGCTGGTGTTGAGTAGAATCCGCTCGCCTGCTGCATCTGGCTCCTTCGTCCTGGACTCTCTGTGTGAGCGCTCAGGTATCGCCCGGCTGCGGTCTCCACCACGACCCTGTCGCCGCTGCCGCCGCCGGTGGCGGCTGGCTGGTTCTCAGATGTGTATTCTTGCCTTGGCTTTCTCTCACTTGTCTAACTCTCTGTCCTGTGATGGCACACTTGGTGTGTTTCTCTGGCTTAGGACTGTTCACTGGAACTCTAAAACTGCTTTCTATGCGAGAGCTTGTTCAGATTCCAGCTTCTCCTCCGCCATCTTGTCGCCTCCCCCTAAAATAAAAATTATTAACATGTTGGTTATACAAGAAACGTTTCATTGTGAAATTTTTACACAGGCTAAGATGTATCCTGAGCTCACTGACCCCTTTTAGCCTCTCCATTGCTCTTTCCTCCATTCTAAGATACTTTCAGCAAGTCATCATTCTACTTTCACATTTAGAAATAAACAATTTCAATTCTATTCACCTTGATTCAATCTCTTTTTAATTGTCTGACAATTATTGATATGTGCTATCATAATCCTTAAAGTATTATGTTCAAATCTTGCTAAAGAACCAAATATATTTTATATGTTCAAAGGATAAGAAGGACTAAGGGGACATGCTTCTGTGGCTATAACCCATGAAATAATAATAATTCTAATATGTATTGAGGCTTTCTGTGGGTAAAATATTCTAGTATTTTATATTTACTCAGTTGATGCAGTACCCAATGGTAGCCAACACTTTGATGTTCATTAGGCATGTAGAACAATCAACAAACCTGTTACCTTACTACAATGAGTTGAATAATAATTGGTAAAATTATGTTTTCTATCCCTAGAATCACCTACCTGAACTCTGATATTATACTGTGTGGCTATATATATATATATATATATATATATATATCAGGCGATTATATATATATTATATATGTATATAAGGAGATTATATTTGTTAATATAAGCCACTTTAATCCCATCTGTAATTTGTATTCTTTATAATATAACAAAATGCCACAAATTAAAACTTAAGATGATGCGTATTTATTATGACATTTCATTTTTGACTAGGGGACCAGGTATGGACTGCCCGAGAACTCTGTCTAGGATCTCATAGGCAGTAATCATTATGAGTTCCATGTTATGCGTCGTTCTAGAGGCTCAGTTAGAGATACCTTCATTGTTAAGATAATAGAGGAACTTTGTTGCAGTCTTACAATTTTAGGATCTTGAAGACAGTTGGCTGGAGTAACCCTAGAGTGCTGCAGACCAGTCCAGATACTAGAGCTCATCTTGACTTCTTTGGCAGGTTTCTAAAAATGGCTTCTTACTACAGTGACATAGCAGAAAGGAATCTGTAAGTGGACTGGAAAGACATGATTTTATAGATGTTCTGAAAACATGGTAACTTTTATTTTCCTACTATATTGCTAATATAAACATCCCAGATCTTAGTCATTTTCCTCAAATATGTAAAAACCAGGAGTTAGGAATCCTAGGAAGGACTACCTTAGATATCAAGCATCGGCCTTCCCAGTGAATTTAAATGATTATCATACCTCTGACATGCAAAATATATTCACACCTTCCCTAGCTTCCTATGAATCCATCTCATTACAGTGCCCCTTCAGGGGAAATCTGGACATCTAAGTCAGATCATGGTAAGATAAGGTCAGTCAGGTGTGACTTGTTTTGTGGTAGACACAAGCTAAAATGCTGGTCCCTTAGTGATTGTATGCATATGGCATTTCTCCTTGAGTATGAGAACTAGGAGAAAATTATTTCCGAATACTAAATATGTCAAAGGTGAAGCGCTTCCAAATATTATATTGTGTGAAAGGAGGTACTCTTGCAGGATGAGTTACTTTGGAAATTTCCTTTCCCTGCCTGTGTTTACAAAAAGCAGAAGCCATGATGGGGAATCATCTGAGTAGCAGGTAGATGCAGCCAGTAGCAAGAGCCAGCTCAGAAGAGTGTCCAAAAACTTCCAGCAAGAAGCTGGGAACCTGAATTCATATATCCACCAGGAAATGAATTTTCTGAACAACCTTTGTAACCTAGGAACTGACTTTCCTCAACTGTTCCTCCAAATAAGATGGCAGCATGTAGACACTGAGAGTTCAACTAATAACTACCTGGCCTCCTACCCCATAGAGAGAAGTTTACAGCATGTTAGTTTTAGCTGCTGAATTTGTTGTGTACAGTAACAAAGAATTTGGTATCTATAAACTTCATCCATTTTGTAAACCACCTTATGTGGACAGCACTGTTTTTACTGTTATTTTATACTCACAACAAAGGTACAGAAAGGACTAAGATGCCTTCCAAAGTTAGCCAGATAAAAATGAGATTTAAACCGTACTGGTAAAATACTATCTTTTCCCCATTCAAATCAGGAAGATACTCATGGCTTACTCTCTCATAGCAACAACAAAAACACAGAGTGGCAATAAAACTCCCTATGAATTCATTTACTGGGATTGGTGTGACATGAGCTTTATTACAAGGAAATAAAGATATCCCACCCAACAGGAGAATTTGTGTATTGTTTTATAAAGTCTTGTCAGCAATATGATGGGAGTCCTAAAAGGTATAACGTATTGGTAAGAAACTGGGGCACAACTTGTTCAATCAGTCAAAATTCCATGTCTCCCTCAAGTTTTGCATTCTTCTTCATGGCACATTATGGACTTCTTTTGTCTTTGGAAATTCACAAAAATTAAAAAAATACATTTTATACATATTGAAAGGACTCATTTGTGACTATAAAGATCTCTTATTTTCTCAAGTAGAAAGGGATGCTTTTAAAAATACTAATTATAAGTTATTCCTATTTTCTATCTTATTCCTCTGTTAAGCAGAGCTAATTATGCATATATAGATTATTCAGATCACCTTGCTATTTTTCTTTACCCTCTAGCTACCTGCCATTGTGTCATTTGTCTTCTCCCTTGGAAGCTGTCCAAGTTCATGCAGAGGAGGGGAAGCTCACACTGATCTTAATAGCAGCTATTGTAAATGCAGCTGTGAGGAAAGAGTGAGCAACTATTGTCTGACATCTTTATCATCTGCGAATTTCAATTATCCATATGATCTCCATCTGCCATTAACCTCAGTAATAAAGATTTGGATTCCAGAAATCTTAGAAATGTTTCTGCATTCTTTAGCATTTAGCACTAAGCTCATGTAAGCACCATAATTCAGTATTTTAAAATAAAAGGAAACATAACTAAAAGAGAATGCTCATTTTCATTGCATCTTTGTGGTATCTATAGACACTGTTAATGTTCAGTTTTCCAGAGCTACCTAGAATTTTGTCTAAAGCTTGAGATCATTAAATAATTCTAATGGTACCAGCCAAGTATCATTGCAACCACACACAAATGTAATTGGAGTTAACATGTCACCTAATTTCTTTGTTGTGTGATTTTCAGCAGGAATTATTTAAAAGTGCAACCAAATAAAAATTATATGAATATTAAATTTGTATATGAGGATTATCAGCATAAATTACACTAAAATTTTTGCTTTGCTTTGCATTTTATATAAAGGCATTATAACCAAAATGTGTAAATAAAGCAATGAATTCCTAGGCACATAGGTACATACAAATTAATTTTGATTTTCAAAATGCAAGGCAGAAGTGTTCCTTTTAAAAGATTATAGAATAATCAAATCACTAGGACTTGGGTTATTTCTAAATAAATTTTAATTTTTTGTGTCTAATAGAAAATTTTGACAGATCATAAATACACAAAAATGACTTCGGATTGATTTTGATGGGTTGAAGCAGGAAAGAAAGAGAGCATGCAACACATAGAATAATGCCAGATTTTTTTTAAGTTCTGATATAATATGAATAGTTTTGCTTTTCATGTTTTGAATTGTCATTCTAGTATTTTTCTATTTGCTACAATTTCACAACAAATTAAATAACCTTTGAATCAAAGAAACCTCAAAATGTTATTTTTTTTAATGCAATGTGATGGTCAAAGTGATTTGCTTCCTTTAAGTAATATTAATTGCTAAAAGTGTTAAGAATATTCAAGTGTCATACTCAATGTTAAAGTACTGCACTAACATTATCTTCAGTTCCTCCTGTGAATCCCATATGTCATCTCCATTTTCAGACACAGAAATGCCTTGCAAATAGTCCAAAGAACTTGACCAAGTTCCTAGATCATTCTGTCTCAAGTACATGCTCTTAATTACTGTGAATATCTATTAAAAATGTATGTCACTCTCGTGTTGTATTTTTAATGATGAAGTATTATGAAAGCAGTAGATGATCATCATGTAACTCTTGTTTATTTGTGACTGCAAAACATTCTGAAAAGACATTTGATTTTTATGTGCTAATCTTTGTGAAGATTATACTAATTTGGTTACTAATAAAGGATTTCCCCATAGGACTGTTTACATTGAAGTTCATATGACCCACTCACCAATGTGTAGCAGATAAAATTCATTGATGCTTGTAGTCCCTAAAAACAAAACTTTATTATTGGGTAAAAAACTCAAAACTGCCTTCAAATATATGAAGCTTACGTTGACATGTAAGTCAATCTAAATATGCTTTATACCAATACTTTTAAAGAAATTATCCTTACTCTTCAAAATGAATAACCATTTTCCCAATGTAATTTAAAGTAACATAGCTCATACTTCCCTTTCTGTATATACTAAAAACACTTTGTTCCAACTGAACTGAGGATTTTCTGTTATAGACGTATAGTGCCTTTGCCTGATTTTGTGGTCTAAACCAGTTTAATTTATATTGACTCTAGTCAAATTGATATTACTTGAGTTTAAATTATCCTGTACTTTTTATTAACCTACATAATCCAGTTCCAAATCATCAAATCTCTTATATTTCTTTGTGCACTGGCTACAATCTAAAAAAATAAAAATACACAAGCACACTCCCACACATATAAAACATTCATGCTTTGTCCTCAAGGAAATTCTTTATGAACTTATAAATTATTACTACATGATCAAAAGCCCATTATAATTAACCCCTCAATCTGCCATTTTGCAAAGGTACTAAACATGGAATATAAAGAATTTGTCACATGATAAAATAAATTCAAAGTCTTTTTTTTTTGGTAACTCCATGTAGCTCTTCCTTATGTAAAGTGACTGGCTCTCAGGCAGATTGAAGCAGGAGCAGAGTAGGAAATGCTCTTTGATGTCAAGAATGCCCACAAGCATTAGCAGCTGTGAAGCCTGGTAATGAAGCATTTGGCCCTCCTTTGGCATTGATTGCTCTTGAGAGGATTTTCTTACAAAAGATCAGCTATTTGATGAGTTCCACAGGATGTAACTGTGAACTTCCCAATACTGGCTTGTACATGCTGTTGGAATTGGTGTTTTACCTTCTGCATGGCACGATGCCCTTCTCACAGATGGGCCCAGGTGTTGGCATATGGCCAACATAATACTGTCAGTACATCAAGCATTAGATACTAGAACTATTTACTTGAGTGTCAACTAGCCATTTTTGAAGAAAATATATTACAGTGAAGAATAAAAATAATAGGCCTTACTCAAAATTCAATCCTACTATAAAGATACAAAGAACAGAAACTTCAGAAATCATTAATAAGTTGTATTCCTATGTCACTATAACTTAAAGTAGAATCAGTCAATGGGATTAAAGCAAGATCAGTCTTCTGGTTTAAATACAAAAAGAGCTTAAATCTTTTTCCTACATCCTTTAGTTGTAAGAATTTGAGCCCTTGTGCTGGTGCTTTGTGACTGTAATCCTAGCAGGAGGGTGAGATGTGAGGATCATGGTTGGAAGCCAGCCCAGGAAAGAAAGATATTCTTATTCAATTAACCATCATAAGCCAAGAGTGGTGTTGTGGCTCAAGTGGTAGAGTGCCAGCTTTGAGTGAAAAAAGTTAATAGTGCCCAGGTCTAGAGTTCAAGCCACAGTATCAGAAACATGAAATAAAATATTTTTTAAAACCACATGAATGGACATCTTTCTTGAATTAAATGAAATCTAACAAATTAACTTATTAGATGAGTTATTAAGTACCAAATAAATCAGAGCTAAAATTCTATGAAGTCACAGGGAATACATGTGAATCCATTTTGCCAGTAAAGTCAGTGAGTATTACTGGAAGAGTCTTCATAGAGTGACAGAACACCATCCAATCATTCTTCATTATGAGTGAAGCATGCCCCAGCTGTGTCACAGGGAAGGTTAAAAGGTGTTAGTGTGTTAGTGTGTTCACCTTTTAAATGAGCATGGTAAATTAAAGTGAACAATTCGGTCAGCAATTTGGCTTGGCTCTGCATGCTGTGCATTATTGTATGGTGGCCAGCTTCTCTGAATGAAAATCCAAGAGCCAATTAAGCAGCATTATGAACTCATAGGGGGAGCAGTTGTTCTAGTGGCTTCCCTACAAATGTCTAATTAATTCTCAAAGAAACCCAAATTGTTCTTTTGTGATATGTGAATGAGCATCTAAGAGAAAACCTGCACAGAAGGAACTAAGTGAAGGATGAGCAGGAATTTCATGATTAGCTTACAGTTCACAGTTGCTGGAAGGGACCAGCGCCATTTAGTTATTTTCCTCATTAATATTACATTAGTAAGCTAATGAAACATTTGGGTGAATACATTATGAGTAATAAAGGCATTAATTTTATTTCACTGAACACTCAATTATGCTAATTGGCATCTGTTATTGTTTAATATGTGTATTTGTCTATGAAAATTAAGAACAAATATAGAACAAACAGATGACTTTAAATTCTATCACAACGCAATATAATACTGATGTGTTTTATATACTCTGGATAGTATGACCACTTTAAGCAACTTAATTGCATTTAAATTTTATGTTCATTTAAGTACCTTTACATTTCTAAGTGTGTCTTTATTTTTTATTATTATTAACCAAAAGGTTATAGTAGGAAAATCTGTATTTCCTCACTCCCAAGTCAACACAGCATCAGCAAGCAGCATATGCAGACAGTTTTGAAGCATGAGCTGTATGAAGGTGTCAATCTTTTTGCTGAGGCTTTAGTAAATTATTTCATTTCTATGGGTTCAATGAAGTTTTAGAAAATGAAACTCCCTGCTGAATTTTCTCAGAAATTCATTCAGGGAAACATTGTTTTTCGTTGGTTTCTGTGGTTTTCATTTTTCTCATAGTTGGCGTTCACTTTTCAATGTGCAAGACTTGGATTTCCCTTGGTTCCTTTATTATAATACTTAGTTGCAAGAATGACAATCTCAGAGCCTTGATTGTAGGTATTATTTGTAAAGTAATATATGCACTTCATTGTTTGTGGTACCCAAAGAATACAGGTGGTAAGGTTTAAACATTACATTTTAATAGCTCATTTTTATACGTGTCAGTGTGATATTTTAATTCTGGATACCTGCCTTATTTTTCACGAAAAGCTAGACTTTCCATTCCCTGCCTTCTGAGTAGTATATGCTACACAGTATCATTTTATGTGACCTAAAATGCAATGTGGAAAGTTAATTTTACCCTCTATGCTGATAAGCAAGTTAACTATCAATACTAGAACAGTTGTTCAAAGTAATTTTATTATTGCTGTCTTTTGCCCCTTATACATTACAGGATTAGTAGAGTTGATATTTTTATTAATTGCTACCAAAATCCATATGGGGAACTGGAATTTGAAATAGCTCCTCCTATTTTATATATCCTGCTTTACGTTTATCTTTCTGCATGTGACAGCTCATGAGTTTTTGTTCTGTTCTGTCCAATTCATTTCACTTTGAATGGTGGATCCTGAATGTGTCCTGTTCTTCTTGAGTCTTAATGAAAAGCATGTCAGTGTTCATCTGGTAGGCTAACTTCCTGTGTGAGCATGCAGGTGTGCTTATGCGCACGGTGCTTTTGTCAGAAAAGAAAAGGAAAGAAAAAAACAGCTACCAGATTACTCTGACAGTTTAGAAATTGTAGATATTCTACTATGCAGTAGTTCATAATAGTTCATAATTAGTGTTATGAAAGTAAGCTTAGGGTATGATTTGTATATTATTATTATTATTATTTTCCCAGCATCAACCTTAAGTTGACTGCTGTGTCAGTCCACATTACAGTTTGTGATGTAATTTTTCATGTAGATAAGTTTTTTTTGCGGGGGGAGGTTAAAGATTATCAGATGACGGCCTTCTATTTCACAGTATTTCTAACCATTGTAAATCTATTTTATGTGTTTCTGGGAACTTGAAATGGCATACATTTGTAAAAGATTCCTAAGCCAGCTGAGAGTAAATGGTAACATTCTACATTGCTTGCTACAGGTAAACATTTTCACATGTAGATATTCTGTATCTTACCTGTAATGTGATGGCAATGTATGCCTATGTCTTTCTTGATGCATTTTGGATGTTCCAAGATGTCTTTATGTTTTAAAAGAAAACACATTTTGTTAAAAATTTTATTTTAAAAGAAAACACATTTTTACAATATCAAGTAGAGAATGGAGAAAAGTATGAGATATATTTCATATATATATCCTATATATCAGAATAGCATTTGTGATACATTAAATAAATATTCTACTTTCCCATGTGCTTACTTATTATGCAGCTGACTTGATACAGAGACATTCTAATTCAGTTCAGAGTTATAGTCAGTTGTGTCTAACTCATTGCGTGTTCTGCGACGTGTTTCCCTGCCCCCTTAATTCTGTGAAACATAGTCCTCATAAAAGGTAAAAGTTTCCAAGCCATCTCCAGAGGAGTCTGGATCAGCCAGACTGACACACAGGCAGTCACACTGTTGCCTCTGCCTCTCCTCACCCAGCCATACCAACCCACTTAATGCTGGTGTGAAAGTGTCAAGAGAACAATGTTTTCTTGGAAAATTGAACAGAACAGGGCCTGGATGCTATTATAAATGCAAGATGTACCCTCAAGTCAGCCTGCCCTCATCAGTTGATGGTACTTCAGGGAAACAAACAAAAGGTCATCTATCCTCATCCCTTTCTCCTTGTACTTACCTCCCTCTCCACAACTAAAAAGAAAACACTAGTAAAAAAGGTAAAAGTTAAGAGTAATCTTCACAAGCAAAAAAGGGTGTATAATGAGCTGGATTTAAGTTATAAAGTGAATGCTTTACATTTGTTGATAGCACCATTCCTTAAAGTTGGATGGCATTAAGAGTAAAAATAAATAAATAAAAGCTCAGGAGGAAAGTACTAGACTCTACATTCTGTACATAGATGGTTTTTTTCCTTAATAGTAGTCTCTTGGATTTATAAACAACTAAGATAATTAAAATTATTTTGATTACCAAGGGTATTTGTAACAAACCTAGACTATTTTGAATCAATTAATAATGTCATTCAAATGACTGTAAGACCAATATTACTCAAAATTACATCAAATGTTTAGTTTGAGCATCTAGATGGTGATAGGAAAAAAAGAAGAGTGCTCACCTTGAGCTGAAGAGCGCAGTGACAGCGCCCAAACCCACAACCAACCAAAAAAAAAAAAGAATTTATTGTATATACCCCAAAATTAAGAAAAATAAAGAAAAGGATATACTGAAGGGGGTGAGAATGTTGAAAGGGAGTGACATTGGTCAAGATGCATTTTATTAACACTTTTGTTACGTGGCCCTTCCTTTGTAAAATGTCTTAAAGATATTAAAAAAATAAAAAGTACCCATCATCACTACATTTTTAGTTGTATTAATTTTATTAATGATGGAGACCCATGGCTTTTTCAAAATAGTAATAAAATGATAATTAAAGTATGCTATGGCTCACAGGCTATAAAAATACAGAATAGTGTAGAAAGCATGCAACTTAAGAAACGCTGACCAACCCACAGTATGCACAAAATTATGTCCAGAGTCATAATAAGGAATATTTCCATCAAGAACATACATAGTTGTTTCTGCTTGCCAGAATTATAGCTTTTGAGTTCTAAATACACATTTAATTTTTATTTTTCTGTAACAGTTGATGATAAATCCACTTCGTTATTTTATATTTTCCTTTGGCTTAACTTGTAGTGCTGCTAAAGTATCTTGCTATTTTGTTAGGAAAAATCTTCCCTTGGGCTTGTCTCACAGGGCTATGAGTCTCCTGAAGACCATCAGTGCTTCACAGCTGCTTGGTATTTGTGAGGCTTTCTTTTGTACCTTTATTCATGTTTTTCACAATTGTTCCATCTACAAACAGAGTAAGGTATAAACATGGTATAGAAGTGCGTTGGGGAACCTAGGAGGTTGAGCGAAAAGAAAAAAATGTAAAATTATATTAACAAAGTCGCTTTCAAATGGCAATTTTTGATCTTATAATTCTAATTTTCCCTCGATGATGCCTTTTGAGTATTAAAAGAAGTTATCTTCCTTTCAAATGCAGAAAAATCCATTGAGAAGATACTCTCTGGCAACCTCTTATTAAAACATGATTAAAGTTTCCCTTTCTCCATTTTGGACAGTTTTTTTTTTAAGAAAAGGTTTCATATATTCAAAGTATAATGGTTTAATGGTATAAAAGGAAAAAAAAAACACCTTTATTACCAGGCATTTGTAATGGTAGCTGAATTGCCTATAAAATGTAAAAAATTTGCAGGAGACATTTTTGGAGGTTTTGGTTGGCATCTCAATTCTGATAAATGATCTTAGGTTCATTTGACTGCTCACTTTGATTGTTTTTCAATGTGAAGTTAAATCTTTCAAAGCTGCTAATTCTCATTCAAAGTGCAGAAGAGTTCCAGAGAATTTAAATCACATCTGTAAATGTGTGTAATAGCATCCACGGTTATTTCACAGCAATTTAGAAGGCCACTATCAGGATGAGTGACTCATTCCAAGCATTATCATTGAAAAACCTGTGAAAACAGGACTGCTCTTTGCATTTTAAACCCAACCAACACTGCTGAATTTTTCAGAGAATAAAGATTATCAGAGGCATTGAAAGAGACAAAAAGGAAATACAAACCAAGTACAATGGAAAATGCAATGAACATCATTTCACATTGTCTTTTTCCTGGACAATTTGTTACATCTCTTGCTGCTAACCAGCTGATAGCATCTAAGTCATTTTAAAAGATGAAATCTCAATATGTTCTATGCAATTTAGGAGATATGTTGCTTTGGAACAGGCAATTTTCTTTCAGGTAAATAGATATATAAGCAGGTTTGTGGTAGAGTATTTTAGAACTCTCAAAATTAATCTCTACATGGTACCTGTTTCAGTAACATTGTAAAATGTCGAAGGGGGCGGGGGGAAGAAATGAAAAGGAGAGAGGCATAATGGAATGACTAAAAAAAAAAACCCTACAAAGATGGGAATGAAAAGAACAGCAGATAGAAAATGAGGGAACCGAAGAAAGGACAAGAGTATCTGTGAAGTTGGACAGGTGGAACTTTGGGGTTATAATAAAAGAAAAACACTCTAACGAGATGGAAATAACCTGTGATGAAGTAGTCACACATTATTAGAAGCCTCTGGGACCAGAGGCAGAAGCATCTGACTCAGAGACAGAACAGGCATGTAGGAAGCTGGCTAAAGTGTGCTTTGGAGATGTGGAAATGAGGGTACAGCAGAGGCACACAGCCTGATCTCTGTTTCAACATCATTTAGTTTTGAATGCTCCAGGAGTATGCATTTACCCCTATGGGGTGGCTCTCTGAAGCAAAGGTGACTTCAAAAGTTGTTGAGAGCTGAAAACTACTGACAGCATTCCAAGGTAGGAGAAAAAGGTCTATTTCAAACGAGGATGTGGGTTGTGAGTTCACTATTATGTGCACCAGCATCCATCCTTTCTGCCACTTTATTCATTAGTGTAAATTGGGTAAAGTATAGGTTATGATTTCAGATAGGCTGTCTTTCTGGAGTGGGACATTTCAGCAGATGCATATGGCTTTCAAAATTAAGGGTTTCCACAGCTGATAGTTACTTTCTTCCTAGCATTTGCTACCACTCAGCTGGTATTAGTCATTACTTGATGCTGTGACCCAGGCTCTTAGAAGGGTCTTCTTCCAAATTCACTGTGTTCTCAGGGTAAAGTTGTTGCACACATCTACCTCTTGAGTATCAGAATACCAAGAGGCACTCAAGTGGATCACATAGCTCATTTCTCTCTGCATTGATTTTATGGAATATTTGCTCTGATGTGCATAGGTGACTATCCTAGCCAGAGAAAAGGCTCATCATCAGATTCTTTTGAGAATGAAATCCAAATTTCCAAGGTGACAGCCGTAGCTTATAATTGAATGGGTTACTTGCTAGATAATGTCAAGATAGCTAAACCTTCAGAGCACAACTTAGTAGGAAGAACAAATGGCAACTTGATTCATAAGAATATTCCTCTGATAGCCGGGCGCCGGTGGCTCACACCTGTAATCCTAGCTACTCGGGAGGCTGAGATCTGAGGATCGTGGTTCAAAGCCAACCTGGGCAGGAAAGTCTGTGAGCCCTTTATCTCCAATAAACCACTAGAAAACTGGAAGTGTGGTGCTGTGGCTCAAGTGGTAGAGCACTCACCTTGAGCTGAAGAGCACAGGGAAAGCACCCAAGCCAAGAGTTCAAGCCCCACAACCGACCAAAAAAAAAAAAAAAGAATATTCCTCTGTGGCCTCTTAATTCCACTCATTAATTTCTTGATTTATGTATTTTTCCTTTGTTTGTAAAATGATATATCAATGTGCCTGCATGCCTGATCTAAATTCTGTGTGTGTGTGTAATGTGTGTATATGTATGTATATATGTATATATATATATATATATATATATATATATTTGTGTGTAAAACAAGTCTACATGTTTCATCCTCTCAAGTGTAGTCTTTTAGCTGACACTTTAGTTGTGCCACAGGTCTAACAAATCTCTGACTATCGCTTCTGGATGGCATCGTATAGAAGTCCTACTCCCACATGTGTTTACTATGAAGTAGATTACCTTGCTCTGTGGGATACAATAGAATTCTGTGTGGGTAGATCAGATGTTTGGTTAGCTCAAGGATAGTGACTATATCTGAGGCCAGCTGAAGGCAAATGGCAACTCCACATAAGATAAACTATCTTCTTTTACAGAAACATAATTTTTCTAAAAAAACAATCAGCTTTCCACCAAGTAGCCATATGTTCTCCTTGGGAGAAGCTACTACATTGAAAGTTAAATATTTGGCCATGTAATTGTAGGTCAGATGTGACAAATACACTCATATTGCTACATAGCTGCATATTCTCATCTTTAATAACATTTCCATTTGCTCAGACTCTTCCAGAACAGATGTCAGACAGAAGCTAAGGTGATGTCCACGGGCCAACCAGTTCAGTCTATTTTGTGGGCAAATTTCTATTACACTATGTGGTCTCTGATAGAAATTAATATGATGATGATTGGCAGATTTATGCACATCTCATGTATCTGTCCACAAGTAAAAATGTCTAACTTTTACATAAGTAGCACAAAACTCAGGCTACTTTTATTCTCCCTTATCCTGTTACTTAATAGTACTGTATTGACCTTTTTTTAAAAATGTAAGATCCACAAAACCAAAACAAAATACATTATTTCTTTCTAAGATCTCTTTTCATTTTGTTCATGTTCAATTAATGTGGTTTGAAAGAGATATAATGGGCCACTTAAAATCATCATGCCAGTAATTTTGGGTGGCAAGTCCAATTCCTTAGACAACCTCTAAGCCTAAATCTAAAGTACTGTCTATATAATTTTACTTATATTACTAAACATTTTCTCAATTTGAATTAATATTTATGAGGCTAAAGTCTTTGAGATGAAGTCCTGGGAATGATCGTATCACAAATTGTATTTCAATAAACCTTGAAATCCCAATGATTTTCAAATCATTTTTCTTATATACTTATAAGAAACTTGCTTATATGTAAGCAAGTTTTTGGCAATTTGACAGATAAATACATTTTTTCAAAAATTTCTCAAAATTTCTAATTACATTAAGGTTTTGAAAGTATGAACATGAATGTTCATTGAGGCTAATTTTATGTGCTAATTTTAGCACATAAAATCAGTTCAAACATACCAAGTCCAAGTGAGTATGCTATGTGAGAAGGCAGAAATCTGAGAGAAGTTAGTAATATTTTCCTATTATAGAAGTAAAAATTCATTTCAGTGATTGGACACAGAAAACTATTAACATGCATGTTTAAAAATACTCATCATTACTAATTTTACCACTAATACTATAGAGGAATAATTACCTTTCCCTTTTCTAACATCTCAACATAGTACTCTGGGGAAAATCATTCTTTTACGATGGTCATTCCATCATTGATGTAGGAATACTCTGCAAGTCAGCTAGAATTATTACATGAAGTGTTCATTACTCAAGTTGTCAAATTTGATCTAAACATTATCCTTAAGACATAAAAACTTTCTCATTTCAATCAAAGAAAGTGAATTGCAATGGCTGGCTGATACATATATTTTTACTTTACCTATCAGCTTAAATAATCCTTTTTCTCACCTGCAAATGTCTGCCTATATGGTCATTATCATACATCTTTTCTCCTACATTCAGACACTTGACATTATATATAATTTTTCCTTCATTGCCTGCCATTATTGATAGATGATTTTTATGGTTCCTTCAAGTCATAGAGACTGGACTGACTTACTAATTCTATCAGTGGAACACAGATGCCTGAAGCAATGTTTCAATATATAGCTTCAAATCAGATTTTCTGCAGCAAAAGACCAAATTAATTATTTCAGCATTTAGATATATTCAAATGATAGATATGGTCACCTTTTTATCATTGTGATTGTAGGTCATGCAGCAAATCCAGACAACTATAGAAATATCTATAAATTTCATGTTCAAATTAACAGAAATTTCTCACATATAAATCTTATAATACAGTAAATATTCCATGTCAAAAGTGGTTCTGTTTCACCATTTATTCTCAAGTTTTAATTATTCAAAAGTAATATATTTTAAATAAATTATAAACTGAAAGCACATTTTTATTTTAGGAATTTACACTTCTATTTTGAATTCTTTGAATTCAAGAAGATTGGAAAGTATGGATAAGGGCTTGAGGTTTTGCCTCACTTTTTAGAATGAGAATTAATGAACGATAGCATCAGGTACTGAGTTAGAGGTCGGATTTCAGACCTAAAATGAAAGAATGGATGAACTTCCTAAGAATTTGTAAAGCATTTTCTGATATTTCAATAGAATTTTAAATTTTACAGTCTTTTTCCAGTTCTCTGTGACTTAATAGATAGTTCACTATTCCTACTTCAAAAGTAGCAAACTAGGAGTTTTTCTGTGACTCAACGTGCTAGAATACTACCCTTGAGCAAAAAGACCTAGAGACACGCTCCAAAACCTTAGTTGATCCATAACCAACCAAAAACAAAACAAAACAAAAGAAAACAACTAAGAAACCATTTTAACAAGACTTTACAGTCTTACATTACTCATGAAAATAAAAATAGAAGTTAATATTCTACCATTTGTTGTTATAAATGGAAATTGTAACCTAAGATTAATTCTTAAACTTCATTTTCCTAACAGTCTTCCACTTTATCTTTAAAATATTGAAATATGAGCTATAAAATTGATTTAAAATTGTTGTGTAAGTCACTGAATAAACAATTTTACATTTGTAATATAGCAAATTGCTAAACTTTAGCAGTCATAATGTTTAGAGAAAGTTCCTGTCTATATTTCACATAAAAATAAACTTTTTAAAAGTTAAGTGATACATGAATGTACATAAACAAGGTGGTCCATCTGGAATTTCCCCTTTTCCACAAAATAACATAATTTACATCTATATGTTAGTTACCACTTTGTAGAAACATTATCTAACAATTCGAACCATTGAACTTATGCTAGAATGCCAGAAAAAAATAGTTTTTTGAATAAGTTAGTGGACAGGTTTGTAAACCAGAGAGCCACTATTGATTCATTGTTTCTTAAACATATCCTATATTTTCCCTTATTTGTAAACACCTATATTTTAAGAGCTTACTGTTTATATAAAAGATATGTAGGTTTCCATAAACTTCTCATCCTCGAATGAATTAACTACAGGAAAAAGAAAGCCATTTCCAAAAATAAATACAAAGAATGTTTCTATTTGCATCAGTCAGAATTTTCATGATGATATTTCTTAAGCTTCTTGACATTCTTACTACAGTAAAATGTTAGTACTGAATATTCAATTAATGACACTCAGGTTCTACTAAATGACACTTTGAAAGAAGAGGTGGAGATGTTTAACTGAACTACAGTAATAAGAATCAAAAGACCACTCTTTATAAAGGTCAACTTCTATTTATGAGCAATGTCTTTTGTCTCTTTCCTCCTTTCTCTATTTCAACTAATGAAAACCACTTTGAATTGAGGTCAGTAGAATAATGAGACTTGCAAGATATGAATTCATTCTCTCCCATGGAATTTTATTTAAAAAATGTAAATTAGTTCAATCTTTTAACTCAGAGGAAAAGATGTCATAGTTCTTTTAATGTTCATTGTGACAATGTCATGGATGAAAGGACTACTTTAATAACTGCTTCTGTTCTTACATATTAGAATATAACAATTTGCTATTATGGTCATATTTTTTGTCCCTGGCATCTGTAAACATAGGTTATCTTATATTGAATTCCTCTTTGTAGTAGCTAATAATTGGAGAAATTTCATTCTGTATCAAAGAATTTGAGGGTATTTAATCCTATTTATATATATATTTAATCTGATATAGAAAAATCTAAATCTACCATAGAAATACTTATTGTTCATTTGTTTCCAGTATAATGTTTGTCCTGGTTGTTATTTGTGTGTATTTACTGAGTTTATAAAATGTCTTTCGTATTCACTAATGCTGTACTAGAAAAGGAAACCATAATGAAACTTTTGTAGTTTTTAACTTTTTACTGTGAATTAAGCTCTTCTTAATGACTTGAAATACATGGTCTAATTTGTCTTAAATGTTCTGTTTTCAATACGGAGGTAAGATTTCCTGTAATATTTTGGATATCCTCTTATTGAATATGTGGTTTTGCAAGTATTTGCACTGATTCTACCCACTGCATTCTCAATCTGATGACTGTTTCCTTTGATCTGAAGAACAGATTTTGTTTGGCAAAGTCCTATTTGTCTATTGTTTGTTTTACTGGGTTCTTTATATCAAAGGAGTAATTGCCCATGCCAATGTTTACTTTCCGGTTTATAATTTCAGGTTTTGTGCATGATATGACAAGATCTAATATCATTCTTTTTCATGTGGATTTCCAGTTTTCACTCCACGTTGGAGACCAATAGATTGTATATATGGGGTTAGATTCTTGGATTCTTTCTTGTTCCATTAATAGGTTCCTTTCTTATTTTGTTTTGGATGCCACTAGTCTCCCTCTCTGATGTTACATTAATCTGTGATGGACTAAATACAACATTTGCTCTATTTCCCTCCTTCTTAAAGAATAGCTGAGATTCTGTACATTTTTCCAACCTCACAGAGTCATAAGATTTCAGCAGACTTTGACTCTTTCATTAGTTGGTGTCTGCCCCTTTCTTGTAAATTATGTTAGTTCCATCAGTGTTGAAAATATAGGGAAACAGGTATCATATATAAAGGCTGGGATGGTTGGAAACATCTATGTGTTAATTAGTTTTTGTCACTGTGATAAAGCACTTGAGCAAATCAACTTAAAGAAGAGAGGGAATAGCCAGGTGTCAAGCTTCTCTTATTGTAACCCTAGTTAGTAAGGGTGTTGAGATCCATAGTATGCTAATACAGGCTTTCTTGAGCAGAAAGGTCAGTTATATTTCATCTCCAAGATTACAGGTCAAAAGCAGGACTAGAGGTATGGCTCAAATAACAGACTACCAGGCAAGCAAATACTATTAATAAGTATGAGGCCTTGATTTCTAATTCCAGCATTACCATAAGTAAAAATGAAACATTAGACTACTTCCTCCTAGTTTCTACAACTCCTAATAATGAAGGAATTGTCAAAATATAGTTCCTTCAATGGGTCCATCCTTTGAGTAGGCTCAGGGCCTCCAGGATCCAGTCACATCCAAAAAGCCCTACCTCTGACCATGACATTAGACAGAGTCTTCAATACATGACCCCAGTATAACAGTGCTACATCACTTTTTTGTCTCTTTTCTTCCCCAAAGGATTGACTCTGACTTGCGCCAGCTTGCAAAAGGGACTGACAAGTAAAATATAATCATCCTTCTTAGCTATTTTAACTTGACATTTTCACTTTTGTGCTTTTTTTGTGGATACAATAAAAATGTTATTTGACCTATAAATCATGGTTAAACTACTGTTATTATGCAGAAATTTTTTTACTTCACTATTTTCCCTTGACTTAAGTTTTAAGATACTGTGTATGTATCTTATATGTGTGTGTGAGTGTGTGTATGCATGTAAAAATATAAATTTGAAAGTTCTGGGATCAAACCCATGCTGGGCATGACCTTACCTTTGGTCGGACTCATCAACACAAGTTGTGGTTCTTAAATTGTCTCCATGCTAGTATTTTATCAATGTTGGCACAAATTAACATTTTCCAAATAATCTAAAACACTTATAGGTCAAAACCATTACATGGGTCTCTGGGTTAATGTGCTAGCAGGGTAGTATTACTTTAAGGAGACACTAGAGGAGAATTTTTACCTTTGCCTTTTTTTTTAAAGCAACATACATCCCCAAGATTTCCCACTCCATCTTCAACAGTGACCTGGTGGAATTTCTCTTCCCTACCTCCAGCGCTGGTTGCCACACTTAAGCAGTCATCTTCGCTACCTCCTATTGTATCTGAAGAAAACTGTGGTATTTTCACAACATAGGCTTGATCCTTAGCTTTACCTATCTTGTTCCAGTAAGGTAATATTCATTGGAGTCTTAGAAACAAAGTATGTGTTCACAGGCATGTATGTTTTCTTATTTTTGGTGGTGATAGGGAGCATATTGGTGGAACTAGTTTTACCATGGAGAAGAGGATACACTCCCTCCTACTGTCACTGTTATCAGTTAGTCTGCTCTTATCAAAAGCACTGGATGATTACAGTAGTTGAGCTGTTAGACGGCTTCAGTGCAGTGAATCCCATTATAAAAATACACAATCTGTATTATCAGATTTGCTAGATTTCTTGAGCATCTCATCCATATTCAAAAAGGTAATTGCTATAACCACTTAGCCTCTTGCTGAGACATTTAATTTTTGTAAATTTCATCTTGATTATTGCAGTATCTTCCAATGAAATCCCAATGTAACTAGGAAGCCAACTCCAAGAGCAAATATTTGCATGAAATGACATTAAAATGGAGGTAAAAATGTAAAATTTCTTATTACAAACATTTTAATAAATTTCATGGTTAGAGATAGCAAAAAAAATCAAGTTTTATTGACAACAGCATTTTGTTTATGTTTTCTGGGAATATAAAAACCCAGAGACACCAAAAGATTTGGGGGCATTGAACATAAATCATAGTAGTGACATCTAAAGGATATATAGAAGGAATGTCTGAGAGGAAATTTGATGAATAGGTCTAGGCTAGACACCAGAAATCAAAAAACAAATTTCAATAAAATACTGAATCTTTAGAATATAAAATGTTATGCCCTTTCTTCATTAAAAGCACATTGGGGAGTGGTGGCTGATGTCTATTATCCTAGCTACTCTTATTTCCTATTCATCAGCAAAAGGCAGAAATGAAGATATGGTTCAAGATTTGGGAAGACATCTTGCTGATTTGTTGAAAGTCAACCAATATATCAGATGATGGCAGGGTAATATAACATCAACACTTCAAAGGACAGAACAAAAAACCAGGTGAACAATGATTATTCTTAAGCCCACAGAGGCACAAAACAAATCCCAAGAGATGGCTGGATTGTAGAGAAGGTTAGAGGAATAAACCTTCTAATTTTGTTGATAGCTATAACATAATAATGAAAATACAAAAGTACCCAACAGTTACTTGTTTATCAATAAATAAGCAATAGCATGGATCCATCTTCTTTGAATCTTTTGCCACCTGGATTTAAATATCTTTAATATCTTGAAACTAAATATCCAATATATTCAAGTAGAAGATTTTGTGGTTGTGGGAAGATCATAAGTAAATTATTGAGCTAGAAAATATCTAGAATGTATATAAAAGTTTTAAAAAAACTCCCGAAACACTGTTTTACAATGGACTTTTAAAAACTATGAACTTGGAGGTAGGTAAGAGACTTTAAAATTTTGTCAGATATGATTATTTTCAAATTGAGTATATAATATTTTCTCTCCTGGGAACAAAAGAGAAAGGACTGACAATATGTGAAGAACAACAAAAGAGCCAATTGACTCAGGCATTTTTGTGTACACTCATTTCTCCTTGTTTCCCCCCAGAACAACAAATTAATGTGGATTTTTACTGTTTCTTGAATGCTTTATTTCGGTGATGATTTTGATTTTCTTATCCTGATAGGTCTTGCAGTGATTGAAAACTATTCTGTGTTTCAGAATTTCAATCTTACTCTTTTGTTTTAATATTATCAGTAGACTTTGACAATACAAATAACCAACAACAGTTTAGCATAAATCCTGTTCTAAAACATACTTGTCTTTCACTGTTTATATAAGAAATAATTTACTTCAAAAAGGATGTTGCATATCATTTAGTAGTCTACCACTTGTAGTAGTAGACAATACTAGTCTACTACTAGTGCTAGTACTATAAAGTAGTCACTTTTATATTTCTATACATTTTAAAAAGAATTGAAATAGATTTATTAAATTGTTTTTTGAATAAAAATTCTAGTTGAAACTGCAATTTTTGGTTAAGAGAAGTTATTATGTTAGATTCAAGAAATTGAAGCCAGGCACTGGTGGTTCACAGTTGTAATCCTACCTACTCAGAAGGCATGATCTAAGGATCATAGTTCAAGGCCAGCCCTAGCAGGAATGTCAGTGAGACTCTTATCTCCAATTAACCCCCCTCAAAACTGGAAGTGGCACTGTGGCTCAAAGTGGTAGAATGCTAGTCTTGAGCAAAAGAAGTCAGGGACAGCACCAAGGTCCTGAGTTCAAGCCCATGACCCACAGACAAGCAAAAAGAAAAGAAAAGAAATTGAGGGTAGAATTTGAACACAGTGTATGGTATCTACTGTAAATGAGTGAAAGGAGATAAAATTAAAATGCATGTGCCATTAAAAACCTTCATTGTAAAGGGAAAATATTTTTGTACAATTCCTAAGTTTTCTTCTGATTTTTCAGCATTTAATTTGTATATGTATTATATGTATATATATATATATATATATATATATATATATGATTGAAGATATTTAAAGGTTTTTTGTTTCATTTTGTCTTTCATTAACATTTGGCGTTTCATGCCAAAGTATAGGTTTTGAATGAGGAAGACTTAAGTTTGTCTTAGAATTTTTAGCAGAACCAGGTTTGTTGTTTTATTTTGGGGGGGGTTCCGGTCATGGGGCCTGAACTCTGGGCCTGGGCACTGTCCCTCAGGTCTTCAGCTCAAGGCTAGCGCTCTACTACTTGAGCCACAGCGCCACTTCCAGCTTTTTTTTTCTGCTTATGTGGTGCTGAGGAATCGAACCCAGGGCCTCATGCATGCAAGGCAAGTGCGCTACCACTGAGCCACCTTCTCAGCCCCGCAGAACCAAGTTTTGAACTCAATATTTGATGCTCTTTCTCTTGAGCCATGCCATCTGGTTATTTTTTAGGTACAGTCTTGTCCACTAGGAATGTTCCCTGAATGGCTAAGATGACATGTAACTGTGACTGAGTCCACTTTTTGGTCTGTACTTTTGCAAACTTTTCCCTGGGCTGGCTTCAAACCCTAATCCTCCAGTCCTCACCCTGAGTAGCTAGGATTACAGGTGTAAATCATCAGTCCTCAGCGTATGTTTGGGTCTTAACTACATACTTTGTTGTTATGGTCAGGGATAAATTATTTAATCTGTGATTTAATCTCACCATTTATATCTCAATTGTATCTTGTGAAGTTTAAATTTAACACTTATGTGTTAAGCACTAAGTCTCTATTTTCTCCATTTGTTCTCAACCACATACTGCATAGTTGATGTTGCCAGGGATCTCAAGATAAATGAGATACAAAGTTATGTGTCTCCCTCTAATGTTGTCCAGAAATCAATTGGAATTTTCATCAGAGCTGGTTATTGATTGACTGATTTTTTTTTTACTCTTGATATACATTTCACAAACTAAATTCTTCACTTGTCTTCCATGGAAGACTAATAAATTATATGCAACATCCCTTTTGAAGATAAATTGCTACTTCTTATATAATAATGGTCAGACACGTGTGTTTTAGAACAGCATTTATCCTAAACTATGCTTGGCCATTTGTATCACCAAAGACTCTATGATAATACTAAAACAAGTCAGACTGAGCCCATTTTAAGATTCCATGCTCCTGTTTTCACTGTATTTGGTGTTGGTATAATTTGGGGAGCAGAGAGGAAAAAAAACAAATTGTTTAAATAGGGATACAGGTTGACCCATTGCAACAATGAGATGTACAAGGCGCTATGTCAAAAAAATGACATAGCCTCTCTGTAGAGTATTTTCACAATAAAAAAAACTTATTTAAAAAAAAGATTTCATGCTCATATTTTGAAACTGAATATTCAAGAATATCTTGAACTTTATGTTTTGTCAACATGAAATATTTAAGCATATATAGATATTTTAATCAGTTTGCTGTCAAATTATATATAAAATCATTCTCATATTTTTGTGTTACAGTTAAATATTTTTAAAGCAGTGAAGCTTTAATGGAACTTATATGGGTTCCTTAACTAGAAAGTTCTTTCTCACATTATATTTTAGGATTGAACCATAAAGAGGGAGAAATGAAAGCACTGTATACTTCATTACACAGGGGTAGAGAGGTAGCCACCAGTACAAAATTACTGTGGATCATCAGAGCCAAACAGAAGCATATGAAACGGGAATAGTATATCAGAACCAGTCAATTTTAAAAAGCAAAGGATCTAAATCAAAATGATAATAGAGAAGCTAAAAGAAAATGTAACCCATATGAAAAATGGAAGAAAATATATTGCTCTAAATGAAACCACTAGATAGAATGAAATCCATATGGCAGTGATTTATGAAATTATAAAGGTAGCCACAAAGAGAGTGGTGAATGTAAATTTTTATATTTCAATACATCTTAAGAAAAGAATTGAAATAGAATTATTAAGTTGTTTTTTGAATACAGATTCTAGCATCTATTCTCAAAGAGAATGAATTTTCTACTTTCCATTATGGTTCTTATGTATAAAACAAAACAAAACTTATTCTGAGTTGAAAGAATGAGCCACTTATTTCTGATACCTTATTTTCTGTTATGTAAAATGACAGCATGGAAATACATGTTTACCCTATTCTCACAGTTGTAATATTTTATGATTCTATGAGAAATGGTTTTCTACTAAAAAGAAATGTTTTCAAAGTGTATTTTAAGTGTTTTTTTTGTATTTCCTCACAACTTTTCAGCAATATGTGTTTGTGATGCAGCATTTGATCTCTCATTTTCCAGCAATTACTTACAGGTGAATTTCCTAAGTGTCAGACTACATCCATAATCTCAAGTCATCTTCTCATAAGTACATGGACAAGACACCCATGCTTGTAATGAATATTTTGTCTACATTCCTGTCACTTCCATGTAGGCCTTTCTTTGTACTTAAAAAGAGACATGTAAGTAAAACTCCAATACAGTCTTGAATATGGCATACTATTTTTAAAATCCAGGATTCAACTAAGAAGCTTTTGTTTGTTTTTCACAAACCAAATTCATCTTCCTAATATTCGCTTTGTGGAAGATTAGGGAAACCACACATTCCTCCCCAGTCACAATTTGCAAAATGAAATTATCCTACTGGTGTAGCTGTCAGCTGTCCCTTTTGGATAGTATATAGATGAACAGAAATAAAAAATGCATTTAATTTGTGTTAACATTAGAAGGCAATAATACGACAGAGTACAGGCCTCTCAAGAGTCACCTGACACTACTGAACAAACTCTTGACCTAGAAGCTGCTTTTTCCTGGGCACAGCGACCTTACACAAAAGAAAACTTTCCCTCTGGCCTTTCAGCAACTCGGGACCAGGACCTGTTCATTTTAGGCAAGATGTCCCAAGAGGGATGCAACTATGTTTATCTTGAAATCTTAGTCAAAATTCCGGGGGAAAAAATCTTTTCTACAGTTGGATGATGGATCTTTTACAACAACAATTCACATCCATGCCAAATCCCTGGTGGAGAAAAATAATTCCTTGACATAAAATACAAATTAACATTTTATTATTCAGTTGAAAGAGGTTTTAGCTTTCTGAGAAATGAACTTGAACAAGAGAAACAAAAATAAATCATCAGTGTTCAATAAATAGGCATGCTATCTGAGCTTTAAGAAAGGTAAGGTTCCTTGTCAAGGGTTATATTTCACAGGACATTTTACATATTGAAATGATTATTAATTAGGAAATAATATAGTTCTCAGTTATTTTTTATTTGATAATAATTAAATACAAGTATACATGGCTGATAAAGATATGCATACTGCTTTTATAGAACTTTTATAAAAATCATCAGCAAGTTATTGTATCATGTACATGTTTGCATTTATTAAAAATCAAGTAATAATAAAAGTTGCAAATCACTGAGGAAAATTTTGGAACTTTTATGGATATACATACTACTATGAGAACAATACCAAATTCCCATTCTAATTGCTATTATGGCTATCCCTTACACCATTACTGTCTTTTTTAACAAGGAAATATCTTTATTAATAGTACTATTAGTCATGAGATAGACCTAGAAAACAATGAGAACATTTATAATTAAATTGAGTAGTATTGGTTTCTTACAGGTTTAGGGAGCAGAAACCATGAATTTATTTCTTGCTATAAACAGAATTTTATTGGTATTTTTAAGGCTGCATAGAAGGATCACCATGTCATAAATTAGGTAATGATTACATTTCTCTTTTGGACAATGTGACCTTTTTCTTTGCTTTCCCCCAGTTTCTATCTCCTGTTCCTACCCACAAGTCGCCTAGTTCATCTTCCACATAGTATATATTGAATAACATGATTGCATTTGTTCAGCCTTTCTCCCTTTCTGCACTGCCAACCTTTCAAAGATAAGGAAAACAAAAAGCAACACAAAAACAAACAAATTAAATAAACCTGCTTCCATTTCCTGAAATTCCTTAAATGTTCAGAGGACCTGCCTTTGGGTTCCTCCCCTAAGGGTATCCTCCTTTAACCTGTCTGTATGTGTGAATGCCTGGAGTCCTGTATAAGTAAGAATGACCAGTTATACCTTGAGATCTAGCATCCACATATGAGAAGAAACATTTGCCATTGAGCTTGGTTTAATCTCACTTAACATGGTTTGTTCTAGGTCCATCTATTTCCCTGCAAGTGGCATAATATTATCCTAATGGATGAGTAAAATTCCAGTGTGCATGTGTACCATAATTTTTGGACCTACTCATCTATTGTTAGGTGTCTGGACTGCTTCCATGACTTGGCAATTATGACTAATACAGCAATTAACATGGATGTGCAAGTACCTTTTCCTCATTGTGAGTTATGATGTTCTAATTGATGCATAGCTGGGTCACAGAGAGGCTCTATGCTTAGTTTTCTAAAGAACTTCGAAACTACCTTCCAGAGTTGTTGTAGCAGTTCACAGTTTTACTAACAGTGCAACAGATTTCCTTTTCCTCCACATCCCTACCAGCGTTTGTAGTTGTCAAATTCTTGATATCAGCCAATCTAACGAGGATGGCATCTCAACATTGTTTTGAATTACCTTTCTTTATGGCTACAGATGTTGTGAATTTTCTCATGTGTTTATTTGCTATTATTCGTTTATTCTGACAGTCGCTCTTTAGCTTTTGTGTCCATTTATTGATTGGCTTATTACTTTGGGAAGGATATATTTGTTTAACTCTTTGTATATTGTGAATATTAGGGCTTTGTCAGATGTACTGCTGGTCAAGCTCTTATCCTCATCTGTTTTCTGTCATACTAGTTTAGTAACTATGCCCTTTGCCATGCAGAAACTTTTAATTTTGATATAACTCCATTTGTCAATCTCTCACCTACCTGCTGTACCCCTGGGGCTGTTTTCAAAAAGTTCTTGCCTTTACAAGTAAGTTTCTAATGTTTCCTCTACTCCATTTTGCAGTTGTTTCAAAGTTTCAAGTTTGGCCTTGAGGACTTTGATCCACTTTGAGTGGGTATTAATACACAGTGAGAAGCAGGGATTTAGTCTTAGTTTTCTACCTATGGATGCTGTTTCTGAGTGTGTGTGTGTGTGTGTGTGTGTGTGTGTGTGTGTGTGTGTGTGTGTTTGTGAGGGGGGCACTTGAGCCACAGCACCACTTCTGGCTTTTTTTCTTTTTGCTTATGTGGTGCTGAGGAATCGAACCCAGGGCCTCAGTCATGCAAGGCAAGTGCTCTACCACCAAGCCACCTTCCCAGCCCCGTTTTGTGTTTTTTTTTAAACCACCAGTCATTGAAGAAGCTATATTTTTTTCCACTGTACATTAAAGTGTATGGATGTTATATTGATCTGTGGGCACATTGTTTTGTTTTTGTTTTTGTTTTTTGCCAGTACCAAATTGCTACAGGTATTCTGATGCAACAAATCTATCATTTTAAATTAATACTCATTGCATAAGAATAAGCATTGTGTCACACCTGAGCTATCTGTATTATTTTAAGATTTATTTCTGAAGTCATATATAGTAGGTTCAATTAATAATTTTATACTCTAAAAGTTCATTATTATATAAACCCAACTAGATTAAAAACCAATATTTTTTGGTACCACTGACCAATGTTTCATTGGAAGGACCTGATCATTGTATAGCAATGAAAATGAGTCTGGAAATAAGGGGAAAATAAAGTAGATTTATTTTGTTTTATATTTGTAGTTTTTTCCAGTCAATTCTTTGTTTTCCTAACATATTTAGTACTCAGAAGAGTGATACTGTGTACAAATTGTAGCCACCCTTGGTTTCTGATTCTTAAAATAATTCAGCAAACTCAAATTCTGAGTTTAAATAACCAATTGAACCACACTGTCTTGTTAGGATAAAATTTGTAATTGTATGTGTAATAGATTTTTATTAAGAATATGATAAAACTTCCAAGTTGTAAGGAAAAAATAGGTGATATCCTAATTCATCACTGTAATGACCATTATTGCCGACTGCTAATTCTTCCACCAGAGAAGTAACAGTATGGCAATATGTGAGGGTGATAGTTCTCATAAAAAAGCACAGGAGGGAAAATATAGAAACTTGGAGTCAATGATATGAGTCATCTTGCATAGCCACTGAAAAGAATACTTTTGTTTTTAGTATACTCCATAGAGAATCCTACTGATTTAAGTCAGTAAAAAGATAATTATCTAATCAGTGCAAGGAGACTAGTGTGATACATTTAAAAATCACAGGAAAATTCAATTGAGTATAAAATTGTGTAATTATAAATTATATTTAGTATAAATTTTATTAGTATTTGAGACTTCTGGGCTTCAGTTATACTGATATATATAACTTTACATTCAGGAAGGAGAGATTGAAACATTGCTATCTATAAAAATTTGGCATTGCAAAGGGTAAGTTGAACTGTACAGTGACCTAGATTTCAATCAAAATGCAGTAGGAGAAAAGGATGTCAGTGAATTATGGTAAAAATAAATTTTATTTTGAGCAATATTAGTTTCTTCTCAGTGATCTTTGACATTTAATAGATTTTTTCAGTCATGCACAAATAGAAGAAGAATGTAAGTAGAATGAAAGTATAATACTTTTGGCTCCAAATGAAACATTAAACTCTGCCAAGGAGAGCCTCTGTGTGCGTCCATTTCACCCATGAATGCTTCATGCTCTCCAGACCTAATGGGGAGGGATTCAGTGCAATGGCTGGACTCCAACACAGTATGCTGTGAAGACGAGGGCTAAAGGGTTGCTGACTACGAGATGCACCAATGGGTTCTGCAAATAAATCAGTTGACTTCCAGTTGAGGAAGAGAATTTTCAATGTGCCACCTTCTTATGAAGTAAATTTAAGTAACAATGTTTATATACAAGTTTCTGTTCCAAAGTTTATTTACATATAATTTCAATTATTGGTACTTTATTTTAAAGTTTTTAATATTTTCAAGAACTTTAAGCCCGTTAAAACTATACAGAAACAGGGCTGGGAAGTTGGCTCAGTGGTATAGCACTTGCCTTGCATGCCTGAGGCCTTGGGTTCGATTCCTCAGCAAAAAGAAAAAAGCCAGAAGTGGCGCTGTGGCTCAAGTGGTAGAGCACTAGCCTTGAGCTGAAGAGCTGAGGGACAGCGCCCAGGCCCGGAGTTCAGGCCCCATGACTGGACTAAAAAAAAAAAAAACTATACAGAAACATATGAGGAATATTTATATACTTTAGAATATAATATAATAGGCTCTATCATACTTTAATATATTCTCATACTATTATTATGTATCAAATACTATTCTTTTCTACTTGTGGGCTATACTAAGCTAGTAGGAATATAATTGAAATCCCCTAGAACAACCTTTCTGAAAATGTTTTTTCTTCACTTCCTAACTTGTGATGACCCACTAATGTTTCAAAAGTTTTTCTAACTGTATTTAGTTATATATATTATACAATATTAATATATTATTATATTAATATTATTATGTTAATATATAATGTATATATACATAAAAGGTATGTCTGCTATATATTTTTCTTGTTTTAGCATTATTAATAATCATTGTTGTCTCCTTCTTTGTTTTTCCTTCCCCCCCGTCCAAAGTTTTAAAGTTTGTTTTTCAACATAACATCTTGTACATCTCATTGTTGCAATGGGTCAACCTGTATCCCTATTTAAACGATTTGTTTTTCCCTTCCCCTCCACAAATTATAACAACATCAAATACAGTGAAAACAGGGGTTATACTGTGGGGAAGGGACATACAAAGCAACAAAGATATCATCTTATAAATATGCTAGAAACAATAGCAAGAAAGAAAAATCATTTGAGTCCTCATCTTGGGGTACATTTCACCTAACATCAACGTATCTGACCATTTCTGCTTATCTCAGACATATACTATTTATTGCAAATAGGGGAAACCATGGAACCTATGTTTCTTTGGGCCTGGCTTACTTCACTTAGTATAATTTTTTCCAAGTCTTTCCATTTCCTAACAAATCGAGCAATGTCATTCTTTCTACTAATTACTACAAATAAATGGATATGCAAGTATCTATTCTGTACTAAGTATCACTTTTTTTCAGGTATATAGACAAGCATAGTATACCAAGATTATATATAATTATGCTGTTTTTAGTTTTTGAAGGAGTTTACATAGTAGTTACACCAATTTACATCCCCACCAACAGTTTACAAGAGTTTCTTCTCCCCGTACCTCCTCGCCTCTGTGTTGTAACCAACATTTGTTGTACTTTGTTTTCTTGATGGTAGCCATTCTGAGTATCTAGATGATGGATGGATGTCAATGTTGCTTTGATTTGCATTTCTTTTATAAGTAATAATGTTGAACATTTCTTTATGTATGTGGTGAATATTTCTAGTAAGTTTTAAGGACTTTACTTAATATGAACTGCTGTCAAAGAATTTCTCTGATTCTTCAGGTAGTCCATTCATCACAGCAATTGTTTTCTTGATGTACAGAAGCTTTATAACTCGATATAATTCTACATACCAATTCTTCCTCTTATTTACAGTATTATTTGAGTCCTACTCAGAAAGTTGTTACGTATGCCTGTATCTTCCAGTGTTTTTCTTGTTTTCTTGTAGGAGTTTCAGGTTTACAATTGGGATTTAAATCAATTTTGAATTGATTTCTGTTCTGAATGAGAATTAGGAATCTAGTTTGAGTCTTCTACATGTAAATATCTATTTTCCCCAACATTGTCTTTTCTAAGTGGAATAATTTAGGCACTCGGTTGGTGAAGCCGTCTGTGTGTATTTCTGGGTCTTCTATTCCATTCCATTATTCTATATGTGTATTTTTGTGCCAGCACCATATTGATTTTGCACTTACTTTGTTCTCTCACTTTGAATGATAGAAGATATAAGAATAGACATATAAGTAACACACACCTAATTTTAACTCTTAAGAGCTTCTGATGCAGGTGCTCCTTAACCATCCAGGAAGAAAATTGCTGTCATCACCAAAAGCATAAATGGGCATCCAATAAAAATATATAAGTTGAATAATTTAGATAGATCTTGAAATGCTCTCAAATGCTATGACTATAGCATAGCTAGCAGTTACTAATTTAATTTTTGTCTTTGTACTTTTCAATGAAAAAATTACATTTTACATTATATTTATAAATTATAATATGTAAAATATATAAAATATATTATAAATATAATATCATATATTATTTCATTATTTTATAATTATGTATTATATAATGTTTATATTTATTATATATTTATAATTTATTATTATATATTTCATTATATTTATAATGAAATAATAGATGATATCAGAAAAGATAACAACAAATCTAGTGTGCTTCTTTAGTTAAAAAAAGGATTTGAATAAACCAGTGAGATATTTGATAACTCTTACTCAGTTAACTGGTAACAAAAGCATAAAATGTTTCCTTAGTAATTAAAATTAAAAGCAGAGGCAATTCTTGTCATTTGCTTATAAGTTTTGCCAAACATTTCTTTACGTAATATGAACTACAGTGATCTAGACATTTCTGTAAAATAGTCTTTCTTCTTATGGTTCACTTAATTACTGTAAATATTACATTTGTTTTAAAATAGACATATAAAAGAGAGTTCTTTGAAATATGATAACTAGTTTTACTATTTAAAAAAAATGGCAATGAACTAGATGCCTGTGGCTCATGCCTATAATCCTATCTATTCTGGAGGCTGAGTTCTGAGGATTGCAATTTAAGCCAGCCCAGGCAGAAAAGTCCTTGAGACATTTTTTCTCCAGTAAACTACTCAGAAAAAGCTGGACATGGTGCTGTGGCTCAAGTGGTAGAACACTAGCCTTGAGCCCAAAAAGGCTTAAGGACAGCACCAAAGCCTTGAGTTCATGCCCCAAGACTGGCAACAATAAAAGGCAATAAACGTATCAAGATATATTTTGGAAATTAAATCTCCTATCAGAATGTAAGGTTAGGGTACTGATTGTCTCTGTCCACTTAAATTAGTAGTTATATCCCTAAATTGAGACATAAAATTGGTATCATTTCATTTTATATTTTTGCTTAGAATCATCTATAAATATAGTATATGAAGTTATTGTCAAATTTTGAAACTGAAGCTTATCATGTCAAATTAAAGACACCCTTCTGATAACATTGATTTGATGCAAAAGACATAATATTTATATTTTCTAGTCATAGACTATATCATCTTCCATTTAAATTATTAGTTGTTTTTCTTTAAATTATAGTTTAACAATGATAATCTCACAGCAGGTGTTACATGATGGGTTTTAATCATGTGAAACCATGAAATTTAAGAGTGGCATCTTAGGCACATGGTTCTATCTAATGGTGCCAGAATGGGTTTTATGGGAGCAGATTTGAAAGAAGATTGGAAAACATCCAAGAAGCAACTTTCTTATCTCATAGTTATTGAGAGGGTTTTACCAAAATGTTGCAGAAAGAGAAAGTATTCTATCAGTGTCAATCAAGTTTTCAAACTGAAAAAGAAATGCATTTTCGTGTGAAAGTCCTTGATTCTCTTTTAGTATATTTCCTTTGGAAAGTAATAAGACTTAATTTAACAAACAGAAATAAGAGAACTGTCAAACTAATTCTTCAAAAGCAGTCTGAGACGCAATTAAGAAGATATGTACAGTTATATTTTGGCAAGTAAGAAACTGAGATTCACACTAAATAAATTACTGGGTAAATTAGACTGCTTTTCCTGCCTTTACAAACACAACATGGCAGAAGAGGTTTATCTAGTACTGGATATTTTTCAGTGCCAGCTGTGGCTGTTTTTATTTTAATGGTGTTCAATATTACTAAGGCTCTGCCCTTTCCCCATTTCAGTGATGGCAATTCCCATCTTACAGTCTGACTTTAAAAATAAAAAAGTCCATGTCTGTTGAACATTATCAAGTGTGTGGTAAAATGTAGACTAGTACATCTGCTGGTATTTGTTTCTGTTGCATGGATGGCTAATTCCTGCCTATTCATTTTTGTTACCAGGATAAATAATTTAGTGAAAAAGCAACATTTCCAATATTTTAGCCTTGAGTATTGGCAAAACATATACTTAGGTCAAGATTTTTTTTAATAAATGTAGCTAGTAAGTATTGTATTTTTTTGTGGATTATTCAGAATGCTTAATAGTGCTTTTTATGGACTCTTATTTAGAATTGCTTGTATAACTCAAAGGCAGCCCTGTCACCTTATGGGTAATAGAATCCTTTTAAATCCAAGCCATAGTCATAAGGCATTTTAATATGTGTTAAAACATCTATAGGTCACAGTCCAGTTATCTTCATGTATATCTTACTCAAGAGAAATATCAGTGTAACTGAAGCTATCAAGTGAAAATGAGTCTATACATGAGCCCTTAATTGCAAATGTAAATAAGAATAAGTCACCATATACCATGACCTGCTTGTACTTGATTTGACACACGATATTTTCCACCAGTTATACCATTCCATTTCAAAACGCCTCAGTCTCCTTTCTCTAATGAAAGATTCAAAAGCTAATTTTCATACTTAAAAAGTGCTCAATGTATGGAAATTTGCAAAGAAAAATAAGAACCATTTTCTTGCTATACATTAAACCAAGATTCGGAAACAGTTCCAAATGTAATGTAGCATTTTAGACTATGAATGTTCACACTTTTATGTATTAATGGTTCGCAAATCTTAGCAACATTTCATTAATAGACAGAGCTTTCAATCTGCAGAAATACCTTCAAAATATCATTGATTCTTCTTGTGATATTTAAGGTCACATAAGCAACTAGTCCTTACATTTGAAATGGTGTTACACAGATGCTGCAAATTTTCCAATGTAGGTGAATTAATATTTCCAGTAGGCCGTCTAAGAGGATATGGCATATTCACTGTGCTGTCTAATTATCACAAACTCTGGCCACATAGGGCTGTTGAGTTTTGAAAATCAGTGTATTTGATTTTTTTAATTAAGTTTAATTTTGATAGCCACAAATATATGGCTCTTCCCACATTAACTTTTATTTATGGAGTTTAACAGTTTTGATTCCTATAAAAAGCTCTATCATAGGTCACTTGCAGTCTGCAAAGAAGCAGTGAGGGTATACGGTTTAAATATTCAGCCTTTGGAGTTGAAGTTTTTATTGCATGGCTAACAGGTTTCATTCAGCTCTATCAATCCTAGTCGCACAAGTTATTTCAGTGTTATCCTTGTCACTGCCTCCAATCTTCCTTTGAAGCCAGAGACAGTGTCTACAATATTCTTGTCAGAAGCAAACCATTTGTTGTTGCCTGTATTCTCCAGGAGCTTTCAATTCTTCTCCAAATAGAATTTTTATAGTAAAGAGATGAAAAGAATTTGTGAGAGGAGCCTTATTCTGTCAATGTCTTGAACTAGGAACACCTCTCCGATAATGCAGGAAGAAGAAAGTGAGAGGCAGGCACAGAATGCTTCAAAAACTAGCAGCTTTTGTGACAGGCTATTGTGATGAGCATTATGATTGCTTCTGAGATTGCACTCTAAGAACAGGGAGAAGAAAACCTATAGGAAGCCCACTGATTGAGGAACTTGGAGAAGGATGCTAATAAGTGTCTCATAAAAATTCATATCAACTCAAGTAATTTCCAGATTCCACATCAATTCAAGGCATTTTGCCCCATTTCAGGTGGTTGTCTCTGTAAGTAGTTATACCCTCATGAATAAATCTTATTCTTGTTTCATTCATGCATTCAGTGAAAAGATGAACTGGACAATAAGAATGAATTAAGCAGCCAAAGTAACACTTCCAATATAAAATGAGAGTACATGAGCTGAAAAAGGAAGCCAAATTATTCAGTGCTGAAACTCTGCATCAATTATTTTCAACATTTAGTGAGCCCTTATTTTGTAATACATAGCCAGCTAGTTATAAGGTATCCCATAGTTAAATAAGTTAAGATTTAAACAGATATAATTAAGTGATGAGGGTGGGTATGACTAGCATATTGAACATAATGGAAATGGCTAAAGCAAAGACAAGAGTGATCTGTGAGAACAAGTTATTTGCATAAGAATAGAATCTACTACTTATTTTCCTTTGTTAAAGAAAGAGCAAGCACTTCTATTTCCCACATTCTTTACTCTTCATTCTCCATACTTTGGGTTTATGGTTCAACATCTAGTTCATTTTATCACCTCATACATTGGAGTTATATTACAAAGTTATATTCATATCCTAAATATAACTCTGTAAATAATGAAAAGGAAAAGAATACCCATAACATTGAAATAAAAATAAAATTTCAAGTATAAATTCCACATTTGCTCTAAATAGTTAGATAAAATAAAATTCATAGTGGGGCATGGTGATTCACACCTTCTAACCCAACCACCTTCTTTGGAGAGAGAAATAGAAAAATCACAGTTTAGTTGGGAGTCAAGTATTATTGACATAAAATTACCAAGACCCATCTCAAAGGACAATCTAATGGTACATATAGGTACTGTTAGTTCTACGAGACACAAAGCTAAGACAATTGCAGTCTGAACCCAACTCTGACAAAAGACAAAAGCAACCTAAAATAACTAAAGCACAAAAACTGGAGGTCTGTCCCATATTGTACAGTGCATGTGTACCAAGCACCAGGCACCAAGTTCAAAACAATACTAAAAAATGTAATCTTTATATTGTGCTGAATTTCAAAACTTTGTATCTACAAATAAAAGTGCCTAACGAGTTACCAACCTGATCAACATGTTTGCTATTGAGAACAGAGGAATTAAAGAATCAATTAGAAATAAAAAATGCTGATGTATTTTCTATAATTTTGATGTGATCTCTGAATTTATTTATTATTTAAATTTAGTCTCTTATTTAAAACTTGATATTTTAAAAATTAAGAGTAGTTGAATCTATGATGCATTTAGTTTGCTTTTAAGTGAAAACAGGAATACTTTAAAATGTTACTGCCATTAAAGTTCTTTTTCCTCCTGACAGTATTTATTTTTAAAAATTTTATTATAAAGGTAATGTACAAAGGGCTTACAGTTGCATAAGTAAGGTAGTGATTACATTTCTTGTCTAACCAGTTACCCCTTTCCTCTTGTTTCTCTCTCTTTATCTTCCCCCAACTCCCCCTCTCAATTGTACAGATCATTTCCAACATATTGTGAGTATTTCTGTTGTGTTGGTTCCCGCCTTTGACCTTTGTCATACCATTTTGTTGTTCCCCTTCCCATCCCTAATTCAGATAAATGTACAATACCAGGGTACCACATCTAACAAAGTGGCAACAGGGATAAACCATAGGGGGAAAACACAAAAGAAAAAAAATCATATAGTACATTAAGAAAAATAACAAAAAAAGAAAAACCTCTTGTGTCCATATCTTGGAGTTCATTTCACTTAGTATCATCTTATATGGTCATATTTGCATAGCTATTGAGTTATTCTGCTCATCTGCTAAGATTATACCAATATATACTGATTATTACAAATAAGGGAGACCATGGGACCTTTGTTTCTTTAGATCTGGCTTACTTCACTTAATAAGATGTTTTTGTTTTTGTTTTTTTCCAAATCCTTCCATTTCCTTACAAATGTGGCAGTATCATCCTTTCTGATGGAAGCATAGAATTCCATCGTGTGTATGCGTGTGTGTGTGTGCGCGTGTGCACACTGCTAACATTAGTATGGCCTTATTTGTAGTCTTTTGAGTAAATGCCCAGGAGTGGATTGCTGAGTCATAAGGGAGCTCCATGCATAGTCCTTTAAGGAACCTCCATACTGCTTCCCAGAGTAGTTAACAAGTTTATATTCCCACCAACAATGCAGTAGGATTCTCTTTTGGCCATATCCCCGCCAGCATCTCTTGTTATTAGATTTCTTGATTATAGCCATTCCAACTGGGGTGAGGTAAAATCTTAATGTTGTTTTGATTTACATTTATTTTATGGCCAGAGAAGTTGAGCATTCTTTGTGTGTCTTTTGGCCATTCTTATTTCCTCTTCAGAGAAGTCTCTCTTTAAGTCTTTAGCCCACTTATTAATTGGTTGGCTGTTTCTTTGGGGATTTGTTGTTGGGGGATTTAATTTTTTGAGTTCTAAGTATATTTTAGCTATGAGACCCTTGTCTGTCTGTTGTATGGCTAGTGAAGGTCTTCTCCCATCTTGTGGCCTTTCTATTGATCTTGCTAGCTATGTCCTTTGTCATGCAGAAGCTTTGCAGTTTCATGCAATCCCATTTGCCCAACCTCTCCTTGATTTGCTGTGTTTCTAGGTCTCTATTAAGAAATTTTCGGCTTGTGCCAAGGATCCCTAGTGTTTCTCTTATTCCTCCTGTAATGCTTTCAGAGTATCTGCTTTTACTTCTAGGTCTTTGATCCATTTGGAGTTGATTCTGGTGTAGGGTGATATATGGGATCTAAGTTTAGTTTTCTACAGGTATTTAACCAGTTTTGCCAGCGCCATTTATTGAAGAGGCTATCTTTCTTCCATTCTATTTTTTTTTTGGTTCCTTTATTGAAGATTAGATGGCTATAGATCTGTGAGTTCAATTCTTGGTCTTCAGTTGTATTCCATTGGTCCTCAGGTCTCTTCTGGTGCCAGTACCAAATTATTTTGATTACTATGGCTTTGTAATAGAGTTTGAAGTTTGGTAATGATATTCCTCCAGCACTGTTCTTTCTGCTATGGATTGTTTTGCTATTTGGGGTCTTTTAATGTTCTTTATTAATTTTTGGATAGCTTCTTCTATTTCATTAAAGAATGAGGTTGGGTTATTGATGGGTATTGCATTGAATTTATAGATACCCTTTGGCAGTATTGCCATTTTCCTTCTCATCCAGGAACATGGTAGGTTTTTCCACTGCCTTAGTTTTGCTTTGATTTCCTTTTTCAGATTTTTTTAAAATTTTTTATTGTGAAACTACCGTACAGAGGGGTTACAATTACATGAGCAAGGTAATGTACATTTGTTATCAAGCATTGTTGTCTCCTCCTTTGTTTCCCTTTCCCATCCCTTCCCATCTCCCTGCCCCACCCCAAAGTTTTTTTTTCTTTTTTTTATTGTGAACATACTGTACAGAGGGGTTACAATTACATGGGCAAGATAATGAGTACATTTCCTATCAAGCATTGTAGCCTCCTCCTTTGTTTACCTTTCCGGCCTCCCCCCATCCCCCCACCCAATCCTACCTCCCCCCCCACCAAAGTTGTAAAGTTCGTTTTCGACATGACAACTTGTACTTCTCATTGCTGCAACGGGTCCACCTGTATCCTTATTTAAACGACTTATTTTTCCCCTTCCCCTCCACAAATTATACCGATATCAAATACAGTGAAAGCAGGGGTTATACTGTGGGGGAGGGACATACAAAGCAACAAAGAAATAATCTTATAAATGCATTAGAAACAAATGCATGAAAGAAAAAAAACATTTAAATACATATCTTAAGGTTCATTTTCCTAACATCTCCTTATCTGACCTTTTCTGTTCCCCCAAAGTTTTTATCATAGAGATCCTTCAGTTCTTTGATTAAGTTAGTTCCTAGGCATTTTATTTTGGAGGAGCCTATTACAAAAGGAGTTGCTTTCCTGATTTCAGCCACACTCTTCTCATTATTGGCATACAGAAAAGCCATTGATTTTTAAGGTTAACTTTATACCTTGCTATTTTGCCAAAGTTTTGGATCAGCTCCAGTAACTTCAGAGTGGAGTCTATGGGATTCTTTAAATACAGGATCATGTCTTCTGCAAAGAGGGAGGGTTTTACTTCATCTTTTTCCGTTTTGGATCCACCTTATGTTTGCATCTTGCCTTATTGCTCTAGGCAGGCATTCTCATACTATATTGAAGAGGAGTAGAGAGAATGGACATCCTCGTCTCATTCCTCAATTTAGAGGAAATGGCTTTATCTTTTCATCATTAAGCATAATGCTGGCTGTAGGTTTGGCATACACAGCCTTTATTATATTGAGGAATATTCCATGGATTCCTAGCTTCCCCAGAGCTTTCATAATAAAGGGGTGTTGAATCTTGTCAAATTCTTTTTCTGCATCTATTGAGATGCAGAAGAAGAAAACATCATGCATCAAGCTGCAGAGTGTTATCCACAAACCAAACTAAAAGTGGGGTGGTAAAATACACCAGGGCAACATAATGAAAAAGTAAAGAGGCTTATTATATTTAAACAACATGTTTAAGCATCTGCATGTAGACATTGAAAAGACGGAAATGAAAGATCCAAGAAGTGTTGCTGTATGGTTTATTTACAAACTGTCCCTTCCACTGTTACAAAAAGTAAAATAATGAGGGACTGAATGGTAGAGTGCTTGACCCGCTTGCATAAGGCCCTGGGTTCAATTCCTCAATTCTATCTATAAGTCTTTAGCCCACTTATTATTTGGGCAGTTGTTTCTTTAAGGATTTGTTGTTGGGGGGTTTAATTTTTTGAGTTCTAAGTATATTTTAGCTATGAGTGCCTTGTCTGTTGTATTGCGAGCGAAGATCTTCTCCCACTTTGTGGCCTTTCTATTGAGCTTGCTAGCTATGTCACATAAACAGAAAACACCAGAAGTCATGTTGTGCTCAAGTAGTAGGGCCCTAGCATTTAGCTGAAGAGCTGAGGGATAGTGCCTAGGCCCAGAGTTCAAGCCCCATGACCAACAACAACAACAACAAACAAAAAAAAAAAAAGAGTGAAAGAATGAATAGATTTACAGGATTTACACGTTGATTAAAATATAGTAAGTATCACGTATCATCAACTACACTTTCTTCTTGAAAACTTGAGAAACTACAATTTTTTATACTTTGATGGTTCCATTCTCTTAGCTGAAAATAAAATTAACTTATGCCTGCATTGTAAATATGTAATACATAATAGAACAGATGTAATGGTAGTCTAATAGGTACATATGCACAGGACATTAAGTGACTTTGTAGTTTACATTTGCAAATTAATAACTGATGAAGAATTAGGGTGGATTTGATACAAATCAAGCTGTGCTTCTTTATATTTTAAATAGTATCACAATGAAAAGTCACCCAAGTGGAACTGACATATTATCAACACGAACACAAGACATAGAATTCTAATGTAATTCTCAAATGGTGTTTTTCATTTTCTAGAAATCATGTCTTCTCCAATTTGGGAAATTTTACTTTACTGGCAAAGAGATCCTTAAGGTGATGAGTTAGTATATTCTGGGAAAGCAGTAAGAGACTTGAATTTTGGCAGTGTTGCAAAATGTAACTCATTTTTGTACCTCCTACATCAGTGCTCCATTGTCCCTGAAGATTCTCCAAAATGCAAGGGAATACAACAGAGTCCTGATCTCCTTGTCATCAGACCCACACAGGCACCCAACACTGTATCATTCACTTTATCTCCCTGATAGTGGAAGGAAACTTGATTAATGTAGGTACTACTTCTTTAAGGGACAATTTAACATTACCACTTGTGTGCATTACATTAATCATTTGTATATCAGAGATATGAAGTGGCAAAAAACATGACTGGTTTTTAAGAAGGCAGAAGGTTAGAGTAAATAAAAAGTGTTCTCAATAATTTATTGTGTTTTAAAGCTTTCTATTATCCCTGATCTGTTTGATACTCACAACTCAATAATATTCCAAATATTGATTTAGTGTCCCTCCTTTCTTCCAATAATGAGACATGCTCTTATTCAAGTGTGTCATACTCAAGCTCTTTCTTTTCCTTGTTTGTGCTCCAAAAGAAGTAGTTTGTTTTCTTTTGTTTTGTTTTTTAGTTCAGTGGGCCTTATAAAGTTTATTAACCACAACCAAGCTTGTCTGCCCACAAATGAGAATGCAACTCCTATTTAGTTATGGGAGCCACAGTTTTTTTTCCCAGACAAGAAAAAGTTTTTTGCTCAATGGCAGAACATTTAATACTACGGGATTTTAAATATTCTCTTTTAAAATCACTATTACTTGACTAGTATAAAATGTTTTCTTACAGAATAAGAAAATACAAGGGGCTGGGAAGATGACTCAGTGATAGAGTGCTTGTCTTGCTTGCATGAGGCCCTGGGTTCAATTCCTCAGCACCACATAAGCAGAAAAAAAAAGCCAGAAGTGGAGCTGTGGCTCAAGTGGTAGAGCGTTAGCCTTGAGATGAAGAGCTGAGAAACATCGCCCAGGCCCAGAGTTCAGGCCCTATGACCAGAACCAAAAAGAAAATACAAAACATCAAGGATGAGTTCTTCAGTCAGAATTAGGCTAAAGAGATACCATAATTATTCAGAAATTTAAAGGAAAAACAGAAGACAATTGGTCACTTCCTATCTCTGGCATACATAGAACCTTAATTTGTAATTTGATTTAGACATCTTCCCAGTAATTCTGAAATAACAAATATACGACATCAAAATCATACTGCTTAATTTAATTATAGCCATTCTTAATATGATAGTCAAATGATAGTCTTTTTATTTTCTTCACTTTTTTTTTCTCTTAGAAGGGGCTAACAGAAAAAGCAATTTTCTTTGAGGAAAACAGTCATTATATTTTGGTAAAGATCTTTTTTATTACTATAAATATAATTGAAATCTATGTTAGTCTACTCAGGCTATAATAAAAATATAGCAGGCAGCCAGGCACCAGTGGCTCAAGCCTGTAACCCTAGCTACTCAGGAGACTGAGATCTGAGGATCACAATTCAAAGCCAGCCGGGACAGGAAACTCCGTGGGACTCTTATCTCCAAAAAAACCCACTAGAAAACGGGAAGTGGTGCTGTGGTTCAAGTGGTAGAGCGTTCTCCTTGAGGTGAAGAGTACAGGGAAAGTTCCCAGGCACAGAGTTCAAGCCCCACAACCGACAAAAAAAAAAAAAAGAAAAATAGAGCAGGCAGAGAAAGCTAAAAAAAAAAGAAAAAAAGACAGGCCCTACCTGGTGTCGCCTCACCTAGTACAATGCAGCCCTGTGTGGACACAGCTCCTGTATAGGGCACTTATCCCCTTACAAGTGGAAAGCCTAGTTTCCTATTAATTGCAAAATGTTCTGTTTTTAATGCCGTATGATGAGGGTATGAAAGCTGGAGTACTCTGAAGGCTAATGTCAATTAGTAACCTCAGGATGTCAAACAACAGCACAAAGAAAGTGGTGAGTAAATTTCTCAGACAGCTGGTTAATTCAATGGTAAAAAAATCCATTGAAATTTACTTAAGCAGATAGGATTAAGAACTGATCATTTAGCATCACCTGTACAGCATTAAGAGCCTATAACCCAACACAATCCTGTATTGCTCAGTTACTGCAAGTCCTAAGGTATATATGTCAGATGCAGTATCTTTCTCATACTCAAACTACCCTTGCACAATTCATTTCTTGACCTTTCTTAATTCAGGGAGATAGAAGGAACTCAAAATCATCACATTTGAAAAACATAAGGATTAAAATTAAGTTGATTCATGGCCAGATAAGTGTAGAGCTTTGAGCAATGCAAGAATTTGAATGCACATAATATCCAAGAAGGGCTGACTGGCTTACAATTACTAGAACCCCATATTGAGTTAAAGAGATTTTGAGTAAAGTAAACCTAGTCAAATCTGTGCAAGAAAATAAACCCATGTTTTTAAATGACCAACTTGTAAGCAAATTTATGCAAGGCTGTTTAGTTGCACAAGGACTATCATTAGTTGGGAATTACGAATTTCTTACCACGTTTTGTTGGAAGATACAACTCACATAGTTATTTGGTGAAATTAGACTAATTGATCAATACAATATCACATACATACTCCATAACTGTGATTCAGCTTGAAGATCCTGCTGAGCCTCAAATCAAGTGAGACATTTATTGCACAGCACTTCTGCAATAACTGTAAATATTCAACAACATGTCTTATGACAAACATGTCTTAAAGCTATAAAATATCATGTTCAATTAGGTGCCTTGTCTCCCATGAGGATTGAGCCTGTGAGTTTGCATTTGAGCAGGTAGTCAGAATGACAAAGAATTTACTTGAGGAATTAAAGACTATTTAAAATTGGTTCCAGCTTTGCAGCTTCTTAAATGGCCTCATTATGTCAAAATTTACCTTAAACAAAAAGTAACTCATTAAGAATTAAGGAATAGATATACCAGAGTCTACTGTGAATTTACAAAAGAAAATATCATAGAAAATACCAATTTGGCCGGGCACTGGCGGCTCACGCCTGTAATCCTAGCTACTTAGGAGGCTGAGATCTGAGGATCACAGTTCACAGCCCGGCAGGAAAGCCCATAAGATTCTTATCTCCAATAAACCACTAGAAAACTGGAAGTGGTTCTGTGGCTTAATCGGTAGAGTGTTCACCTTGAGCTGAAGAGCACAGGGACAGTGCCCAAGCCCAGAGTTCAACCCCACAATCTACCAAAAAAAAAAAAAAATGCCAATTTGAAATTTTCAGTTGAGGATAATTTGATAAAGATCTGATAGGAAAATTAAAATACTGGAACTTTTCTGTTATTAGATAGAAATATTTAATGTAAATGTTTTCAGATATGTTAATTATAACCTTGAATTTAATTTGTATCTCCCTCTGATCAGTGTAGTTTATAATAAACAGTATATCAAAGGAAGAGCATATTAATTCTCAGTGGTACTGAGGCCTTTGTGCTTCTTTGGGATGCACTATGGCTCAGTCACACCCAATCTGTCAGGAATAAACTCTGAATATGACTGAGTTTCCAATTTTTTTTTCAGAACACTATAATACTTGAAATGTAATGTAACGTTATTCATATATATCACTTTTCTATGTTCCTAGCTAGAAAGGATATATCTATATCCCTTGTGTGTGACAGAGAAACAGAGAAAAAGAGAGATACTTATTGTAAAATAGAAAATAATAAAATAACACAATGTACTAAATCTCATATTATGATTATTGTTATCTAGGATCACAGTGATGATACTTATTGAAATATAAGCTTTTATTTAAAAATTGCTGAGCAGAAAGCCAGTGGCTTGTGCCTGTAATCTTTGCACCTGAAAAGGTTAAGATCTGGAAGATTCTTGTTCCCATTTCCTGGGGTTCATTCCGATCAATATTGTTTTATGTGTTTAGATGAATATAGTTATTGCATCTTTGGATTCCTCTTCTAGATGTTGTTTTTTTGTTGCTGATTTTGTTTTCTTTTTGTTTTGTCTTATTTATCTGTCTTTTGGTGTGTAAGTAAGGGGGGGCAAGAAATACTGGGACTAAAGGGTGCAGTGGTTCTCACTAGACATTATGTTGAATATAAACTATACAACTTGGGTGGAGATGGGAGAGAGAAACAGAAAGAGCAAGAGAAGGCGTGACACTGTCCAAAAGAAATGTACTCATTACCTGCATTATGTAACTGCAACCCCTCTGTGTATCTCCTTTATAATAACAATAAGAAAGCACGAAAAAAAAGATTTGGAGAACTATAATTAAATCAACCCAGCTATAAAAGTTCATTATAGTCCATCTCCAAAATTACCACTTTAAAAATGCTGTGGTGAAGGTGTGGCTCAGGGGAAAGAGCAAAAGCTGAGCAAATTCAGCAAATAAAGGGCACTCTGGTACCAGAAAACTCTTGATAGGTTTATTGATGATTCTACAATAAGTCAGTAAGTTGACATCTTATTAAAAATGTTTAATATATTTCAGGAAGTCATCATACTCTCTTAGATTTCATCAATAATGCATTTACTTAAAATGGTTAACTTGAAAGTGTTTCTAACTGCGAAACTTATAATAATGATAATATGAATAATGTTGGTTGCCTTAAGTGGTCCAAAAGACACATATTTGACAGGCAGGGAAACAAAGTGATTATTAGTCTGATAATATATCCTCAATAGACAGGAACTAAAGATGACAAGCTGGGGGAGTTATCATAGGGTTTAACATCTTGATAATTGTATGCAATGGTCAGCATATGATATCCATGAATGCAGACCAAGTGATTTAAGACATGTCAATGAATCCAAAATTAAGAATCCTTCGTGTACAGGTCATGCAAAACTGAAAGATTTATGAATTAACATTTACATCTCATAGAATTTTAAATTTATTTTGAGTATTTCTTTCTATTCTTTGCTCAGACTTCTTTCCCTGATTCCAACTGTGTCTAAATTAGAAGTACCTTGAAGATAAAGCATCAAAATCATGTCAAACAGAAAATGATAGCATGCAAACCTATAAAAGGTAAACAAAGTTTTCTCTGCCAAATAGACATCTAGTTAATTAAAAGATGAAAATGGTTAATAAGTTATAAACTATCCAAGTAACAGCTTATTCCTGTCATCTTGGTTTTTAAGAAGGTGGAGATCACAAGGATCAGAGTTCTAAACAAAACTCAGGCAAAAGTTCAGGAGAGTCTATCTCAACTTGTATCCAAATGCCAAGAGTCAATATAAATAGAAGGACTGTGATTCAGGTCTGGGACATTCCCAGTCTAAAGCTATCTAACAATAACCAAAGTTTACAGATATGATTTACATGGTAGCGTTCCTGACTAGTAAATACAAAACTGAATGCAAACACCAGGATTACAAAGAAAGAACAATTGAAAGAAAAAAGCAACAGACAGGAAAGAAAAAGTGGGGTGGGGAGAAAGAGAAAAAGAAAGAAAGAGAAACGAAAGGAAGAGGAAGGAAGGGCCAAAAAAGGAAAAGAAAAAGAAAGGCTCCTACATGTGTCAGTTTGTATATAATTTGTAAATGTACAATTTGGTAGATGAATTCATTTGCCATTACTTCTTTGGTAATATGTTGTTTTATATATTCATCTTTATTTTAGCTTCTAGATAATGGGTTTGTTTTTGTTTGTTGTTGGGTTTGAACTCTCAGCCTGGGCGCCATCCCTCAGCTCTCAGCTCAAAGCTAGCGCTCTACTACTTGAGCCACAGTGCTACTTCCGGTTTTCTGGTAGTTTATTGGAGATAAAATTCTCACAGACTTTCCTGCCCAGGCTGACTGGGCAGGAAACAGCAATTTTCAGATCTCAGTCTCCTGAGTAGCTAGGATTACAGGCCTGAGACAAGGGCACCAGGCTTTATATTATGTTGTTTTATATATTCATTTATATATTTTATTGTTTACATGAATACTTCTGGACCCATAGAATGGCATGAGAAAGTTGGGTTACAATGAGAGAACTAGTTGAAATAAAACATTTCATTTTGCACCTCCGTTATTAGGTTTGCTCTTGTGGAAATTCATGGTCTGACATTCCCTCTGAAAGTATACTAAGCTAGGCCAATATATATTTACAGAAAGATCATGTTTGTGTTTCAGATCAGTAAGAATGGTTCTCTGATATTTTAACCACCTGAGAGTTACTGTGTTGGTAAGAGAGAGATTTTCATCTTAAAGTTATGAGGGTGAATTTATTTGAACACAGAATTTAATTTCTGGAGGGGAGTGGGAAGATGAACTTACAGCAGGATCTTTGTAGGAAACGCAGTTTCACCAGATACCAAGTGCAGAAGTCAGCTGTGCACTACTGTGAGACACACTAGACAGATGATTTAGAAATTTAAGACAAGATTGTTTAGTTCACAGTTTTAGAGCTTCAAAATCTGAAATTATCTAGGGCGGAATCTGTTTGATCTGTGATGACATCGGGCCAAGGTAGCAAAGCTTGTTGGACTAAATAATGGCAGCCAAGAATGGAGAGAGAGAAAGTAAGGCCAATCCCAGGCTTTTAAAACATTCTTCTCTACATATCTTAAAATTCCAATATATTGCCATCATAAACCTAGGGACTAAGTCTCAAAAACGTTGATGTGAATTCAACATCAAAAATATTAATATTTTACTTTTTGTAACATATTTAACATTTGCAGTACAGCTGTGTAATGTGCTTATTTAAAAGAAAAAGTGCCTGATATTCCAACAAAATCTGTAGATTATTTCTGGATAGGCTGTGATAAGAATTTATTTGCATATCACTGATTTTATGCAAAAATTATGCTGGTTTTGTTGTTATTGTTGTTGTTGTTTAGCATGACTCATCAGTATGTGGTTAAGATTTCATTAGCAAAATAAATGAAATTAATTTGCAATTCAACAGCGGTTCTCTCTGTATACCTGGGATGACCAGGTCTTTCCCAGTAGCCTTCCCTCTATACCAGCTGTATAGGACTAAAATCACTTGGCTAGTAATCAGGTATTTATCAGATTCTTGCTGAAAAAGCCTGAGACAGTTATCTGACACAATTATCTTAGAAAATTGAATCCTCTATTTCTGGTCCTGCTGAGGACATTTAAAGGAGCCCTGAGTGCTAAATGTCTTTCAAAAACCCTTGCTTTTTGGAATGCATGCAATACAATTGCCAGACTGAACATTTTCTCCCACTTTTCATGTCTTTTGTGTGTAATTCTCTGTTAGATCTTTGTGCATATTGACATAGGGAAATTATTTTTGACCTGCTCCTCTGTTGTTACCTCTTTAATACTATTCTTATGATAGCATTATTAATAGGCTGGAATTTAATGCTAGTTTCTTTGTTCTCACTCTACTGCTATATCTTACTGAAGTAACAACACAGTGAAAGCAATTTCTAAGATTAACTAGGCAATATCTGGCTTTTGAATATGGTTTATCTAAAGCTATTTGAATGTAAACAATCTAAAAATCAGTCATATTTTTAATATTAACAATCTATCCACAGCTTAGAAATTAATATCATACATTAATAGCTGTAAAGATACAGTTGTTTAAACATTACAAAACAAGACCTCAAACAACAGATTTTATTTCAAATGTCACATCAAGTTAAGATAATGCTCCTCTCCCAGTAGGAGTGAATTAATTTTAGATTTCCATAAACATACGAGGCAGTGTGATTGAACATAAAAAGTAAGCAAGTAGTAACAAAAGCTGAGTTCATTTTTTTCTGGTTTTTGTTTGTAAATATAAAGTTCTGTAAGCTTTATCTGACTTTAAACACTATGACCTCTTGCCCATCAAAGACCTTCCTGTTTAGTGTATCTTTCTGTTTGTGTTTTATCCTTTCTGCAAGTACATTCATTCATTTGCACACTACTACATTTATATTACTGAATTCATTCTAACACACATTAATTCAACCAATGTTTAGCATTTACTACATTACAAACACAAATGTCAGAATTGCAACATGACCTACTAGCTTTGCCGTTTGAAGGCTATTATTTACAGAGTTTATGTCCAAATAATTATATTTGTTCAATTTATTTTTTAGCTTAAACATATATTTTCCCCACAAATCTATCGGCCTCACTCTGTCTTGTAATATTCACCTCCCATCATAGATCTTTACACATGCCATCTGAAATTCCATTCAAATGAAACTATTTATTATTGGTCTTCATATAGACTTTCTCCTCTTTGTCCTTGTTTTGTCAGTGTATTGATATAAATTCTCTTCCTCTCTTGTCCTCAACTGCTTTTCAGTTCAGTTAGTGCTTGGCATTCTTTCAACAATCATTTCATGTGTCCACTTCTGTGGTGAACACTCTCCAATTATAACTTGTTGAAGGAATCCCCATCTTGTATTTAACTTTCTTTGGATTGGCTTTACAACACGGGAAACTCTTTATAGTCTGAAACTAATCATTTTTGGTTACAAACATCTGCTACATAACAGATTCTTATAGGAAGTATATAAAATCTGTGGAAACAATGCAGCCTGTACTTCTTTGGAACTGGCTTATATGTCTAGCATATTCTTTGGAGAGGATCACAATTGTTCAATAGATGTTTGTGTATGACTATATAAAATGATGCTTATCAAAATGAACTCCAAGAAATGGAAACAAGAGGGTTTTTTATTGTACTCTTGGCAGTTACTTATTTTATTTTTCTTTCATGTTTTTCCTTTGATTTATTCCCTAATGTTGATTTTTTTTTCTGTAACCATTGTCATATATATATGTATATATATATATATATATATATATATGTTTATTTGATTTGGGGAAGAGAAGGGGAATTACAGAAATAGTGGAACAAAGGATGAACCATAAAACAAAAAACTCACTAGTCACTAGGGTGAAAATTAAATTAACATTTTGGGTAGAGAGGGAAGTTGGGAGGGGAAAAAGTAGGAGAAAATGAGGGAGGGTGTAACACTGTTACAAAAGAAATGTACTGATTACCTGACATGTAACTATAACCCCTCTGTACATCACCTTTACAATAAAATTTAAAGTAAAAAATCAGCGTAGTTAGTAGGCACAAGTACATGGTAATTTTAATACATTTTTGGCATGTTCTTTTACTGGCTTGTTCTTGTTTTAGTAGTAATCTTAGCATCTCATTTGCTCAGCTAGCTTGCTAAGCTAGCTGATTTAAAACCTGAAACACTAATCTGTTCTGCCTTTTGCCTTTTTGGAGATGAAGTCTAGTAGACTTACTTACTGGAGGTGGCTTTGAGTCTTGATTCTTTAGATCTTAGCCTCCTAAATAGCCACAATTATAGGTAAGAGCCAACTGTGCCCTGCTTTTTATCTAGTTGTTAAAGAAATAATTCTCACATTGATATGTTCCCATTAGAGAAAGTATTGCTCTTGGGGGGAAAAATAATCAGACACTTGTTGAAGTATGAAAAAGTACTCGGGTTTCCTGTTAGCTCAACTTCTAGCTGGATTTTAGTTCAGTTTCTAAAGTGAAAAGTAAGCCAGCGGACATTGTTTTTCAATTAGACTAAGCAGCAGAGAATGCACACTGTGATATTCTAAAAACAGAGGTAATTCTGCAAGTAGGGCGCTTACTTGCTCTATAAGCAGATTTTGCCTGAAAAAAAAGGTTGTCATTTTTACAGTTCTGTCTCTCTCATTTCCCCTCTTTCTTTCTGTGTTCCCCTTCTCTCTTCATCCCTCCCCCCTCTCCCCTCTCTCCTCTCTTCTCTCCTACTCCACTTTTTTCATCTCATTGTATCAAGCCAGACTATCTTCATGTGTAAGTTACTTTGAACAAACCAACGCCCACTTATTATCTTCTAGTTTGGTTATCAGTGCTAAAATGAATCAAACTTATCTCAGACAATTTTTATGAACAGAGTAGAGCTATCAGTACGTGTTTCCAGGTTACACCTCTTGAAAATGGTATTGTTCAGAAAAATATGTACATGTAAAACTGGATTTACTTTCTGCAAGAAGGTCCAAATATCACATGTCCCACTAATTTTCAACCGTATGATAAAATGAACAATATGATTGAAGGTCAAGTGGGCATAGAATTCATCTGGCTAAGCTAGTGTAATCAGAACATTTGGAAAATTGGTATTGTTTGAAAATTATTTTCTTTTGTCTTGTTGTACATGAGTGTACTTGTAAAGAATCATCTTTGTGCATTTGAACATCATTTTAAAATATGCCTGTTGGAGACACTTATTATTTTAGCTACAAAATTTAAAAAGAAAGGAAATAAAATTCTCACTGGTTATACTTATTTTTATATCAGATCACCTTTTCAAATATCTTTAATCTTAAGACAATTTGGTTAATGAAGAAAGGCAATCTTTTTTTAGCAAATCTGAAAGCTATTTCTGCCCACAATTAAGGTGAAAAGAGGATAAAAATCTTCATTTTGCTGTCTTTACCTTTGCCTTTTTGTTAGCAATGCTAATGATCCTCACTGAATATAGGGTAAAAAATCAATTCAGCCTCTATGTGTTTACCACCATGCTTTTTTTTTTCTTACCCCAAGGATTCATGCAGTTTAATTTGCAATTGATTCTTTAATGATTATGGTGGTTGCGCTAAAGAAACTAATTTTATCTTGATCGTGCACTGTGGATACCACATTATGTATATTTTTATACATAGCTGCTTTTCTGTCGTTTTAAAGGCATAGCCTAATCAACAGTTGACAACCTTTCTACTGTTTTATCAATGTTAGATTTTCATCTTGAAATGTGTATGTAAAATCTAGGAATGTAATATATTAAAAATATGGGATTCAGATCTCATTTAATCCTTGCTTAGCCATTGGTGAAATGCTGGGCTCAACATAGCACAAGTAGGCCAAATGTTAAGTACAAGATTTCCTAGTTATTAGTGAAACACTTTTTTAACTTTTTTGAATATTTTTTATTATTTGAATATTTTTTATTTTTTTTATATTCAAGTAGTTCTACAAAGAAGTTGCCATTTAGTGCATCCCGATCAATGCTACCCTTTCAAAATTCTCACCCAGCCTTCTCAACCTATGTCTCCCTTAACTTTTCTTTTTCCCCGCCCTGTGGTTTTTTTTGTGTGTTTGTGAAAATACCATAAGGAGGGTTACAATTACATGGTCAAGGTAATGAGAACATTTCTTATCAAGCATTGTAGCCTCCTTCTTTGTTTCCCTTTCCCATCCCTTCCCATCTCTCCACCTCCCGGCCCCACCAAAGTTGTAAAGTTCATTTTCGACATAACATCTTGTACATCTCATTGGTGCAATGGGTCCACCTGTATCCCTGTTTAAAGAATTTGTTTTTTCCCTTCCCATCCACAAATTATACCAATATCAAATACAGTGAAAATAGGGGTTATACCGTGGGGGAGGGACACACAAAGCAACAAAGAAATATCTTATTAATATTATTCCCTTAACTTTTCTTAATTTCTAGGTTATGAATTAAATTTTTTTGTCATTAACAAAGCAATTTATGCAATGCATCTTGATCTCTGCCATCCTTCAAATCTTCACCCTCCTTTGCCCAACCTCTTCCCTTATTTTTCTCAATTCTGTAGTATATGCAATGAATTCTTGACTTCATAATCCCCACATGCCCCCTCATTCTTCTACCCCTGGCCCCTTGGCCCAGTCCTAGTGTAATTCTTTAGGCTTCTCTAAGTACTTTATTTGAAAATACTCTTCATTATTGTACATGTTTCATATTTAGTGACACAAATACCATCTAATGCTTCACATTCTCATTGTGTCACAATAAAATCATTATTTGTTTGGCTTTGTGATAATTATCAAAAACATGTTAATACACCAGTGATATCTAATGTGTATATATGTTATATATAATATGTATAATACAATGGTAAAATGAAATTTGTGTTTGTCTGTTTCTTTTGCCAGTTCTGGGGCTTGATCTTGGGGTCTGGGCTGTGTCCCTGAGTCTTTTTGTGCTTCTGGGTTCTACTGCTTGAGCCAGACCCCCAGTTCCCATTTTTTCTGAGTACTTCATTGGAGATAAGATAAAAGAATCTTGCAGACTTTTCAGCTAAGGCTAGCTTTGAACCACAATCCTCTGATATCAGCCTTCTGAAGTAGCTAGTTTACAGGTGTGAGTTACAGGTGCCCAGTTAAGATGGAGTTTTAATATCATTGGTATTATCTCCTCTTATGTTTTCTCTCTTAAAAAATATTAGTAATAGCTTCTACATGGCAAAGGACAAAGCTAGCAAGATCAATAGAAAGCCCACAGATAGGGAGAAGATCTTCACTAGCCATATAACGGACAAGGGTCTGATATCTAAAATATAACTGGAACTCAAAAAATTAAATTCCCCAACAACATATCCTCAAAGAAACAACTGCCCAATAAATAAGTGGGCTAAAGACTTAAAGAGAAACTTCTCCGAAGAGGAAAGAAGGATGGCCAACAGACACATGAAGAAATGCTCAACCTCTCTAGCCATAAATGAAATGCAAATCAAAACAACATTGAGATACTACCTCACCCCAGTTAGAATGGCTATAATCAAGAACTCTAATCACAACAGATGCTGGAGGGGATGTGGACAGAAGGGAACCTTACTTCATTGTTGGTGGGAGTGTAAACTTATTCAACCACTTTGGAAAGCAGTATGGAGATTCCTCAAAAGACTCCACATAGAGCTCCCCTATGACCCAGCAATCCCACTTTTGGGCATTTACCCAAATGATCACAAACAAGACCATACAAAAGCTACCAGCACAACTATATTTATTGCAGCATAATTTACCATAGCTAAGATATGGAAGCAACTCAGATGCCCCTCAGTAGATGAACGGATCAAGAAAATGTGGTATATATACACAATGGAATTCTATGCCTCCATCAGAAAGAATGACATTGCCCCATTTGTTAGGAAATGGAAATACTTTGAAAAAATTACATTAAGTGAAGTAATCCAGTCCCAAAGAACATAGGTCCCATGTTTTCCCTTATTTGCAATAACTAGTATATGTCTGAGACAAGCAGAAAAGGTCAGATAGGTTGATGTTAGGTGAAATGAACCCCAAGATAAGTACTCAAATGTTTTTTTTCTTTCTTGCCCTTATTTCTAACATATTTATAAGATGATTTCTTTGTTGCTTTGTATGTCCCTCCCCCACAGTATAACCCCTGCTTTCACTGTATTTGATGTTGGTATAATTTGTGGAGGGGAAGGGCAAAAACAAATGAAAAAATTGTTTAAATAGGGATACAGGTGGACCCCTTGCAACAATGAGATGTACAAGTCATGTCAAAAAACAGACTTTACAACTCTGGCCTGGAGGGGTGAGGGGTGGAGGAGGGGGAGGGAAAAGGAGGAGGCAACAATGCTTGATAAGAAATGTACTCATTATCTTGCCCATGTAATTGTAACCCCTCTGTATTGTATTTTCACAATAAAAAAAAACAAAATTAGTAAAAAATCCCATTGCTTCTTCACTTAATGTTCTAAACAGAGAAAGGGATAAAACACATAAGTTCATATTTTTGTAACTCTTATAGGTATAAGGCATGTCCAAGTCATTAAAAATAACTCTATTTGCAAATTGCTTATATTTTAATTCATTTATCAATTTATTATGCCAGTATCTGAGTTTTAATCAAGGTTTTGACCTTGCTAAGCAAAACCTTGAACCATACTCCTAGTTCTAAAAGGAAGATTCTAAATATGTTTCAGACTGCTCTTCTTGATCTAGTTTGTAGCTATTACTTATGGTACCAGGTTTGTCTAAAATAACAAATGGACTATCTTAACTATTTTGACATATTATATAGACAAATAGAAATAAAATATGGGTTGACATTTTATTCAGACTCGATCAAGAGTTTTAAATATTATAGACACAGAAACTTAAAAAAGACCCTCCTCGGGATGGGAAGGTGGCTCAGTGGTAGAGGGCTTGCCTTGCATGCTTGAGGCCCTGGGTTCAATTCCTCAGTACCACATAAGCAAAAAGAAAAAAGCCGGAAGTGGTGCTGTGGCTCAAGTGGTAGAGCGCTAGCCTTGAACTGAAGAGCTGAGGGACAGCGCCCAGGCCCAGAGTTCAGGCCCCATGACCGGACCAAAAAAAAAAAAGACCCTCCTCATCATATATATTGAAATTTATCACGATGCCCTGAATTTTCTTTGTAGTATGTTTAATAACCTGTGTTTCCTAAGAAATATGATAAAAATTAAGTAATCTGCCATGAAATTAATCGAAGGTAATGGATGCTCAATGAAAGCTTAATTCATCTGGGGGCTATGATCTGTACAAAATAAAGCGATTCTGTGATTAGTAACACACTTGTGTTTCCATAGTCAAATCTTTACCAAGTGAAGTGACAAACTACTGAGACTTTCTAATTTTCTTATTTTTCCCTACTTGAGTCATGCCGGCTTCATTCTCCACATGTGCCTTAATCATGCACCACTCCTACACTTCCAATATTGTATGAAGCTGTTGATTCTTAGATCTTTTAAATTTCTCCTTTTGTCCTAACAAAAAGTGAATGTCAGTAATGACATTTCAAGACTAGGATATAATAATATGCTATTTAAAATAATGTTCACATTTTCGAAACATGAAGTATAGCCCACTTCTCAGATGAGCGGGTTGACTATTATATATGTGATATACTTAAGCTTTCTGTAATACAAATAAATTATATGTTAACACATAAAATGAAACGTTTAAATCAATGTGGCCCTAAAACTGTGCTTTACACACTCTGCTTTTATGCATATGTTATTTTTAAATTATATACTCTTCATAAGAGATGTGACATTATTCTAAATTAACAGTAATTTAGTGGTAATCTGTTCTGTTTGCTTTGTGTATTTGAAAGCATTAAACCTAAAAGCTGTTGTTTTTGTTAATTGTTATACACTTCTCAGTTTGGGTTATTTCAAGTGGAATGCATTTCCAACTAAGCTGAAGCATAAATTATTACATTCCTTCAAGGTACTAAATCTTGAATTGGATACACATTGTTATTCTCAATAGCTCTAAAGTGATCACCTATGACTTGTAAAAATCACAGGAATTCATGCACCTCTATGTACACACATAGACATATTATTTTCTTATTGATATTCCGTTTTTGTATTGAACATTTGTATATTATAACCAACCTTCTGTTCATAGTCAAGCTATTATCTTTCTATTTAATTTAATTATTTCCTCCTAATTTCCCTCATTTGTTAGGAATTCGTAAAAGATCTTACTATAGGGGGTATAATAGTCTACTAGTGCTGGGAAGGTGGCTCAGTGGTAGAGCACTTTCCTTGCATGCATGAGGCCCTGGGTTCGATTCCTCAGCACCACATAGCAGAAGGAAAAAAAAAGCCGGAAGTGGCACTGTGGCTCAAGTGGAGGAGCACTAGCCTTGAGCTGAAGAGCTGAGGGACAGCGCCCAGGCCCAGAGTTCAGGCCCACGACCAAACCCCCCAAAAAATTAAATTAATAGTCTGCTACTTTTCTGAGTCACATTGGTCTTCAAGCTGTACAATTAATTCCATATTTATCTTCCATATGCAGTCACACTGCTAAGTGTGTGCAACTCATGATTATACTTTTAAGATCTACTTTTCCGCTCACATTTTGGAGGTGCTATAAGGAAGACAGAAATTATCATTGGTTCTAGGTCACTTGTTTACTAATGGCACATGTTCATTCAGAAAGTCTTAAATATTCTGAGCCTGTATATTCATATGCCTGATGACAATTCAAAATTCACAATCCTAATACCATTATATCTCAGAGGTTATTATATTAATAAACTTTCTTCTACTACATGTGTGTCACAAACTTATTTTTTATCTCCTTTAGAGAACATTCTATTGGAATTTTGAAAGTGTACACCTTGCATATCCATCTTCTTCACAAATCTCTGTTCCTGGTCTGGTAATATTTCCACATAGTTTGTAAAGCCAAGTCTTGCGCTTTCACACTGATCAATCAATCCTCACTGACTCAATCTGTTTTATATTATCACTCAATTTTGCTAAATAATTATTTTATAGCTATTGTACTCCCTCAGAAATTTAATAATGAGAAGAAAGTTAATAATTAGAGTTTACCAAAGTGTGTTCTTTTTTAAAAAAAATAGATGTTACATAAGACTGAACATATTTCTTAAGAAAATTAAAAATAAAAAAAGTCACCTCACACTACCACACATGTGCAATATTGACCAAAATCCAAAACATTCATACCATTATCTCTGGTGAGACCATAGAGCAAGAGAAGTCTTTGTTCTTTGCTAGACAAAATGTAAAATGATGTATCTACTTTGAAGCACTTTCCTATAAGACCCAATATAATTTTGCCAAAAGATCAGAAATCTCTATACTTAACATTTAATTACATGAATGTAAAATTATCTCCTATAATAAATATATGTCTAAGATAATCTTACCAGATGAGCAGAAAAGCTGAAAAGCTATGTATGTATGTATGTATATATAACCATATAAGATGCCAAGCAAAATCAACTCCAAAATATGGACACAAGAGGTTTTTCTCTGTTGTTCTTATTTTTAATGTGCTATGCGATTTTTTTCTTTGTTTCTTTTGTATGTTCTTCCTCCTATGGTATCCCTGTTATCACTATATTTGATTTAGGTAACCTGCATCTTATATATACATTTATGTAATTTGGGGAGGGGTAGGAGAATAACAAAATGCTAAAACAAGGACACCAGATGACCTATTGCAACAATGATACTCACAAGACACAATGTTGGAAATGAACCTTACAACTTTAACTGGGTGGAGGGAGGAGTAGAAGAGGTAGGGGAGGGAAGGAATAGTGGGAGAAAAACAAAGGAGGGGGCGACAATTCCTGACAATTACGTTACTGATGAAAATGTAACTTCCCTACATAGCATCTTTACAAGAAAATAAAATTTAAAAAATCTTTATATGGATAATTATAGAAGCCCTGCTTATAATTACTAAAACTGAGTTACAACCAAGATGTCCTTTAGTGAGTGAATGGTTAATCATAAAGTGTTGCATTCAGACAAGGGAAAGTTATTCAGCACTGAAATGAATGAAGCATGAATAAACCTGGAAGAAACGTAAATGCTTAGTACTAAGAGAAAGAAAGAGTTTGTAAGACTATGTTTAGTATGGTTATATTTACATGACATTCCAGAGAAGGAGATTTAATAAAAGGTCAGTGGTAGTAAGTAAGAGGAAGAAGGAAAAACTATGAAAAGCATATGAGAATCTAAATTTCAATAAATATACTAATAACATATAGCAAATATCGTTATAAATTTCCAGGTAATTCATTAGCAATGCTCCATTTACTTCATGAGTTTAAATAAAACTACTTACACACATTTAAGAAATTAGAGGTAAAAAGTTTATTCCAAAATGGTCTTCTGATCCTTTTTGCTGAAATTAGTCAAATATTTTAGAAAGAAAGAATCTGAGCACCTCCTTAGCCAAGCAGAAACGAAGATGATAAGACAACTATCAAATCAAAACCCAGTCGAGCAGAAATTCCCAGAATGCAGTACACTTCCACATTTTCTCTAGAAAAATTAATCAGTCATACGTCACTACAGAATATGACTATAAGATGAAATACAGCTTAATAACAATGGAGGAATTTTAAACTGTGTAGAATAGATTGGAGGAAAACATTTCATCTAGGCTTGTGCTTAATATGACAGACTAATCTATAATTTGATATTTAACACAGATGATCCATAAAAGATAATGTGCACATTATATAATGGAACATATGCATGATATACAATTAATAGATTAATGTGTAAATATAGTTCTCTATTGCATACCAATTAATAGATTCACAATGTAATATATATGAATATGTATATATTAATTTGAATGTCTATCATACCCTTATTCTGAAGAGTATTTCCTTATTTCCCAATTATCAACTATTATATCCCATCTTCAACAGATATTTGATCAATTCTCCCAGGGGAAAAATAGTCATCTCTATATATTCCTATGGTTTTATTCTATTATCTTTTTAGGTTATAATCATGTCACAAGACAAAATGGGCTATCAGCTTTGATGCATACCAGGATACCATGTTATGTTCTGCTTCCTCCAGCCCTGATTCAGAGTGCTTTATTGAAAATATTCCATGTCGTAACTTGTATTTGTTTTAACCTCTCCAGGTAACCTACATCCATATCACTGGCTGGGTGTAATGCAAGGAAGGGATAAAGATGAAATGGAATCATCTTCCTTTTTTGGTCATCATATCACTCCTCAGTGTGCTGGAAAATCATCTCTTCCTGGCCCAGCTAATTCCAGGTAAGTGATATGCTTTTGTTTCATCAGAATTAATCCACTATCCCTTGTTTGCTTTAAATGCAATTTCCTCGCATGTATCCTAAATCAAATGTACCTTTGATTTCTTCGGAATTCATGTGTCTGTGTGAATGACTGCTTCTGTGTATGTCTGTGCTGACACACTTCAAGGAATCAAGGAATCATTCTTGAATAAAGAGTACTCTCAAGAAAACTGGGGAAAACTGAGAAAATCCACTGTTACTGAAATATATGAAATGCATTATATTAACTAAGTAAATAAGAGAAAAGGAAGATCAATTAAAGTTGGGAAAAGTTGTCTATCACACAAAGAAGGGAAAAAGCAAAGTCATAGTACTTTTTACACCTTAGAAAAATAAAGAACAGAGGGTAGGGGGATATTTAAAACTAGGAAGCAAGAAGCCCTAATCTTGTTGCTACCAAAGGATGCTACCATAGCATTATGCGTGAACATAGAAACCTGTTTCCTTAAAGTTGTAATTTTATTAGCGATACTACAATAGTATTTCCATGAAATGCTTTTCTTCAACTGTTCTATAAATCAACTAAACCCAATATTATGAAAGAGAAAAATAGAACACATTAACACATTAACCGGGATATAATTTTGTTGTTTCTTGAATAAAAACAATGGGTACATTTGTGAAGAATGCAAGTTAATGCCACCACATTTTAGTCAAATTATTCATGACAATATCAGAAGAAACTATATTGTTACTTATTATAGTCAGAAACTATATGAAGTTTATCATGTCCTTTTAAACTTATACAAAGGAACTGAAAAGAAGTTGAGAAAACTCCTATTTTACCGGAAAGATAAAAAATTGTAAAGAAATAGATTTGTATAGCTCCTGAAGAATTTTGCATATGAAGGAATATACATAGAAAATATAATTTGTTACAAATATTTGTAGATTTAATATTTTCTTAAATGCCTTTCTATTGTCACTGCCATGTTGAGTATTGGTAAAAACTAGTGCAAGATCCAAATACCAAAATGTGGCATTATAAGAAAAATAATGCATTAAACAAGTGAGAAATTCAAATGAAAGTAAAAATTGGTTGTCTTATAAATTATTAAGTTAATGAGGTTTCTTACATAAACATACTTTGAAAAGTACCACTACTGATAATATTCTAATCCAGGTATAAATAAGTCAAAATTAACTGTAGAACTAGCTAAACTGAAGTCAATAAACTTGGTTCATGTTCAGTTTTGGAGGATACAGAAATGGTGATACAAAGGACAAACAAATACAACACTATGCAGCAATATGTTGAAAGGCAACTATACAATTTATGGATATGGATGGAAGGGAAAAACTGGGAGACATAAATGGAAGGTGCAGCATTTTTCAAAAAGAAATGTACCCTTTATCTGTCTTATAACTATAACCCCTCTGCATGTCACCATTACAAAAACAATATTAAAAAACCCTCAAAATTGTCAGAAGAAGTTTCAGCAACTTCATCCATCTAATAGAATAAAGAATACTTGTGTGAGTAAATTATCGTTTGGTAGTATAGTATAGTATACATAGAGTTTATAGAGTGTGGAGTATAGGCTTATTAAAGAAGCAAATGTTACTTTTTTGTACAAAATATAATATCTGAAGCAGAGCATTTAAAAATAATTGGTGTTTAAATTACATGATTATTATCTTCCAAGCAACTCTAAACAAGGCTTAAAATTCATGAACATATCTTCCCCTACCATTGGCATGTTGGCTACCAAATAGATAGGTTATCAGTGCAAAATATGCCATCCAGATTGGATGCATGGGTCCTTTCTGAGAAAACATCTTAAAAAAATAACATCCCACATGGGATGCTTGTAGCTGAGATGCCAATCTTCCCCACCCCCTACCCCCACCCCAAGATCACAGAGTTCAAAATTATTTCAAAGTAATTTACCTGTCAAAGAAGTCTGCTGTTAGCTTTCAAAAGGAACACCTGCAGAGTAGAAGTTATTTTCCTAACCACCTCCATCACGTGGCTGTTTTAGGGTAGGGAGGTTAGAGCACCCACTGAAAGAGCTTATCATCTTTAGAATTTTGTTTCTTTCCCATTAGTCTCTGAAAGCAGTGAAATTCGGATCCCTTTTGGTGTTCTTGTTGCTCCATCTTACTGAAGCTCATTAGTAGCTTTGAATGTGAAATAAATGTATTATCATAGCTTAGAAAAGGAAAAAGATCAGAAGTATCAGTATCTTTTTGAACATAAAGAAAGCCATTTTTCATTCAGCTGATTTCCTCTTCATCCTCTCAAGAATTTCCTTCTTCATGAGACATTTATTGCAAATGTCAGATAAATGAAAAGAAAGTAACAGATTTCTGAATAAGCATAAGCATGTATCTTTAGCACATTGTAAATTATTAGCAGAGGTGTGTCACAAAGCTGCTGTTTTAGGATGCAAAATAAAAGCACAATTAAAATAATCAGCATAATGAAGATTTTCTTTTGCTATCACAACAATAAAGAAGCTAAGACATTTGGTATATTAAAATACCATATTTAAATATGATGTCCAAAGTTGATGGATTACCCAGTTATTATTTTTTTTATTTTGTTCTCTGAATGTTATGGGGTTTTGTTTTGTTTTTTAATTACTATTATGTTTTAGAATATTTTATGTGAAGTAGTTGTGTTAAGGAATCTAGTATGTTTAGTCATTTAAATTTTTAAAAAAGCTCTGTTAGTGACAAACACAGAGATATTGAAAAATGAGGAAATAGATTTTCAGAATAATTGGACCACTCTTGTTTCTGAACTGTTGCTGTCATTGCCTTTAGTGCCTACTCCTTCATGCAGAACACTGGTAGACTTTTGGTCTGGATGCCTTATCTCTAATTCACATATACAATATATTCTAAAACCTGCTGTGGTTATCTCTTGAGGCGGGATACATCTTGACTGTGTCACATCATTCTCTAATCACTGATGGGGAGCAATCTGGTAGATACTCATTTAACATTTCAAATGAGTCACCTTTAATTGCAACAGATGTCAAGAGTACTAGGAAAGACAAGTGTTAAATGACATGTTTTAAAAGTATACATTTCACCTAAGGTGGAATTGAATGGAAAATTTACAGAGTGTCTTTGGTTTAAATGAAATGTTAAATGTGAGGTTTATGTTAAAAGATTTTAAAAAGGAAAGACATGGAAGAAAATCCCACATGGTTATTATTTGTGTTTGAATAAATTCAGGCAGCCCATTTAAAGTTAAATATGATTTATTTTTTCCTCTTCATTCTGTGAATGTACACCAGTGCTTTCCTTCATTAGAGATTCAGGTGATGACAGGATTATTTCCTTTTCCCAGCCTCATGTCAACCAGCCTTGTGTGTGAGAGTTTCTCAAATCATTTACTGCTTCCCTGCCCCACTGGTCCAGCCTCTACCACTTCAGTATCTTGCTATTATACCCACAGGAAGGTAATTACAAGGAGCTAAGCGTTAGAGCTTAAATCATGCCTTGAATTGTAATTTTAAAAGAATTCTTTTTATGTAAAATTCAAGAAATTTATAGACAGGACATTTCTGTATTCTTTCTGTTTAATTTTTCATATGACAGATCTTGGATACAATTGAGCAATTAGATTTTTTAATCTCTTTATAATGTAACATATATATAGAAAGTAAATTTCTAAAATTCCAAGGTGACATAATTTATACTTTATGTAATATTTTATTTAATAAAGTATTTAAATTATATTTATATGCTTTATATATTTTTTTATATTTTTAATTTACACTTTATTTAATACTTTATTTAATAAGCATTATTTCACGTTTAATGTACTCATTTTCTTACTTATATAAATGTAAACCCCCTGCTCATCAGCTTTACAATAAAAAAATCATAAAAGATGTTTTTGGTAAAATCGGCCTATTCATCTGGAATGATAAAACATTTATTCTTTATTATAAAAAGCCCACATCAAGGTTCTTCAGATACTGCGGTTAAGTATCAAGCATACAGTGCTGAAGAGTTATGTGTAGACTTCAAAGATTTAAAAAATTATATAGGTTTAAATGTGTTATGTAGAAGGGGTGAAATAAAAAGTGAATCAAAGGTTCTTGCTTAAGGGTCTGAGCTTTTTGATAAACAGCTTTATTCCATTTGATAGAAGGAAAAGATACATCCTAAAGAGTGTTTCATTATTAGTTTCATTATTAGTGTTTTATATTATGATGATGAGCTTAAACTCTAACCTTGAAAAAAAATGAGTTATGTAGAAGAATAGACTAAGAGTTACATTTATTAGAGAAAGGATATTAGAATCAATTACATATCTAATTTTGTAACTCAACTGATCATTAAGATAGAAATTACAAAAACATTTGCATAGTATCCAAGTATGTTCTTGATATCAATGGAGCAAACAGATCCTCATACCACGTAGTATAAATAATTTATTTTTGCTGTTGCTTGCTTATTAGAAAGAGGTGCTATCCCAGATTTGACTGATACAATCAATAGTCCTTTATTCAAATAAGTTCTTACTTGATAGAAATTATTCATTGGAGGTCTATTGAAAAATGAATAAGAGGAAGAAGTTGTGGAAAAATGCTACAAAGATCTCAATTTTGACTCAGCCAATAGAAATGACAGAGACAGATATTCCAAGAAAGTATGTCATATTGATAAGCAAGGAGAAAAGAAGAGAGAGTGTTGAGAATGACTCTAATACTTCATTCTTGGGAGGATGAGTCAAAAATCTGATTCAAAATATGACACTGTAGTTCAATTTAATGTATATTAAACACTATAACAATGTGCATTCATTCGATTTTAGAATTGATTTTAGTAGACATAGGTGTTTAGATAAATTTAAATTGGTAATAAATTCAAAATTTTCCTTAAATATATAGTTATATATGTATATATATTGCCACTATTTATTTGCATACTTATCTGTATATATGCAGATATCTATACTATTTATTACTGCGCATTTATAGATATTAATAGGAATGTGGAATGTAATTTTTGAGAAAGTCAAGTTAAAGAGAACACTCATAAGATTAATATTACATACATAAACGTTGAAGTGTCTGTGAAACCATGATATGTTATATCGAAATATAACATATAATACTTATTAGTATATGTATACCATATATATATATATATATATATATATATAAGATTTATTCTCAGTGAAGTTGTGGTGTGGTTTAAAGTTTCCATTGTATACCTGATAAACAGAAATCTCTTAATTGTCATTTGATTATGGTATTTGACATTCATATATGTAGATATATAAATATGTGTGTGCTTATGCTACAAAGAATAATACATCCTATCCTTAGAAATAAGTCTTGAAATAGCACAAATACATAAGAAGAAACAATAGTGAAATTTCCTAATGGCCCTTGTAGTGAAGATGAGATGTTAGAAGAGTAATAGCCAACTGTCTTTTAATTTTGTGTCTCTTTGTTAGCCTTGTTGTTCTAGTGTGAAACTTTATTTAATCTAGGTAATAAGTAGATAAGAACAAACCTGCAGACACAGTGCACTACAAGACACTCAGTGAGAAAGTTGTATTTGCAATCTAGCTGTAGAGCTCAAGTATATTCTGCCTTAGTGATATGGCCCCGGTGATGAACCTGGTTTGCAGAGCCCCATGTGCCACACGGTCTACCTAATTAAGCCATCAGAATGCATTGCAGCAAACAGAGTGCCTCATATGGACGAGTATAAGTAATTTTTGTTTCTCTATTGCTTGGTTAATAGAAAGAGGCGCTATCTTAGATTATGACTGATAGAGTCTATATGGTACAGCTGTTGTAATTGTGCCTGAGGGTCAGGAAAGCCTATGATAGAAAAAAGCTTTCTATTTACCTGAGACAATGCCATTACTTCATTCAACTATTTTCCCTAGAATTCCTAGTGTGCCCTTATTTTTCTTTTTCTGCTTTCTTGTATTGCTTGAGTCGTCTCCCTGTGTGCCAGTGCCCTTTGTTGGATAAACACCGGCTCTGCCCTGATGTCACATGAGAGAATTGCTTTGAAAATGGATTCCTTTGGGGCATTCACATTGTGTAAATAAATGGGTTAGTATTGCTAGTAAAATATTTTTACAAATGCATTAACATGCTGTAAGCATGTAGGTCATGAAAGTGTAAGCACACTAGAACTAACATTCTGAAATAAGTATATATGTCAACTTTTGAAAGTAATTATATATATGCATATATAGTCGATCACAATATACATGCATACTTATGTTTATATGTATATAAATTCATATATTTAAATGTAGGTCCATGTATATGATGAGATTTTTTAAATTTTAAATTATTTATATCTAGTTTACAGCAAATACGTTTTTGTCCTCATAAAAGTAAGATTTATCCTGGTGTCTTTTTTTATTTTTTCAGTCAGTACTAATAGACACTCTGAAAATAAAGGGTGATGTATCTCCTTGAATGACTAAATATTTAGTAGGTGAAAAGCATTTTATAGAGGTATGCAATGCAGATGCCCATTTTTCTATCTAAATAGCCTTTCAACTTTATTTTAATATTTCACCCCTTGTAGGTTCATAGCTTGACTTTCAATTAAGACAGCAATAAGAGTTCCACGAGGATTACAGTGAGGGGCACAGGCCCCTTCTCTGCCTCTGCTTTGTTTCACAGACTCCTACATTCTCCTCATGATTTTGTGACATCAATAAGTTCTTTCTACATCTTCCTCTTTATGTTTTCTTTTCTTACATTTCATTTTCTAATATAAGGGAATGATTCTAGTAGTTTAAATAATTACTCTCTGGAAGTGTGGTTTATCTCTTTAACCATATATGTATGTACATATGTGTATATATGTATATATAGCTGATATCACTGGGTTTAAATAAACTTGTTAGGTAAATTAAATCAGCAGCTGAGGATAGAGAGAGCACCACATGGTATTCAGGCAGGGGAAAGGTTTATTTTCCAGCTGAAGGCTTCCTCTGTTCAAGCTGGAAGCCCATGCAGCTGGGACAAAAAAGGTTGAATCACACCTGGGCTAGGACTTATCAAGGCCTGAGGCAGGGAAGAAGGTGTGGCCACATGGGATGCAGATGTGACTTCAGGGAGGAGGGAGGTGACTGCCTCCAGGTGTGCCAGTTACCTAGGTGAAGCAGAGACAACCGAAAGGAGGGAGGAGTCTGCTCCACCTTCTCAGGGTGGACCTGACAAAACCATATTTTAAAAAATATAATGTAGCAATATTTGTATGATGTAACTATATGAATTTTGGCATCTTAAATATTAAGTTTGATATCAAAATGATGTTTAAAATAGGATTTGTAAAGGGAGACAAGATATAAAATTCATGGAAAAACTATAGACATTTAAAAATTAGGAGCTTTACAAGGATCGAAGAACAAATCTGAGAGTTTTGATTGGGTGAGAAAAAGTCATTTTGCCAAGTTTCTAATGTTCTTTAGATCCATATAACAGTAGCTCCACAGACAAAGGTAAGATATACAAATGAGATTTGTAACCATTTTTATTTTCTTTAAGTAGTTGTAAAATGGAGTTGGCACTTAACAAAGCAACTTATGAATGCACTATGTCTTGATCCATGTCACAAATCAGGGTACAGTAAAGCCATCAGCATAATCATGTTTATTGCAGCACTATTTACCATAGTCAAAGTATGGAATCAGCCTAGATGCCCTTCAATGGAAGATCAGAGCAACAAAATGTGGTACATATACACAATGGAATTTTACTCTTCCATTAGAAAGAATTATCTTTTACCATTTCTAAAGAAATGGAAAGGCTTGAGTGAAGTAAGTCATTCCCAGAGACAAAAGATGCTCACAAGTTCATAAGTAAATAAGTTGGGTGGTATGCAAATGAAACATGGAAGATTTGAGAATCCTCAAATATTCTAATTCAAAAGTCAACATTCAACAAAGTAAAACAACAGGAAGCAGATATTGCAAAGGGGTGGGGTGGGGTCAAGGGAAAATGGGTGGATGAATGAAGAGACAAAGGGGGGAAATGCAGACAAAATTCCAGGGTATATCCTTCAAAAATAAGGAGTAAGGGAGGGTTGTGTAGGGGAGAGATGAATGGGAATGTAGAAATCCATTTTTAATGATCACAGATAAATGTACATCTCATTAATGGAGTTTGGAATTAATCTTCCTTTCAATTTATGTTCTATCTTTTTAAAATCATTTTTCTTATATTTTCATAAGTTTTTAGTAATTATATAATACAAGTACTTGTATTAATTATATGTCTCAACCTGCTGTGTACTCCTTAATCCACTGCGACCAAGAGCAATACAATACCAGACCATGCAAATGAAGTTTGGAGTGGCAGGAGATCTGTAGCCTTCTGGGGGTAAGAGATCCCAAGATTCCATTAACCAAGGTTTTTATTGGTCTTGTGCAAGGAAGTAAAGTTCAAACTTCAACCTGAAACAGTATTTTATATACAAGTGGTAAGTGACCTCCTTATGGGAAGAGAGCTAAACTGTAAATAGCCTATAATTTGCATAAATCTAAGTCTACCCTTGGGCTCCCACACAGTTTCGGTTGGAATCTGAGTTCTCATTAAGCCAGGAATGATGGACATTTGCAGGAAAGCTCTCAGCTTACTGAGAGTGTATTGGGAGAAGGTACTCCAAACTCCCAGTCCTTTCGGGGTCTCACAGCCTGGAATTTTGGGCTCCACAATAATATATAAAAATAAGTACTTTACTCAAAAACATTGGATTTATTGGCAGACTAACTTAGATTTCCCACCAACTGCTGGAAATATGTGAACTTAAGAAATTTGTGTATGGACAACAGATGCTGGAGGGGATGTGGACAGAAAGGAACCTTACTTCATTGTTGGTGGGAATGTAAACTTGTTCAACCACTTTGGAAAGCAGTATGGAGGTTCCTCAAAAGACTTCAGGTAGAACTCCCCTATGACCCAGCAATCCCACTTTTGGGCATTTACCCAAATGTTTACAAACAAGACCACACTAAAGCTACCAGCACAACTATGTTTATTGCAGCATTATTTACCATAGCTAAAATATGGAACCAACCCAGATGCCTCTCAGTAGATGAATGGATCAAGAAAATGTGATATATGTACACAATGGAATTCTATGCCTCCATCAGAAAGAATGACACTGCCCCATTTGTTAGGAAATGGAAATACTTGGAAAAAATTATATTAAGTGAAGTAAGCCAGGCCCAAAGAAACATAGGTCCCATGGTTTCCCTTATTTGTAATATCTAGTATATGTATGAGTCAAGCAGAAAAGGTCAGATAATGTGATGTCAGGAAAATGAACCCTTAGATAGGTATTTTAATGTTTTTTTTCTTTCATGCATATGTTTCTAATGCATTTATAAGATTATCTCTTTGTTGCTTTGTATGTCCCTCCCCCACAGTATAACCCCTGCTTTCACTATATTTGATGTCAGTATAACTTGTGGAGGAGATGGGGAAAAACCAGTTGTTTAAGGATACAGGTGGACCTGTTGCAACAATGAGAAGTACAAGTTGTCATGTCCAAAACAAGCTTTACAACGTTGGTGGGGGGGTAGGGGGGAAGTAGAAGGATTGGGATTGGGGGGGAGGGGGGAGGCTGGGAAGTGATGTGAAGCATAAACAAAGGAGGAGGCTGCAATGCTTCGTAAGATATGTATGCATTATCCTGCCCATGCAATTGTAACCCCTCTGTACAGTATGTTCACAAATAAAATAAAATAAAATTTAAAAAAAAAAAGAAATTTGTGTATGGAGTGGGTTCCAGTGGCTCATGCATCTAATCCTAACTACTCAGGAGGCTGAATTCTGCAGTTAGTGGTTCAAAGCCAGCCCCAAAAGTTAAGTCTGAGAGATTCTTATCTCCATTAACTATCAAAAATCTAGAAGTGGATTTGCAGAAGTACAACACCTGCCTTGAACCAAAAAGTCCAAGGACAGTACCTAAGTTTAAGCCCCATAACTGACAGACACACACACACGCACACACACACACGCACACACACATATTGTGTAGGTTTAACTTGTTTCCCTCCTTTGTTTTATCTTCATAAAGGAGGTATCTTCTTATGTTCTGAAAATTAAAGAAGATTGCAAATATCTAACATGCTATCAAGTACCTAGATCATTCTCCATAATGAATAGCTATTATAATTTTAATGTGTAATTGTAAATTATACATTATTGTTATGTGTTCCTAGAAAATATTTGTAATAAAGAAAGGTACAGATAGATGAGTGGAAGGTTTTATTTGTTGGGCTCAAGTCTAGGTAATGAATCCAGTGACTAGAGTTGACACTTTGGAGAATTTCCCTGGCCTCATGGAAGTGGTGAAAGACAAAATATCCATAAAAGATAGGGTTTCCTGTGGAAAATAGATGTGAAAATAATAGTAAATCTTAAATAATTCTGTGAACACATTTTAAAAATGCTTACCAAACTTCAATATATAATATCAGAAACAGTACTAAGTAAAAATCACAAAGGTATATGAAGAAATCGAAATTTGTTATGACAAACAGATATGACACAAATCCACATCAAATCCAAACCAAAATGAAAACTCAAATTTAACAAAACATGGGAGAACTTGGCTTATAAATATGTAAGAAAGTCAGGTCACAACTGTTAGACATTTTTCCTTGAAAACTGACATAATGCTTCAGGGCAAACAAAGAAAATGTGTGACAATTATGAGGGTTTCTTTTGATAGCACTGTGACTTTTTTTTAGACTAGAATAGTGATTTTTATAATAATTTAAAACTCACAAATATATGACTGAAAATTGTAGAATTTAATGGAGTGGGTAACAATGTTCAACGAGAAATGTATCTTACTCATGTAAATGTAACCCCTCTGTACCGCATCTTTACAATAAAATAAATAAAAGTATGACATGAAACTGAAAGATTTCCATTAGCTAATTAGTTCTCCTTAGTCATATATATATATAATGTTTAACATTTTATACATTTTTCTATTATTTTCATTATTTCTGGATATCAGGGTAGAAATACAGGGCCTTATCCTTGCTAGGCTTGCTTGCTTAGCTGGTGCTGTATCACTTGAGCCATACCTCTTGCTTAACTTTTTGCTGATTGATTGGGAAATGGAGTTGCAGACTTTTCTCCTTGCATTGACTTCAAGCTGTCATACTCCTGATATCACACAACCTTCCTAAGTAGCTAGGATTACAGGTTTGACCACTGGTGCCCACTTGACTTTCACACTTCTGTCCTGTTTAATGAAATCCATTATACCTAATTATACACATATGTCATCCATTTAAAAAACTGTAAAATATAGTAAATAGGCAGGTTTCATTAGGTAGCCAATGAAAAGAACACCACACTTCAGGCAGGAAAAGAAGTTTATTTACTGACCTGCTGCCCCCACCATACATGGTTGAGAGGCATGGCAAAAAAGGGGCAACCCACCCCTGGGCCAGGACTTATCTAGGCCAGGGAAAGGAAGAGGTGTGGCCAGGTGGGGAAAAGTTATGGCTTCACTGGATTCAGATGTGATCTCATGGTCAGGGGCCCTCCTAAGGTCGGATAGGAGGCATGTGACCAGAGGTACCCAGAATGTAACCTAGCCAGAAGGGGAGGTGACTGCTTCCTGGTGTGCCAGTTACCTAGGTAACAGATACTGGGCGGAAAGTTAGCCAAGGGGTACGAGGTGTCTTCACAGGGCCTGCATGGCCTGGGCAGACCTTACAAAAACAAAGATGAAGTAAGTTTGGTAATTACATGTATTATTTTAAAATTCCCTGAGAAATTGAAGGCATAATGAAACAAATGCTTGTTAGAATGCACCGGTAAGATAGCTAAGATATGGAACCAACCCAGATGCCCCTCAGTAGATGAATGGATCAAGAAAATGTGGTATATATACACAATGGAATTCTATGCCTCCATCAGAAAGAATGACATTGCCCCATTTGTTAGGAAATGGAAAAACTTGGAAAAAATTATATTAAGTGAAGCCAGGCCCAAAGAAACATAGGTCCCATGGTTTCCCTTATTTGTAATATCTAATATGTGTATGAGTCAAGCAGAAAAGGTCAGATAATGTGATGTCAGGAAAATGAACCGTTAGATGTGTATTTTAATGTTTTTTTCTTTCATGCATGTGTTTCTAATGCATTTATAAGATTATCTCTTTGTTGCTTTGTATGTCCCTCCCCCACAGTATAACCCCTGCTTTCACTATATTTGTTGTCAGTATAACTTGTGGAGGAGGTGGGGAAAAACCAGTTTTTTAAGGATACAGGTGGACCTGTTGCAACAATGAGAAGTACAAGTTGTCATGTCCAAAACGAGCTTTACAACTTCGGTGCGGGGGGAGGGGAGGGGGAGGGAAGAAGGAGAAGGATTGGGATTGGGGGGGAGGGGGGAGGCTGGGAAGGGATGTGAAGGGTAAACCAAAGGAGGAGGCTGCAATGCTTGGTAAGAAATGTACGCATTATCGTGCCCATGTAATTGTAACTCCTCTGTACAGTATGTTCACAAATAAAATTAAATTAAAAAAAAAAAGAATGCACCGGTAAGTTGGAACTGTTGCAGCTAAAGGAATTTATCTGTTAATTGGTTCATACATTTATACGGGTGCTTTGTCTATTTTGATTTTGAAGAAATTTGGTTGCTCAAGCAACATATGGAATTGGTTTGACATAATGTACTTTTATTTCCACAATTGGAAATGGAAAATAAAGCTTAATATATCAGGTATTATATACATTTCATGAAATTTATAATGTGTTGAACATAATTAGACTAGCCTTAATAATATAATTGATAAATTAGTAGAAAACTGAATGAAATAGTGTTAGAGAACGTTTAAGAAAAAAATTAAAATTAAAAGTGATTCTAATAATACATAATTACAATTACCACTGACTTACTAAATATTTCCATTATTAGTTTATGCTTTAGAAAACAAATTAATAGTATGTCTCTCTTGAATTAATACTAATAAAAGGAAGAAAATTGATACTTAAAAATATTTATGAATTAGAACTATTAACTAATATTCCTAGAGTCACTTAGTTGCAATAAAGGTTGGGAAAGAGTTTCGTTTACAAAACAAAAAAAAACATAATAACAGACAACATATTATATGTAAATTCATGGTGAACATGAAAATATGGAATCTTCTCTGTAACCTTTGTTTATCTGACTTAGGTAATCTGGGACATGGTTTACACACTGTAATTACGAAATGCTTAAAGTCTTCTAAAACACGCTTATTTCTGCCAGGAAAATGAACAAGCAAACATGGTGTTTCAGATTATTAACAGAATTTTCTTGATTTGACCTTTCTATCATTTTCTTCTTTAAAAAAAAACCTACTTTCTCTTTTCAAATCATATTCTTGTTTTACTCCTACTTTGACAGCTTACTAATAAAGGATATCACATTCATATGCCATAAAATATTGAGGATTGTTTCAAGATGGCATTTTTTTCCCAAATGCTGTGTTTTTCTCATTATCACATGTCAATACTTCTTTTGTTAAAAAAGGAAGCATAGTTTTCACTAAATTATAGACAAAGTACTTTTCATTAGACACATCTTCATTACCAAGTTACACCTTTTCCTAATTGTTTTAATTCACCACAGCAATTTAAAAATATGTATCATGCAGCTATAAGTTAACATTTCTACAATTATATTTCATGAATATTTAGTTTCATATATAGATCAAAGTGTTTCAACTAATTAGAAAGGAATGTAGTAAAATTATTCATAAACACACTGACAGACTAGAAAATTTTTCACCGAATTATGCATATTTACTCCTTAAAAGTCTATCACATTTTTTCTAATAAAACAATTTTATGGTCTTTCACCTCAGTATTTGAAATAATTTTTTTCTTATCATTAAGAATGACTAAAATGGGAAAAGTGTAATTTCTCTGCCATGTTAGATTTTTTTTAAATTCTACTTACATTTAATTCTGCTCTGCAAACTTCAGACATTCCATCACTGAAAGCAATACAAATGCCCACAAAATGATGCCAAATTTGGAAAGCTCAGGAAAACACTGTATAATGTTTTAGAATACTCAATAAATTGTGTATTATAATACTGTTCCTATAAGTGAGCTAAGGAGACTTTTTTCTTTTTCAAAAGTAACTAATTTTGAATATGAATAGAGGTATATGAGGCAATTATAATTTACAGTACCCTGTTGTATAATGAACCAAATTAAACTGAAATTTACCCTAAAATAAATAGTGTGGGAAATGTTTGTATTACTCAAAAACAAAAAAAAAAAACCTGAACATCCTCCTTTTAATTTTTTCAAATATAATCTAGAAGTATATTTTTAAATAAAAATTTCATTTATTTTTATATTTTTAGAAACTATGCTTATTATATAAATGTACACATTCTCCCTGACTCCTGGTGTGATTAAATCTTTGGCTTTGTTGCCTTTTCCCCCATTTAGATTCAAATGTATTTATCCTTAACTGTAACTATGAACTTTAAAATCCCCACGTATGCTATGAAAAACCAGAAACATTTTAAATGTGATATTGTGGAGTAATGAACCCTAAATAAGTGAGCCAGTACCTTTAAATCAGACCTTTTTTTATTTTAATGTGTATTATTTAGTAACTTAGCTTCATTTTGGGACTTTAGAGATAGCATGATTTTATCCTGGAATTACCTGTGGCCTTTGGAAGGTCACTGGCTTACAACTTACTGCCTCCCATAAATTGATCTAATCTTCTGAATAATGGCTATCCATGCTGATGATCAATATTTTATTGCTTCAACACCCTAAAACACACCATGAATTACCATCAAAATCATTATCGCCCAGCACTGCAGGCATAACAGTAATATACTTGTGATATTGCTGCTCAGCTTGCAGGGCTGTTTATGAAACAAGACTCTGGTTGAATGGTTTTATTTCAACATGGTTATAATCCATTTCATCAATAGAAATGCTGTTGACAGGTATCACTCAGGTTGTCCTGTACAAGGCCAGAAATAATGCAATCATAATAGAAGCCATTATAATTTCAAGCCTTAACCATCAGGTATAAAATTCTTGTATTATGCATTCTAAGAATCAATCACAGAATAGTCTTCAAAAACAATATAAGGCATAGATAAGGCACAAAATATTACTCTAATAATTGTTACATAACCCTACTTTTAAAACAAAACTGTATATGGTACATGCTTTTTGTTTCATTTTTCTATTACAACATTTTTTACCATCTTTAGGTTTTACCATTTTCATAATGTTTTACTCTTGAAAACATTTGCCAATTTTCACAGTTTCAATACACAAAAGCTGTGATCTCTCTCTGATACATTTTCTTTTCCATGATTCACTTGTCAGTCAGCCTCAACATTTACTTGCTTGATGTGTCCTATGACAATCAATATTTGACTTTGTGAGAATGCTTCTGATAATCCACAATTTGTCAGGATCATGATTCTGATCAAAAAATGAAAACTTTCTCCCTTGAGAATCTAAGCACGGATATAGAAAGCACAGCAGTCATAAAATAGTTTTTGTTCATTATAATCCTAATCCTGTTATCTGTTGGTTTCAATTGGTTTCATTCCCATAGGCTTGCACAGACACTTCAGTAATTCCGTTTCCTCCAAGTAATAGGGAACTGTTCATCTATTTAAACACTTGGTTTAGTTATAGTTTATGTAATCAAGGCATGTGCTTGCCATAATTTTTTCAATATTTTCCTTAAGCTTTGAATTTACCTCAGAGAAATCTGGTCAAAGCTTTAGGAAGAGTTTATACCTTTGAGGTGTGTCAGATGAGTTGATTTGATCTTATAAATATTACCAGTTTTTTCAATCACTACACAGACATATTTCATTTTTAATTGAACTTATATATTCATATGCTCAGTATTGGACAAAGATTGTGCACACAGCACCAAAATATACACATAAATGATATGAGGGTTATGATTTCATGGTGGATGAGCAAATAAATATTATTCTTTATCTTTTTTTGAGCAAATAAAGTAGAAGGAAAATCTGACTAAAATTTAAAGTATAAATACAGTTATTGCTCTTGAGTCATTGTAATTCTTCAAAAGCATTAATCTAAAATGTATCTGTTATAGTTTTACATTTGTGGCTTGTGTATGTTTGTAGGAAGGGGGGTGGATGTATATGCGCATACCCAGATATTAAGAAAAAAATATTTCAGATCACCAAACACAAAGCTATTGAGGATAAATTGTAAATTTGATACTTTTTTTCTAAACTAAGACTAAGACATAATTACATGCCCCATCCATTTCCACTTGGTAAGATATAGTGCTAAATAATTGAGTTAATTATAGTACTAGAAATAATAGTGTAACAAAATTGTAAGTAAAGCATGAATTTATTTTTAGAGAATTGAGCCATTTCTTTCTGATTGTAAAATTTAGAGTATTAAATAATTTTGACCTATTCTGAGCAACCTTACTTAAGACATAATCACCTCTTTGGCACTATTTGGAGTTTATATTTGCACTCTAATATGGCAAGTGAATCAGTTAGCTTTCTGTTACCATAATGAAATAGCGAGACAATTGACATATAAAATAAAAGGGTTCTTAGTACATGGGGAGAATACATGCTAAAGGAAATTGCTCACAAACAGAATCAAGAATGTGAGAATGAGAACCAGAAGGGTCCCAAAATTCCTTTGGATGCCATTCCCTCCAGGACTTTTCCAGAAGTCCCCACCTGTTATAATCCTACACCACCTGTTATAATGACACTACTATAGAGATCAAGCTTTTCAGTCATTGACCTTTGGGTATATTAAATCCATAACAAAAGGTAAATTTACAGAAATACCAATTCACTTTTCAACAGATAACAATTGTACTTGAAATCTGTATATTCTATTTTCCTCCCCAATAAAAAAGTAACAAATGTGAGCATATAAAATTTTTAATGTGATTTCATTAGAGACTGGTGAGAGAATACCTGTATAATACAATCACAAATATGAGTTGTTATATATTTATGTGAGTGGTTTCTAGTTTCTAACAGTCTTTTCAAGGAAGTAACAGAAACTAATATTGCCTCCCCTCTATTTGGTAATATGTTTTTTTCTGACAGTCTTTGTAGGACTGTAGTCATAAAACCTATCTTTATTTCAGTTGAAGGAATGGTATACATAGAGCCCAAGTATAACTTGAGTAAATAAGCCTATCTGGTTTCCCTACCCAGACTGTCAGCAGTGATGGCAATTCAATCACTTCTTAAAACCCTAAAAGGACAGGATTTGGAGAGCTTCCATATAGCTGAAAATGGAGGGTTGAATACTCAAAGAGAACATAAAAGCTCTAGACCCTTCTCCCATAGCTTTCGCTGTTTATTGCTTTATCTCTAATCTTTTATAGTAGCTTAAAACTTAACCTGTTAGAGATGTTTTCTTGAGCTCTGTGAGTTACTCCTATCAACTAATTGGTGCTAAAGAGAAATTATAGTTACTCTGGTCTTAGTTGATCAAATAACCTCAGTTAACATGGCATGGATCTTGAAATAGGCTTTTAAAATGTGTGCCGCCGGGCATCTTCAGGACTGAACCTTCTGCTGCTACCTCTAGGTAGATAACTTCACAATGTAATTGAATTAGAGGCCAGGGAGTTAGTGTCCCCTTCAGGACTGACCATTTCCTTACTAGAAAAGAGAAATCTGTCCATCCATTGAAATTACAGAATTATTCACTATTGAGTTTGTAGTGAGAAGAGGTAAAAACATAACTTTTCAATATTTCTCAAATAATCTTCCACTAAGAAACAAAGATTAGAAGAAAAAATATTTCATCAGTCAGATATGTTTTGTTAACATAAAAAAATTGACTTGGAAAAAGGGGCTTTATGAATTAGTCAAGGTTGAAATTGAAGTTTAGGCATCAACAATCACCAAATCCAACTTTTAGACTTTATTGATTAAAAATGTGCACATGGAAAGACAGACACTCTGGGTATGGTACACTAAAACACTGAAATCAATTTTCCTTTGCCGTACATATGTGTACTCTTTAGTCGGTCTGAATGACAAACTATTTTCTCCGTGAAGTTACTTATTTGCTTCTTTGCTCAAGGCTAGCACTTTACCACTTGAGTTACACCTCCACTTCTGTTTGTTTGTTTTTTATTTTTTGGTGTTTAATTGGAGATAATAACAGTCTCAAGAACTTTCCTGCCCAAGTTGGCTTTGAACTAGGATCCTCAGATCTCAGCCTCATGAATAGCGAGGATTAAAGGGATGAGTGCCCAGCTTCTGGTTTCATTTTCAAAATAGTTATATTACATCCAAGTTGATCTTTAGTTTCCAAAGTACATGTACGACTGCTGATGGATACTTCAGGAAGACAGTCTCAGTCACTGCAACAAACCTTACAGTTGCAGAGTATACTTCACTGTCATTAGTTAGGAAAGAAATCAGAGAATACTTCATTAAAATATAACTTGTACATTGGTATCACCTTTTTCTTGGAAGCAATATTTTTTCATTTTCTTAATTTGGAAATTCTGATTGAAACAGATGGTGATGAAAAGCAACCAATGCTTTTCTTCTGGTTGCTCATAAAGCAATAGCCATTCACTGAATAATGAGAAGAATTTGCCTTGAGGAAGAGCCAGAGTATGTAGAATATCAGTTAAAAATCACATAATTCCCTGACACTTTTGTTTGCAGAATATATAAGGGGGTAATTTATTTCTTTTCAATATTCAGACCTTCCAAATTAGTAAAAAGGAGACTGTAGGTAAGTAGGTAACAAAAGCTGAAGTCTTTAAGATAATGGACAAAATGAATAATTGGTACCAGAAAAGAGCTATAAAGATTGGACATGCATGAATAGACAACAAAAGTAAAGTATTTCAGCTTCTACTAAGTAAAATGGAATCCCATGAATATTAAAAGGAACCCTAACAAGATATAACTGATTTATAGTCTCTTCTAAAAACCCCTTCGGGACTCTGCTTGTATTATTTTATTTTGAGATAGTTAATGATAAAATGACTTTATTCCTAAAATAACTATGGTAATTTTACCCTCTAGTTGTATGATATATAATTACTTCCATAAAACTTTAAAATTTTCTCTTTAATAATCATTCTTGCCAGATACAACAGGTGATTTTCAACTTATTTTCATCAAGCTATAGTATTAGCATTACATTTGACTAGTTCAATATCTGGCAAATATATTTACTAAAGTAATATTATTATTCATACAAATAAATTTGAAGTTAAAAACATAAACATAATTTGTACTTTCTCTTTTATCATTTTTTTCAAAGCATATAGTTATTGATGTCTATATTTAAGCCTAAGTCATAGTTAGGAGCAACATGAACTAAATTGAAGGAAATTCTTTTATTCAGTTGCAATCATCTTACAAATGACAAAATATATCCTTTGGTTGAATCATAATGTTCAACAATTTTCTTGTATGAAAGTGAAATCAGAGCCAAATACCTTCATTTTATTTTTATTACGTGTGTGTGTGTGTGTGTGTGTGTGTGTGTGCCCGACTCCTAGGGCTTGAACTCAGGGCCCAGTACTGTCCCTGAGCTTTTGTGCTCAAAGCTAATAGTGTTTTGCCACTAAACCATAAAAAAACATTTATCATAGATTTTCCTTTGAAACAGGATCCTCAGATCTCAACCTAATAAATAGCTAGTATTACAGGCATGAGCCACTGGTGCCTGGCCTAATATATATATATATATATATATATATATATATATATATATTTCAAAATGTATCTTGCAGAAAAAAATTGTGTGAAACCACATTTCTTCAGTGCTTCTGACTCAAGTCACATGTCTGTATGGCAAAGCAGAGATAAAAATCAGCCTTCATTCTCATCAGCTCAATTTAATTTAGGAAGTATCATTGCTTTTTTGCTATAGTGATTGTATTATCTTGTATTTTTACCAATGTATACACAAATCATTTTACTATGATATTTAAATTTACTATGATATTTAAATGATTTTAAATGTAAATTTGATATTTTGATTCTATTTTCTCCCATTACCATTTCTTATCCCTCTTACTAATGCTTGTATTCCCCCATTTTTCTTTCATATGTGTAATTTTTTTCTTATTGATGATGCATATGACTAAAAAATAAAGTATTTGCCTTTCTGAGTCTGGCTTATTTCACTCAACATGATCTCCATTTTTTTCCATTTTCTTGCAAATTACATAATTTTGTTCCATTTTAATGAATGAATAATACTTGATAAGTATGAATGCCACATTTTCTTCAAATGTTCATCTGGTGATTCAAATACTTGACTGTTATGAAAGTGTGTATATGTGTGTATGTGTGTGTGTGTTTGTGCAGACATTTCTATTGTATGCTGACTTTGTTTCTTTTGACTATATGATTAAAAATGGTATAGGAGGATAATAACAGAATTTCATTTTTAAGTTTATTATAAGGATGGGGCTGGGAAGGTGTCTCAGTGGTAGAGCGATTGTCTTGCATGCATGAGGCCCTGGGTTCAATTCCTCAGCACCACATAAGCAAAAAGAAAAAAGCTGGAAGTGGTGCTGTGGCTCAAGTGGTAGAGCGCTGCCTTGATCTGAAGAGCTGAGGGACAGCGCCCAGGCCCAGAATTCAGGCCCCACTACCAGACCCCCACCCCCAAAAAAGTTTATTATAAGGAGCTTCTATACTGATTTCCATAATAGCTAACCTGATTTAAACCCTCTAGGCCCAATAAGAGATTACACTTTGCCCTGCGTCCTTACCAGCATTTTTAAAATGACAATCATTGTGACTAAACTGAAGTGAAATCTCAGTGTAGTTTTCATTAGCACTCATTTATGACTTACTTTCTATTCTTTGACAAGGGTGCACTTAATATTTTTCTTGAAGGGGTTATTTTAAAAATAAAGAAGCAGGGGGCTGGGAAGGTGGCTCAGTGGTAGAGAGCTTGTCTTGCATGCCTCAGGCCCTGGGTTCGATTCCTAAGCACCACATAAGCAAAAAGCCAGAAGTGGCGCTGTGGCTCAAGTGGTAGAGTGCTAGCCTTGAGCTGAAGAGCTGAGGGACAGCGCCCAGGCCCAGAGTTCAGACCCCACGACTGGACCAAAAAAAAATATAAAAAAAAAAAAATAAAGAAGCAGGTTGCACAAGTGTGGCTTTGTCAGATACACTTTAACTCAAAAAATATATTTTAGGATCATCACATTATCAAGAATATAGTTATTATTATTCATTTATATGTTCAATATTCATTTCAGTACTGATTTACACACATTATCAGTAATTATTATATGTCACATGCTATGGTAATTGGAAGAATAGATGATATAATCCAACATAAAAATCACTTTCTGTAAGACTACTGCAATCCATGGAGTGAAAGGAACTTTATAACTTTCTATTCTTGATGGTAGAGAACAACATAAATATATTCTAAATTTTATTAGTAATGCAATATAAATATATTAACTATCATTTACATAATATATTAAATATTATGTGAAAATATATCACTATAATATAAATATATTGTGTTATTTTATTAACAATGAATCTAAACTGATATCTCCATCATTTGGATTCTAGGCTTCAAATTTTGAATTTATGGTGGCTGGGAATATGGCTTAGTGGTATAGTGCTGGCCTAGTAAGCATGAAGCAATGGGTTCATTTCCTCAGTACCACATAAACAGAAAAATATAGAGGTGGTACTGTTACTCAAATGATAGAGTACTAGCACAAAGAGGCTCAGGGACAGAGCCCAGGCCCTGAGTTCTAGCCCCAGGACCAGCAAAAAATAAAAATAAAAAAAAATTAACAATCCCTTTCTAAACTAATATACAGCATCTTAAGTTTGCTAACCAACCTTCTGGTTAAGAGGGTCATGTTCACCTGATGGTTTTCTCTTTATCAATTTGAACTGAAGTCTATGTTAGCATTCTATTTCACTATTTTTTTAAATCATTACTAAGACTGTACTAATTCACTAAACCTGAATATGTGCTTGGTAACCATAGGAACTTTTTACATGGGTCTTTTTGTTGTTGTTGTTGTTGATGGTGAGGCTTGAATGTAGGGCCTGGGCACCATCTCTGACCTTTTTCACTTAGGGATAGCTCTCTACTACTATGAGCCACTGTTCCACTTCCAGTTTTGTAGTAGTTAATTTGAGTATGAGTCTCACAAACTTCCTTGCCTAGGCTGACTTTGAACCATGATCCTCAAATCTCAAATTCCTGTGTAGGTAGGATTATAAGCTCCTGGCAACGTTAGTCTCTTTAAATCATAAATATTGTCAACATTTTCTCTATAAAAACTAATATTTGATCATATATTTTAATTGTGCAATTTTAAACAGAAATCATTTAAATAGTTTACTGATTGATCAATATGGAATAGTCCAAGCTTGAATAATGTTTTCAGACAATGAGTTTTCATATACAAAGCAACAAATATTAATTCAAAATACTTAAAGTACCTTATTGTAAAATCATATTGAAATATTCCTTCTTAAATAATATACGTTGTATATTAAGTACACAGCCAAAATAATTTTGATATAGTCTATATACTATCACCACTAAACTCACAAGGATTAAAAATATATAAGATCACCTTGGTCATAAATTGGTATCTGACTTCAGCTTTCCATACTACATTATACTCTTCTCTGACTAAAGATTTTTGACAACTTGAAATTTATGGTGGGAATGACCTCTCAACTTTATTTATGAAACCAGGAGCACAACACAGCAATAGATCACAGGATGGCATATGATTACTGTTTCCTGAAATAGTACAATATCATGTGGATCACTCAGCCATGATCAGATAGTCCATATGGTATACATTCAGGGAGTAAATGCAAATTTGACAGAATTAGTTCACCACCATAAACCTGGAGTCCAATTTTAAATTTTCTTTTGCACATGAAAAATACATTTTATGTTATATTTTTCTTTATTCCTTATGGATATTCAGTCTAAATTCTTTAAGTCTCTACATACTTTTCCATATAAGTACCCACACTTTATTAGGAGAGGCTTTTCAATTTTCATTGTGACTTTAAATTTGTTTTACCATTCAGTTTTAGAATGGATGGAACCCTAGAAAATTGGGATGTCAAGTTTCAGTACTAAATATATTTTTTATATTATTTATTGTGAAAATACCATACAGAGGGGTTACACTTACATGAGTACATGTAATGAGTACATTTCTTGTCAAGCATTGTTGCCTCCTCCTTTGTTTCCCCTTACCATCCCTGCCCAACTCCCCCCTGCACCCTCCACCCCATACGCCAAAGTTGTAAAGTTCGTTTCTCAAAATAACGTCTTGTACATCTCATTGTTGCAATGGGTCCACTTGTATCCTTATTTAAACAATTTGTTTTTTTCCCCTTCCCCTCCACAAATTATAACAACATCATATTAAAAATATTTCAAAAATAAGTTTTAGTAATTTTTATATTAAATATAAGTTTCACTGTCATTTTTCTTCAGAAAGTCTATGCTAAGCAGAATTACTTCTTTAATGAGGTAAGCAAGGTGCATGTGGCATTAACAGATTTGCCACTAAAACAGGTGTTAATTCCAAAAGCATAGAAACAGAGGCATAACCATAAACCCTGAAGGTAAATAAAGCAGTAGGCATAAATTCACAGACTTTTTTGAGGTATTTCTGATTACTTCACACAAGTTAGCATTGACGATGTTCTCTAGAAGTCATAATCTAATTATCTCAATTTTTTATGAAGTTTCGTCAACTTGTCAGTTTTAACTTTTCAAAAGCAGATGTTTATGCTATTAGTAGGAAGGAGTTATTGGAATATAAATATGTGATACCAAAAAAGAAACCCATAGAAAACTCAAGCATAGTGCCTTTATTCACATACAATCTCACTATTTTACTTTGTCTATCAAGAAATTTCCTGGGGAAAATAATCTGAATTGTTAAATATTGATTAAATTAATTAGATTCTGGTCATGCAACCTCGGACTTTTTTTATTTATTAATATGTTTTTTTTTAATTGTGAAAATACGGTACAGAGGGGTTACAATTACATGAGCAAGGTAATGAACCTCGGACATTTTAGAACTTTGTTAGTTTAACTGAATTTCTTCAAGTAGATCAAGATCTTTTCCATAATGATCACTCTGCTTCAGGCATGAAAATATGCTATTTGATGTATATCTGGGTGTCAAGTTCCTCTAGAGGTTTTGTTTGGCTTGCTTTAAAATTAAAACAAATATTATTTTATATTAGTGTACTAACCAGTTAAAATTCATGATTTTCAATTCCAAATTTGCATTAAAAACCAATGAGAAATTGTGGCAAGGTAAGATGTGAAATTTAGTTGCATATTAAAACAATATACTGTTATTTTGACTAATCAGTGTACTTTATTTGGTAATATCACGACTGCTTAATTAAACAGCTATTTAATCAGTTGATGCAGAAAAATCAATCATCAATCCTTTATATATTTTTTAATTAATTTTTTATTTTTATTTTTTTGTCATTCATGGGGCTTGAACTCTGACCCTGGGTGCTGTCTCTGAGCTCTTCAGCTCAAGGCAAGCACTCTACCACTTGAGCCAGTGTCACTTCCGGTTTTCTGGTGGTTAATTGGAGATAGGAGTCTCAGGGACTTTCCTGCCTGGACTGGCTTTGAACCACGATTCTCAGATCTCAGCCTCCTCACTAGCTAGGATTATAGGCATGAGCCACTAGCCTGACCTCATCTATTCCTAATTAGATAACATAGTTCAACCTAAATTGCTTGAACATCAAGACAAAAAAAAATCCCTCCCAGAACATTTTGTAGATAATTTTGTAATGATACAAAAAATAGTTATCCACATTCATTTAAATACTTGTATTTATTGAAGTGTTTTTTCTACTGCTATTTTATTCAGTTTTCTCCTTCTCCTTCCCCTTCATCCTTCTCCTCTATCTTCTGTATTTGATATATTCCTCCCTCAACTTCTCTCTTCCTCCTGTCCCCTCTGTGTGTAATGCGTTCCATATTAAAGACTAGTATACTATAGGAAAATAAAGTAACTAAAACTAGTTTTACAACTAAATGTCATGCCTAGAGTAATACATGATATACATAGTTTATAGATGTTATAAAAATACATTATTTTTGTTTCAAACTTTGCTATTGAAATTCCTAACAAAAGGAAACATCTGAAAAAATGTTGATAAATGTTAATCTTAATAAAGGTTAATTTGTTAATCCATGAAAGCTGCCTGTTTGTAACACTTTAGAGTAGGAAATGAAGAAGTGAAACCAAGTATCACTTTAGGGAAATTAATTCTAATCAAATGTGTGAAATATATCTTTACATGAAGAACAAAGGATGATAACAGTCATCTTGTACTATAGCTACCATATTCCCTGTATTTTCCCTCTGAGGATTTATGTTAATTGACCAGTGTAATTCCTCTGAAACCAAACATCTGTGTTATGTGGCCACCACGTAGAGTTCATCTTGCCATTGTTGAACACATAATTAATAATCATCTGTCCAAATACCTTTGGTTTTAGCTCTATTAATCTGCTTTTCTTTCTCTTCTTGAAAGATCCAGCAGCTTGTTCCCATTTTCTGTAACTTTATCTCATCCTCCAAACAACATCATAGCTAATCTGAAACAATAAATCTTACCAAATCACTTTCTGAGAATGTAGGAAGATGTTTAATGGCTTCTCAGAGCCTTAGGGGTTCAATTGACAGATGAAAAGCTGGCATCCAATATACTTTATGATCTGGTCCATCTTTATATCGTTACCTTTTACTCAACCCCCAATTGTTCCTGCTGCAGCATTGCAATGAAAGCCCTCATGCCTTTGTACTTCCTTCAGCTTCACATATGCTTTATCTGCCCAGAAAATCTCTATCCCCCCAGTGACATGTCTTAACAGTCAGAAGTCTTATTCTCAACTCTACTTAATTCCTTTCAGTATGTCATATCACAGTGTTTTAATTATAATACTCAGAAACTTACATAGCTTCTCAAAATCTAAGTATTTATCAGTCCACAAGCTGTTCAGAGGAAATCACTTCTATTTTCTAACAGGACAGTATTTCTACATTTATTGTTATTATCTTTAAATAGTTATACAAAGCAGATGACCGTATCAATTTATAAGTACAATGGACTTGATCAATGTCACTGTTCTAGCATTCTTTCTTCCACCTATTCCAACTGCATTCATCTCACCAAATTACCTGGTTCTATTTCCACATATATAAATTGAATATTATGTCAGTTTTTCAGACCATTCCTCTCTACTTAGGCCTTCTGCCCACTATTTAACCTGTACACCCCTCAGATAAAACATGTCTTAGCACTCTGATATGTATTTTGTTAAACTATCTGTTAATTGTTCAAATAATTTAGACCATGACAATGTATAACATATTTTAGTCTGTTTGATTGCATGTCTATGCATATATCCCTGTATGTGTTCCATATACATTTTATTTTAAATTAATTTTTGCACATGAGAGTAATCACACTCATTTACTCCTTCCTGAGCCTGACTAACATCACTTAATATACTTTTATATATTCATGTGGGTTTTGTTATTGTTATTGTAAAAGTGATGTACAGAGGTATTACAGTTTCATAAGATATATAATGGGTACATTTCTTTTCAAACAGTGTCACCTGTTCCCTCCCAGGTTTCAAAACTGCATTTGTTCACTCTTTTTTGTTCACCATTTATGTCCTTCTCCACAAAACAGATAAACTTACATACAAGACAAAAGGTACAGAAAACAAGAACAGGAACAAAGGAGAAACAAAAACAAACAGCAAAATAACAAAAAAACCCTCATTTCTATTTCTTGGAGGTTATTTAAATAAACATCATTTTAAATTATCATATTAACATAATCTTTCTAGGTCTACCAATTTCCCTGCAAATTATGTAACATTATTCTTGCTGAGGAAAAATAATATTGCATTGTTTGTATGTCTGTGACACAATTCCTTGATTCATTCATTTGTTATTCTAGGGTATCTGAGCTCTTCCCATAACTTGACTATTGTGATTGTGAAGCAATGAACTTGGGTGTGTAACTGTCTTGATTGTTTTCCTGACTTGGAATCTTTGGATAAATGCCCAAGAGTTATATCTTTGCTCATAGGGTAGTCCTATTTTTATTTTCTTGAGGCATCTTCATACTGCCTTCCATAAGGTTTGCATGAATTTACATTTCCACCAGCCATATATTGTCTCCTTTCCTTCTTGCCAGCATTTATTTCTGTTCATATCATTTATAATGGTCATTCTAACTTGAATGAGACAGAATCAGTTTTGAATCTCTCATACACTCATTCTTGCTCACTACTGTCACTATGTCATTCGACACATGCTTCTAATTCCACATTTTTGTTAATTAAAGTTGAGAATCTTGTAGATTGGTCTGCCTAGAATGTCTCCATACCATGATCTTCAGATTTTATCCTCATGAATATCTACAATTAAAGATATGAGCTACCTGTTCCTAGCCAAATAAGATAGTATTTTAGTAGAAATTTTCAGCATACTTTAAAAATTAGGCCAGGGGCTGGGAAGGTGGCTCAGTGGTAGAGTGCTTGCCTTGCATGCCTGAGGCCCTGGGTTTGATTCCTCAGCACCACATAAGCAAAAAGAAAAAAGCCGGAAGTGGCGCTGTGGCTCAAGTGGTAGAGCACTAGCCTTGAGCTGAAGAGCTGAAGGACAGTGCCCAGGCCCAGAGTTCAGGCTCCACGAGCGGACCGAAAAAAAAAAAAAATGAGGCCAATGAATGGGTGTGATGATGATCATGTTTTCTTTTTCATTGAAGAAACTTTCAGAACTCTGACAAAGGCTTATAGTTCTAATTCAAATTCTGAAAATCATTCAACAAAACCTTTCTGGATATTTAGATAAGAAGTTATACTTTATCACAAAGGTCTACAATTAGTCAACTATTACCCGAAAAATAAATGTATATTAAAATAACCAGAAAGCCACAGCATGTCTTTGTTAAATTCACATATCACAGATTCATTCTACGTTGTTTGAAGTCCCCATTGAAATCAGTATTGTAATGTGTTAAGTTAGATTGTCTTATATACACTATTTGAGTGTTGTGTTGCCTAAATTTTTAACACCATAAAGAAACTGTCTTTTTAAGGCTTATTTTCTTTAATTGTGTTTAATGGGGTGAGTGCTTTCTTACCACAAACTATTCATACACTTACACATTGTAATGTAGAAGATGACAATGAGGCATATTGATACACATCTGAAGATAATGTGCACAACCATTGTAGGCATCAAATAAAGCCTTTCCTTACATTGTAAATACATTCTTGGCTTTGGATGAGTTTATTTTACATTTTTTTAGTGGGAAAACTCATGTTGTTACATATTTAGAGAAGTCACTTGAAATGATAAGTCTGTACTCATGACAATTCCTGTGGAATTATATAAATTCACTATACATGAAAGAACAGTCAGAAATCTGATCAAAGTATAGAGTTATTGAATGATGGTGTTTCAGAAGTGGAAATTGTGTTATGACGAGTCAAGACAGGGGTAAAATCACTCTCCTATTTATAGAATAAACACAACTGGGTTTTGTTAAAATTTAAAACCGACTCCCAACAAGAACTATGAGTAAGTGTCCAATCTCATTGTGATTATATTCAGTCATAATATAAAATGTATGCAAATATGAAATATTCTCTCTAGGGATCTCTGACAATTCAACTAATCAACTGTGAAATTATAGTAGCGTGTAAACTAAAGTGGAATTTCACACATACTTTTGGTTGTAGCAGTTAGAAAAATAGTACACAAGATTGTATTTCTGTTTATTTACATGAGCTGCCATGGTCTTAACAATAGCATATATATATATATATATATATATATATAAACATATATGCACACACATATATGAATTCACATATATATAATATGATAAAAATACAATTTAGTTTTTCTAGTGACTAAAAGCTGACTATAGCAGTAATAAATGCCTGAACATGCAAGTAATTGTTTGAAGTAAACAAAATGCACATACAAGTACTATTGACTTTTCTTGGGAGTTCACACACCCAGGAAGGAACTGAAGCCTAACAAAAATGATCTATTTCTTATTCCCGATAAAAACAACAAGCTATCTGCCAGTGCCAAACAATGATTGGATAGCTTGAACTATTAAATTGGAAAATAATTTTTATTGGTTCAGAGAGCCTAAGTTGGAAATGAACATTAGTATTTCCACATGGTTGTACTTTACATATTGAAAATGCATGCATATTTTTCACACCTATTAAATTTGTGATTTTATCATCTTGCAAGAGAATAAAGGTTGCTTCTATAAAATTCTCTGGCATGACAGCCATCCTTTTATGTTCACATTCAATTTAGAAAGATAAAATGCATAGGGCCTCATATGAGAGTGAAACTAATGCTTTTATTAAATAAGTCATAGTAAGGAAAAAACGCTATCTTAATATGCATGAATATGTTATTGAATTTCACATGTACAACTGAAAAAAGTACTGAATCATATAAGAAAATTGCTGCATTTTCAATACATTCGCATTGAGAATGAACACAGAAGATGGGTAATGTATTTTAATGTCCAAACCTATTGTTTAGCATAGGTACAGAGAATATATGTTTTCCTGTACCTGTGTATTAATATTTTTCTTCAGAAAACATTTTTGATAGCACTGTCTCATAATTTTTCCAGTACAGCATGTAGCCTTTTGAAAAAGGTAACAGTTTAAAGTAGTACAGTTTAAGAAATGTCTTCTTTCTTAGGCTCTTTATTACAGCACTATAGAGAAATATTAGTTCATAGAATAAAGAAGTTCCCCATTGTTTTTATATTTTTAGTCTTACAGTAATGTGTATGCAAAAACAACGATAGAAAATACTTTATTTCTGGTTCCCTCAGTTTATTCATCTACAATATAGGATTATTCTGTTGTACCACATGGGCATGAAGATGTTTGATTAAATCATACTTTGATAAGTCCTTTTTCTCCTGATTTACCTAAAAGAATATACGTATTCTGTCATATAGGTAACAAGATACATTTCCTTCCAGGGATATCACTGAAGTGGCTATGAGTTTATTGTGATGCCAGTATATCTACACAAATGGATCTTAAACAATCTAAAGCTTTTCCTTCACCTGGAGCAATATTTTCTTTCTTTCCACATTCTCTACCAAATCTTTCCTATTTCCTTTTGGAGGATGGGCATAAGAACAAATTTTAGTATATTTTTGTTTTATCAAACATTTATTAATTTAAATTGAAAATAGTTTTTATACTGTGTCTGGAAAGTAATATATTTTATCAAATGTGTCACAGCATCACTTCTGGCTTTTTCTAAATAGTTTATTAGACATAAGACTTTCACCCACTTTTCTGTCCAGGCTGGCTTTGAACTGGGGTCTTCAGATCTTAGCCTCATAAGTGGCTAGGGACAACAGGCTTGAGTCACGACCCTCAGCTTCTTATACCATCCTAACGGTCTTTTCTCTCAACATTGTTCTGTTTGGAATTATGTTTGAACCTGTATAATTCAGTGAACATATTCAAACTACATCAAAGTCACTCACATTTTGCAACTATTGTCAAATTCCCATTCTATATGTTATCCACAGTTTTAGAAACATTTTCTTATGCATTTCCCTAAAATATAATTCAATAGCTATTGTTTCAAAGTGATTGTATTTAGGGAAATTATAAACTCCAATATGTAGCATTGTTCAGTCAAGAACTCAATTATCTAAGATTATGTTGACTCAATAGATGCAATTTTAGAAGTAGGTGATTTTGTTCACTAAAACAAATCTCAATTCACGTGGATTTGAACTTGGCCATTGAATAAAAGCTAATTCTGTGGCATTTCAAAGTGTCATCCTCTGGCTAGTACAAACTTTTAGTAAAGTGCTTCTCATTAGCTTTATCCCCTGGGAAAGCTCTGGAAAAGTCTTGTATACTGTGTGTTTAGTTTTTGTCACTTGTGCTCAGATTAGAAACTGTTCATGAATTTAAGAAATTCTAAATTAGTGTTCATGTTAATCAAGAATTCTTCGTAGCCAGACACTGGTGGCCCATGCCTGCAATCCTAGCTATTCAAGGCTGAGATCTGAGGATCATGGTTCAAAGCCAGTCCATGCAGGAAAAGTCCTTTAGACCCTTATCTCCAATAAACCACTCAGAAAACAAGAAGTGGTGCTGTGGCTCAAGAGGTAGAGCACTAGCCTTGAGCTGAAGAGATCAGGGACAGCACCCAGGCCCAGAGTTCAAGCCCAGTGACCAACATTAAAAAAAAAAATCTTCCTATTACTATGTTGTGGATACTTGGTTCATTTTACCCATAAGGCCATGCAACTCTTGCTAAAGACACAATACCTTTCACTTTATCACTTAAATTAATCACTTAACTTTAATCTTCATTTTAGGGCAGCATCTGATATTATATAGATTTGACAATAAAAGACTGATTTTCCTTCTAAGCATATGGGAAAAGTGTTGTGCATTAAATACATAATAAATTAATGAATTTGATGTTAGCAAAAGTAATGTCAGCAAAAGTAATTACTACAAATGACTTTTCTGAAATCTTGATATTACTCATTTTGCTACAAACTGCTTGTATTATGGGACTTTTCAGCCAATAAGAACCAAGCAACAATTGTTTTCAACATAAGCTTCTTTTAATGTCCATTCCATTTTTTCCTCATATTTGCAAACTAACTATTCCTCCATATGTACTGAACACAAGCAGCTCAGAGATGGAGGCAATGATTCCAAAAGAGCTATTTCCAGGGAAAACACTGGTATATAGCCCTGATCCCTGTTATTAAGATATTGTACTCTGGAGTAATTGTCATAATTAAGGGATAAATTTATCTTTAATTAGGTTCTTCTATGAACACTGAGCATCTCCATTATAAAATACACCTCAACTTCTCTTCTCTTTTACATTTTACATTGGAATTTATCAATAAGAAAAGTACCTGTCTTAGTATGTTATTCATTACTGTATTATATGCCCAAACTGTATAAAAATATTTATTGTATTGAAATCAATGCTATGTTTATAGTCTTACAGTCACTTACAAGTGTGATTCCTCTTGAAATATTTAATATTATGTAAGCTGTTTTGGTAAACTTTTCACAATTACAAGTCTATATTACATGCAGAGTGCATTGCACTGCTTCCTATGACTACAAGAAAACATTGGTTACAGAGCCTTAGTGTAAGAAAATATGGTAGAAAAGAAAAGAAAAAAATAGTTTTAGTGATGTCCTGAGGACTGAGTCTTCCTACCATTATGCTCATGGATTAGGACAATGATGGATCAGGGAAAACAAGATGGAAATCTTCAAAGGATGAAGTATCTGGTAGCTCCAAATAGGTGTTTTGTTTTTTTTAATGAGATAATTTCTAAGCTACTCTTTTAAGGGTGTTCCACTAAGGGGGTAATGAATGATTAACACTTTCTGAATAACCAAAGCTTGAGATGGAAAAACTTAATGTAAGTCCTCAACACCAAAAAAAAAAAAAGAAAAGAAAGAAAAGCCAAATAGATTCCTGTAGATAACCTAATTTACCAGAAAAGCACAAAGAAAGGAAATATCACACAACAGAGTTTTAATCTTGACTATTTTTTACGGAATTGACCCTTACTTTACCCACAGCCTGCCTTGTTTGTTTGTTTATTTATTTAGCAGAACTAGAGTTTAAATTTACAGACTTGCATTTGCAAAATGACCATCACTTATGCTACCTCCATCATGGCCTACTTCTTTATTTGTTTTTTAATTGTATTGATTTTGTCTTTTCTTTATTGGTACTAGGGATCAAACCTACGGTATTGGACTTACTATGCAAGAACTTTTCCACTGAGCTACAAACTAGGCTTGGCCTACCTTTTTAAGTGTCAGTGTAATTACATGACTATAAGATTACATGACATTTTCTACAGAAAGTACCTCTTAGTAGAAGAGATTAAAGAGACACATTTCCATTCTCCTGTATGACCACCATCCAAAAAATGACTTCTTTTTCAAGAAATCTTACTATTTATGTGATGTGTCCAGAATCCCTCCAAATAATTAAGTACTACAATATATCTTTAGTCAGTATCTCTAGTAGTATCTGCTACACAAGTGTATCATAAATTCCCCTTGCCTGGACATCATCTGGTAATATTTTACTTATCCTGAGCCTAAAAATGCAACAGAATAGAGTATGATCCTTGTAGTCTGGCTGAATTATACTTCATAGGAAAATTTCTGTAATCTGAATTCCAATACCTGTAATTGAAAATTTAAATCAATTATATCAAAATTAAATGAATTTAAATGTGAAAATTCTATGGAAGAACCTGGATCTTTGTTCAATAAACTTCCACTTTCTCTTATTCTGTCTACAAGCAAATCTGTCTACAAGCCAAGTACAAAGTCCAACATCGCTTACTGCCTTATTTCTGACTAAATCTACCTTAATATTATCATAATTACCATAATTAATTGCTTGTGCCCCTTATTTAAAGTCTAAACTCAACCACTTTTTGTTTTGTTTTGTTTTTTAATGAAATGGATCATGTGTTTCCTATTCTATGCAATAAAACCTTCCCGAGATTACAGTTGGCTAGGTATTTAACATCAGGAATCAGCACTTTTCTGTGTTAATTGCTCTTGATAAGTATTTTCTAAACATAATTGTTCTACAAAGGGCATAACCAGTTCAATGATGACTAGAGGCCATCATTAAATAACCAGCTTCACTAATGTGCTGCCAGGAAGCAGGAAGGTATGCTGAAAAGGCATTGGCTTTAAGGAAGGTCTTGCAATGTGCTTTCAAAGAACATTTCCCATTATCAGCAAGATTTTCAGTCATCTTTCTCTTCCTGAGGAAAGTAACATGTAATCACCTTACAGTAGCAGAATTTCTTATTCATGAAGCAGACATAATTTCTAAATATTTAGCAATCAAAAATAGTTGATCAATCCTTTTCAGAGAAAAATGAAAGTAATTTTTCCCACCAATTCTTTTTTTTAATTTAATTTAATTTTATTTGTGAACACACTGTACAGAGGGGTTACAATTACATGGGCAGGATAATGATTACATATCTTACCAAGCATCCCCACCAATTCTTAAACCTATACTTTTAAGGAGAATATTGGACTTTTTCACTCTATATTACCTCAAAATAATCTTATCATGGTCTTAACTCCTAGCTCTACTGGACCACTACACAAGCCATTAACTCAGCCGTATTCCAAGACTCAGTTTTTATTTCAGGCCTTTGAACCTTTTCTAGAAAGAGAGAAGCACAGAACTTTATTTAAATACATGTGGAAGCACAGAACTTTATTTAAATACATGTGGTGTAAGAAATACTCTGCCATCTCAACTCTTGCTAATGTTAATATAAGTCTGTTCCCCACTAGATTATTGTTCAAATAATAATCATTCATTGAATATTTCGATATGGGGTTAGAATTTTTCATAACGAGGATACCCAAGATAAAACTTCTTATAGATTAAAAACACTATTTTTTTAAGAAAACTAAGTGTTAATCAAGTCACAGTAAGTGGCTAAATTAGTATGAATGCACAAGATGGTTGATAGTGAATTCCAGTCTGTCACTGGTTCTCCCTATTTATTTTCTGTTTCTAGTTACTCTTGCCTACATTTAGGAAGGAGTGAGTTCATCAAATACCTAGGATCAATTTGCTTGAAACTCTGTTGTTCTTTTATCTCCAGATTACATTAATCTTTACTTGAGTCTTCTCACTACTGTGGAGATCCTATATGAGTAGATAGGGGAGGAAAGACATTAAGAATCAGTTTGGGGCTAGGAATGTGCTTGTTGTATCTACCTTATTTCTTTAGAATTGCCCTCCTGTTTCAGAAAAAGAATATTAGTTATTATGTATTATTTTAGAAACCCAAAGAAACTTACAAGGACTTCTGAATAGCAAGACAAAGTTCAGGGGCTGGGAAGGTGGCTCAGTGGTAGAAGGCTTGCCTTGCATGCATGAGGCCCTGGGTTCGATTGCTCAGTACCACATAGGCAAAAAGAAAAAAGCCAAAAGTGGTGCTGTGACTCAAGTGGTAGAGTGCTAGCCTTGATCTGAAGAGATGAGGGACAGTGCCCAGGCCCAGAGTTCAGGCCCCATGACTGGACACCCCCCAACCAAAAAAAAAAAGACAAAGTTCAGGTAATTTGGCCAAGATTCCTACCTTATTTCAGATGCTGATATAAGCATGTTAATTACATAATCTTTCACCAAGAAAATGCAAGTTAGCTATTTTATTTATTTATTTATTTATTTATTTTTTGCGGGTCATGGGGCCTGAACTCTGAGTCTGGTCGCTGTCCCTCAGCTCTTCAGCTCAAGGCTAGCACTCTACCACTGGAGTCAGAGCGCCACTTCCGGGTTTTTCTGTTTATATGGTGCTGAGGAATTGAACCCAGGGCCTCATACTTGCAAGGCATGCACTCTACCGCTGAGCTACCTTCCCAGCCCAAGTTAGCTATTTTTATTAGCTATGAAGTTTAAATTTCTGTAAAGTGTATTACTTTTTATTAAAAATGTATTCTAAAAAATTAGAAAACTGATACTCTAAATTCTACCTAATATAATTACGAATAGTATTTTAAAATCTCTGTGTTGAACTGGAAGTCATTATCATGAAAGTTTTCATAGATAAGAACAATTTTCAATAAAGACTAAATTCTAGTCAAGTCACAGAGTAGTGCATATCTTAAGTTAGGATTCAAGCTTCAGTTGCCCAACTATGGAGCCCAGGGCCTTTATTGATTTTTCTGGGACACAGCAGGAACTCTTTGTAGTGTCCCCATGACTCTGGAGGTGTTAATTAATGCTAACTAATTCAAAAGTAGAATAGTTTAGTATTTAAAAATGGCTTACCAAATTAATTGGTTTCAAATCGATGAGATTAATTTATATGCAAATGTGAAAATTAGTGTAATGTTCAGTTATTAACCATGGGTTTTATATTTCAGTTATTACTACAAATCTCAAATTCCACAGAGACTAAGATAATTCGACAAAATATTTGTAAAAAAAAACATAAAATTAAGTTAGTGTATAAACTGAAACCATTTCATGAGACAAAATATTCTTCCTAAAGGGTTCCAAAAGAGAATCTACTGTTAAAACATTCGTCTAAGAGTCTTCTCTTAAATGTAAAAACCTTTTTCTTTTCAGTTATCAATGTTTTTTATATTTTATCTTCACTTGATTGAACTAAATGTGCTGTTTGTTTATATTTTAAAAAATAGTTATGAAAGATACTATTTTGTAATATTAAAAAAAACATGCTTTCTGGAATTGTCCTTTTCTCTTTTTCTCTTAGTCTAGACATTTTTGCTGAGCTAGTCCTGTTTCTAGCAAGCTGAAAAGATAAAATACACAGAGGGACTCAGTGATGAAACTGTAAACTACACCACACATTTGCATACACACAACAGCTTTGAATCCCAGAGTCTATTCCACAAATACATTTAGCAAATCTCCTGGGAAGCCTCAAAGGAATAGCATAAGAACTAGATGAGTTTTCTTTTTTGAATGGTAAGTTGTTTAGAGTGAAGGATTTCACTAGTCAGATCTGAAACACAGTTAATAAAAAGGCCTTGCTGTGTTGTGGGAAATATATATGTATATGTATGCTTTTGTGTGGATTAAGTTCAGATTTATTATTCTGAACTATTCACCCAGCATTAATCATAAATCAATTTAGTGACAACATAAAAATATGAGAAAATGTTATATGCAGCCTGCATAAGCCATTTAATAGGTCAAATCAATGGTTTTGCTCTGTGGTTCCTTTCAATTGAGCTTTCTGCTGATGAAATTTTACCAATTTTATTCTCCCAAGCAATCAAGGGCAGCAGGTACCCCATAGTAATTTGATGTCCCTGTGTCAGGGAATACAGCCAACTTGAAAGGAAGAATATGTCTGGTTAAATGACATATATTATGCAAAACAAGAAAAATGTTGTTTCTTAGACCAAAAGCTTTGATAAAGGTAAACCTTCAGAATCTTACTCTTATGACTATTGAGATATTTTATAGAATTTGTGTGTTTTTTAGAATTTGTGTGTTTTCTCTTAGAAAAATATTTCCCACATTGTTTTCAATTATTTCCTGGGGCTCATAATTATTTGGAAAGATGAAAGCTAATGATAAATTCCTCTGTCTCCTGAATGTATGAAACCTAAATGATTTCTCAAGAAAGACACATTATTATTGAATGCTTTATATGGGAAGAAATTACACATTGTGGTTGGTATTTTGAACGAAGTAATATCAAAATCTTCCGATTCACACCATTGTTATATGCAATTTATTATGATTATCATGCTTTGTAATAAAACGTGGCTTATTCTTGTGAAATATCATTATACTTAAACATCATTTATTTGATTAAGATAGATATGTAGCTATATTAAGGTAGAACAAAAGCTGATGATTTGAAAGACTAAACTATCTTAAATTGCAGCCCATTCACTTTAATAACTACTGAAAGGCAAGCCAGTGGGAGAAAAAAGTTGTGGAATTATACAAATGTAACTCTTGGTATAGCCCAGTGATTAAGATCAGTTAGATTTCAGTTACTTTATCCATTAAATGAAAATAGTAGGGGCTTTTTAAAAGATAGTACACAAAATTCTATTTATTTACTAAGTGAGATTTTTAATTAATATCAAAAGAATATAATATATCAGTATTAATAATATTTATTCCCAAAATGTAAATTCACTATGAACATCTGAAAAAATATATTGAAAATGTTAACAGTTTGGGAATAATTTTTAATGATAATAAACTAATTTCTTTTCTTTTTTTGGGGGGGGGAGTCCCATTGTAGGGCCTGAACTCTGGGCCATGGTGCTGTCCCTCAGCTCTTCAGCTCAAGGCTAACGCTCTCCACTTGAGCCACAGCGCCACTTCCAGCTTTTTTCTTTTTGCTGAGGAATCGAACCCAGGGCCTCAGGCATGCAAGGCATGAGCCCCCTTCCCAGCCCCAAATTAATTTCTTTAAGTGAGTATTTCTCTAATAAAATTTGACAAATATGTTTTTGTGTATAAACAACATTCCTGGGATTTGAACTCATGGCCTGAGTGCTAAACTGGAGGATATTTTTTTCTAAGTGCTATTACCACTATAGCACCACTTTCCACTTTTTAGGGTTAATTGGAGAAAGGAGTTTCACCAATTTTTTCTTCCTAGCTTGACTTGGAACTGTGATCCTCTGATCCCAGCTTCCTGAGGAGCTAGGATTACACAGACAAAAGGCACTGGCATCCAGCTGACAAACTGGTTTATCCAGAAATTATAATTGAGCTTTCCTTTTCACAGTTTTTTTAACCTGGGAAAACAAACTAGAAATAAATGGCGGCAGCACATTTTCCATAATACAGAATAAATATTCAAAGTTTTAGAATGGCTCAAACTTTTACATTATGTAATTTTTTGAACAAATATAATAGTATGGACTTACATTGAAGCAGCAAATTTGAATCTATGATTTTTAGACACTTTAATAATTATCCCCATTAATTGCAACTGACAGTCCTTTAGAGATGAAAGATCACTGTATTTCCAGGTTTGCCCAGTGGCTGTGGAAGAATGTTAATCTTCACCAGTGGATGATCTAATTTAACTAAAGAATGAACGCTATAAAGCTATCGATGATGACTTCATTGATTCATGTGCTTAGTAACTCAATTAGATTAAAATGTAATTTATAAATTTAGCCCCTAAATAAAATCACTCTTTCGGTTAAAATAATTTCAATTATAAAATCCATATATTCAGTTGATATTTAATTTGATATATAACAGTTAAATTGGCATATTAGATATGTGTCATAAATATTTTATAGAAGTCATATATAGAAATATATTTTATCTAGTTAACACACAATTCAAATATCTCTGGAGAAGAGAAAATGGATAGATTTTAGAAAAGTATTTTGGTGGACATTTAAGATCAATGTTTAAAATCTGACAAGCCACTAATAATTTGTCTCATGAAAGAACAGTTTCATGTTTCTCTTCAAGCTGAAGAGATGAGCTTGTTCATCTTCTTGTATTCCTTAGAAATTTGTATGATCCCTGAATGATGATATAAATATTAAGAATGGCTCTTAGCAGGAATAAGAATTTCCAAGGCTCACAAAAATGTGAAATAAAATACTTCCATCTTTAAACCTTTCACACTGTTTTTGAAGTCTGAATTTCTACTACTATTAAGCCAAAAACAGTACTTGTAATTGTGAGCTACATTGATATAATGCTGAAATAGTTGCCCTGGCTAACTTTAATGAAAATCAAGTGGCAGATATAAAGTCAAATCAGCTGCTTGAGTTCCTTTTTCATTTAACTCAAATTATCAACAGTCCAGTAATAATATAAACCAAGCAATGAAACATGCCTAATCACTATTTGTAACTAGTGTGGATGATACAGAACTCAGGGTTTTTCAAATATAAATTTATGTTTCAATTTTGATTTAAAATTAGAAATACATATCATTACTTATATATTTTCAAAATCAGGGTGCAATTAACCCTTTTAAATTATTTCAATCAAAATATTGCATGGAAAAGTAACAAATTTACTTGCTGAAAATTTATCCAAATAAGATTTGCTTTTATTTGTTAAGTTTAATTAAAGATTAAAAGCTCGTGCAGTATAATAAATTTGTAATGAAGATTTGTAGTAGTGTTCACTCAAACACCTATAGGCTCTAACTGGTTGAGAATTAGAAGCCACCAAGACTGGGGAAAAGCTTTATCATTTGAATATTTTGAATTTAATCTGGTAAACTGAAAGAGAATCTCAGTTAATATGTATTTTCTTAATAACCCTACATGACAGTCTATGAACAATGCTTTAAATTGCAGTCAATAAGTAAATATACTCTGTTAAATTTTGGACCAGAAAAGAAATAGCATCATACTATTTGAAAATACTACAGAATTCTGTTGAACTCTTGAATTCTTGATTGTTGTTCTACATATGTCAGATAGAAACTCTTGACCTGTTTTATTTTAATAAGTTTTTCTGCTTATGTGACATTAGACTTTGAAAACCGTTGGTAGAGTTTGCCAACCTTCCATGTTTTGAAATCCAGAATTTCTACAACTTGTCAAACAAGGTTGAATCATATCATGAGAATTACAGTAAACTCGAAAGTATTATTAAGCATAATCATAATAGTGAAAGAAATATTGTAAGTTTCAAGGTGCAAAATTAATCTTTGTATCATTGAAGAATTTCTCTGGGCAATAATCCACATCATAAAATCTACACAATGATTAATAGTTACTTTTTACGCTGAAGAAGTCAAGGAAATAAAATTTCATTGCACAATTGAGCATGTGTGATTTGAAGGATTTTATATTCTTTAGCATGAAAAGTATTTCACTATATAATACTAGATGGAAATGATTAATAATATGATCCTATATGCAAATCTTAATATAATATACAGAGAAGTAAGATTTTTTTTTTGGTGGGGCCTGAACTCTGGGTCTGGGTGGTGTCCCTCGGCTCTTCAGCTAATCATCTAAAAATCTCTAAACAGAAACTCCTTTAAATAAGGTTTTACTGCATTTCTATCTACTCTAAAATACGAGAAAATGTTGTCCATTAAAAAATCGGATAGATTTTGTAAAATTTTCTAACAGTGCAGCATTCCTTTCAAAAATTATATGATAGAAAATTTGCTAGTGGTAAACTGAAAGTTGTTTCTATTTCTGTAGAATTTAGTTATCATGATATATATATTAGGCTAAATTATTTCCAAATTAGAGGTTTTTTGAGGCAAGTTATTGCCATCAGAATACTGGAACAAACTCTTTGCTATCAACACATCTTTGTCATCTTAGGAAGGCCTCTCCCTCTTTCTCTGTCTCTCTCTCTAAATCTAATGAGTGTGATCTGCCTTTCCCACAAACCTTAGCCTCTGCTACTTGATATGCACAGAAATTCAATCAGATGTTTAATTACATCTTAACATGCGTTCTAAACAGCTGGCTAATTCCCATGTTTCTGATTAAGGAGATTACAAAAATAAAATTTAACATGACATTTACATCAAATTGTGAAAAGAAACATTATTAATAAGGTTGAGGCATTTAAGAGATTCAGGATTGTTTAACTTGAAGGATAACACCTTAAATAAACAGTGAAACATCTGAAGAACAGAGAGGGAGGAAGGATGAACAAACTGTCATATATAATGTATACTATGTGAAAAATGAACCAAGTAATATGTGGTTAGGGGCAGGAGGGGAGGAAGGGGGGAAAGAAGGAAAGAGTTATACTTATAACAAGGCATAAGGAATTATTACCCCCTTATACAACTACTCAATAGTAACAATAAAACAAAAAAGTATAGAGAGGAGGAGATAAAATAGAAAACAGATACAGGAACAATTAAGACTTTGAATGAGACTTCAAAGACTGTCTAGAGACAATCATATGAAGGCTTGGTGGTGTGAACACAGTAGCTCTACTTCGAATTCTGGTGATATACTTGTAGAGAAGGGACATCCGTACCTGTTCTGAAAAATCTGACACCCAGATTCTGTGCTAATATTCCTCATTAGGTTCCTCATAAATGTTTCTCCAATTGATTTGCATTGACATAAGAGAATCCCTGAAATGGGTATCATTTCAATTCCTTGCATCCCTATGAGATTGATATTTCAAAGATGGGTTCCTTAATGCTCTGACCCAATATTGAAGAAGTGTGACCAGTCTTCACATCTTCACTAAACAACTAAACACCCCCTTCCTTTTCCTTCTTTTTTTTTTTTGTTTTTAATTCTGGAAACAGTAGTGAGCTGAAAGTTTAGGGGACTAAGGAGCTAGATCTATGAACTGCTACTGAAATAAGAAATAGTTTCACTTCACATTAATGTAGGAAAAGCATAAGCAAGAACTGTGAAGAATCATAAGAGCTAAACGACAAAAGAAACAGAGACCCATCTCACCCTGAATGCCAGGTAAAACTGCAGCGATTAGGTTATATTTCTAAAGGAGGTGAATGGAGAGAGAGAGAGAGGAGATGCCCAGGACCCAGGTTCAAGGGGAGGTCAGCGGACTGCCTGCAGGATCGGATTCAAATTCTATTTCCAGACAGAAAATCTAGGAGGCTTAATTTTTAAAATTGCCTTAATAAATCTGCCAGTAGATGGATTGCCGTTTTGATGAGGGAACAAGCAACAGCCCCCAAGGCTGAGAACTGATCCTTCCATGTGTCCCGCATTGAATTCGCTTGGAAGTCACAGACATTGGCGTTATGAGAATGGATATGATTTCCAAACTTGGATAAGACATCAGAAAAGTCACATTCATTTTTTTTTTCCTTTCTTAAAACAGAGCTATGGCGTTTTTCAGGTGCTGAAAGCTTGAGCACTACGTATAAAGATATCAGGTCTTGGATTTCCTGATAGTCACTAGGAAATGGAGCCCTTTCTACTACTACTTGAAAAGAATTAGCTAGGAAAAAACATCTAGAAAGGACATCTAGGACTTTTGACTAGGAGGTGTCATTTATAAAGAAATGAAGGAAATCTGCATTTCCACTTAACTTCTAGTAGTTATTATATCATTTAGCGACTTTAAGCGAGCTAATTAATGAACAGGTGTGCAGGGAACAATTCCAGCACAATTTGCATTCAAGGTGTCAGCAGGGCTGTGCTCTTCTGTGAAGATCTCAGTACAGAAACTGTTCTCCTCACTCTTCTAGCTTCTATGAGTCTCCAAGTACTAAAGGCCACTCCTCATCTTCAGTGTCTTCCCATCTTCAGTGTGTTCATGAAACAGTATCTCCCAGGTATTCATTCATTCTCTCTACTTCTCTACATTGAAGACCCTTGACTCAGCCAGATGAAATAAGATAATCTCCCTGTTTTAAGGTCAGCTGATAAAGCAACCTTATCTCCATCTGCTATATTGTTTTTTCCTCTATATAATATTATATTCACAGCTTTTATCAATTGAAAGGTGAGTGTATCTCTGCACACCACCACAAAGAAGTACTCGAAACTGCTGCTTGCACATTACTTTGACATTTGAGTGGAAGATAATAGTAGAGTGTTGTCCTAATATTTAAATACATTTGTACTTTTTAAAAAGAGCTTGCAAATTAATTCATAATTAATAATTAGGGAAAATTCAAAATGTATTCAGTTTAATCAAGTTAACATAGCCCAAGAGCCTACTCTGTCTTTACAATCTTGCTATATACTTAAGGGACAGAAATCAAGAATGACTCAGTCCTGATTCTCATCTTTGTGGAGCTAATTATCAGTTAACCATACATTTCTAATATATGATAGCCAAAAGAAAAAAAAGGCAGCATTGCAACTATATATGAAATGCCATGGTAAAACTTCTCGGTACAAATAATACACATGAAAAATTAAATGACAAGACAGTAAAATGAGAACCATGGATCCCAGAAAGTGGGGCCAGCAGGGAAAAAGAAATAGTGGATGGTGAATATAGTCAAATAATTTATTTGCATATATGAAAAAAGAACATAAACCCTATTGAAATTCTCATAAGGTTTAGGAAGCAAAAGGGAGTAAGGGAGGAGGTCAATTTGATTAACATACATTGTATACGGATATAGAAACTAAAAGCACATTTAATACAATGTGTTTATAGAGTAAATAAACATTGTTTAATTTTACCAGAATAATGACCTGAACACTGGGATTATTAATTACCATCAAAATGGCAGGTCTGAAATGAATCCTCTGTTATATTTGTCAGGAATTCTAGTTCCTTGATCTTCAGTGCTGTCAGTATATATTTAAATATTGAAACAGAGAAAAATGTACAATATTTCAATTTTTATGTAATAAGGGAAAATGATAATTGATAAATCATTTAATTAACACCTACTTATGAATAATGAAAACACTGGAGGTAAAACAAGTGAGACCAACCAAGTTGGAAAGAGTTCAGGAAGGGTTTCCTGAAGAAATGAAATCAGACATAATGTGAAAAGAAATAAATACATACTTGTAGAAGAATGTTCTGCCAAAAGAAGGAGCAAATTCATGCAGTGTTTAGCTGGAAATGTATGAGGCATATAAGGAAGTGAATGTTGGCTGGCACAGATGAACAGAGTGATGGTGTTTATCTTCCAAGGTGAGGCTAAGAAAAATTTGGGACAGATCATAAAGATCATTCTGTTGCCCTTAGAAGACTATAGACAGCTGGGCGCCAGTGGCTCACGCCTGTAATCCTAGCTAATCAGGAGGCTGAGATCTGGGGATCAATCGTGGTTCAAAGCCAGCCTGGGCAGAAAAGACCTGGAGACTCCTATCTCCAATAAACCACTAGAAAACCGGAAGTGGTGCTGTAGCTCAAGTGGTAGAACGCTTGCCTTGAGCTGAAGAGCTGAGGGACAGTGCCCAAGCCCAGAATTCAAGCCCCATGACTGACCAAAAAAAAAAAAAAAAAGACTATAGGCAAAACCAAGTTAGCTTGTTTGCATATAGCTTATTAATAATATTTAGACTTGAAAGAACATAAGGTGGATCAATTTTTCAAACTTACTTATAGCTACATATGTGATGTTAAAATTGACAATGCTCTATGTGTTTTGGCCAAAGTAAATTTAATATTAAAATAATTGTTACTTAAAAAGCACTTGATTATGAAAAATATGATGTTATTTTAAAGCGATTTTACTATGGCTATTAATTATTTTACATTATGTTATAACAAATTTTAAAGTAAGAATTTTCCTTTTTATGATCAAAGTAATTTCTATTGTTAAATTGGTAAAGGAGAGCTTTTTAAAAGTATCTACCTCATGTCTCTAATTACTTACATATTTTAACTAAAGCAAAAACAAAAAACAAAATAAAACCAAGATCCACCATAGATATATATTTTGAAGCTGGATGTTCACTTATTAAACTTTAATTGAATAATAGATCTTGTTTTCATTTTTATAATGATTTTTCAGAGTGTTCATATTGTTATTATTCAATGTACTGTTAATATTCAAGTCCCTGAAAAACTTACCCAAATCATTCATTCAAAATCTCAGAAGTAATGCTGTGGCTCAAAATCATAGAGCACTAGCCTTCAGCAAAAGAAGCTCAGGCCCTGTGTTCAAGCCCCAGGACTGACAAAATCTAAACTAAACTAAATAAAATATCTTAAAATTAACATTTCTCAGATTACCTTTATATAATTGTTGTTTGCTAAGCAGGAACAATTATCCTGTGTATAAAATACAAATAAAGAACATAAAGTGTTAATAAAGCAGTAACTGGCAAGGCACTGACCAAGAATCAGTAAAAGCAGTTAAAATTGACATATTCTCAGAGTTCCAAGTATATATTTTGCACTATTTTAGCCTGTGCAATTTTACAAATGAAGGCAACTGTGTCTATAGATACAAATAAATATATAAGAAACACCTGTCATGAATTAAATACAGAATCTTCCCACATGGTTGATTACTTACTTATGACAAAATATTTCCTGAAATATCAATGGTCAAACCATTCATTTACATCAGTGAGACAATTTCCATCAAACATTGTGATCTATAAAGCCTAAATTTGTAATGATTTTCTTTTTAAATTCAGTTGGTTTAAGAAGATATCTAGAGCAGGGCACCAGTGGCTCATGCCTGCTCATACTAGATACTCAGAAGGCTGAGAGCTGGTGAGTTCAGTGTGAAGCCAGCCACCAGCAGGAAAGTCAGTGAGACCTTTGTCTCCAATTAACTAGCAAAACGCTGTGTGCCTCAAATGGTAGAGCACCAGCCTTAAGCAAAATAACTTCAGAGACAGAACACAAGCCCTGCATGCAAATGCCAGGACTCTTCTTCTCCTTCATCCTTTCCCATTTCCTTCTCTCCCTCCCCTTTCCCATTTCCCTCTCTCCCTCCCCTCCCCCACTAGCTACTTTAGAAGCCAGAGCCTAGTTTGTCTCCAGTGTGTGTTTAAGTTGAATGCTGTACAGATATTTCAAAATGCATGGTGTTTTATCTTTCATAACAAAAGTATTTCAGAATCATAATCTCTTGGGGTTACTTTATTTCTATTGACAGTACTGATGTAGTCAAATGTCTTATGAGAAGCAATGAATTCTAATCATTGAGTCCTATTAAAATATGAAAAAGTCACAGCAAATTAGACTGAAGGATTTAGCTACTTTGCAGAAATAAGTAAAGTAGAGCCAATGTTTTCATAGGTAAGATTTTAATTAAATCACATAGATAAGTGTATTCATATTTATTTTGCCATATACTTAATGTGTGCCAGGCATTGAAAGATGTAGTTGAAATAAATCCATTGTTGTTTCCTATTTCTAGGAATTTTTAATAATATATTTCATCTGAATTATTTTAATACTTATCTCATTGTAGTGTTATGTAAAGAAATATTTATGCCAGGCACTAGTGACTCACTTCTGTAATACTACCTACTTAGGAGGCTGAGATCTGAGGATCACAGTTTGAACATAGCCCAGGTAGGAAAGTCTGTAAGACTCTTACCTCCAATAAATTACCAAAACAAGCCAAAGTGAAACTATGCTCCAAGTGATAGTGTTTGCTTTAAGCAAAAGAAATTCAGGGGTAGTGCCCAGGCACTGATTTCAAACCCAAGGCTGGCAATAAAGAGAGGTAGGGGGTATTATATGCCAACTCAGAAAGTGTCTTCCGTAAATTAAAGTTATAAAAACAACCAACCAAAAAAGAGTATGTCCTCTGTCTCTAAATATTAAACATATGAGCATATGATTTTTGTAATTGACATATTGCTACTTACTTATTTTAATAAAAATGAGAAAATGTTATTATATGTGTTCATTAATCTGAAGGAAAATATAACTAATTAAACATGTATCTGTAATTATATAAAAGTACATATAGTCAAATCCTCTACCCCTTCATCAAGCAAAATACAAACAAACCAAAAAACCTAAGAAGCAAACTATAAATCCTGCTTGGGACCATAAAGATAACATTTTGTTTTTGAGGGTCATTATTCATCTGTGACACTATGAAGCCAAACACTCAACTGTCTGATATGCTCAATTTTATTCAAGATGAGCCCATCAATTCTCAAGCCAAGAGTTCTGATACCAGATATTGAAAGCAATCTGGGAAATTTAAACTTATGACTCTCTTTATCTGGAAAAACAGTTACTTTTTAGCAACTATAACATTTTTATATTATATAGACAGAGTTATTTCAAATTATCTCCAAGTTTAAATCTAGCATGAGAAGAACTGTATATAAGATCTACTACTCTATTTTGGTTCTGTTCCCCATCTTCTCAAAAGTAAAATCCTAGGGACTGGGAAGGTGGCTCAGTAGTAGAATGCTTGCCTACCATGGATGAGGCCCTGGGCTCGATTCGTCAGCACCACATAAGCAGAAAAAGCCAGAAGTGACGCTATGGCTCAAGTGGTAGGGCACTAGCCTTGAGCTGAAGAGCTGAGGGACAGTGCCCAGGCCCAGAGTTCAGGACCAATGGCCAAAAAGGTAAAACCCTAGGGTGAGAAGAGACATCATATACTCTTTCATTGTGGTACCAGTTGAAAATTCATTAACTAGATAGATTGTTCTGATAATTCTCTGGATATGCCTCTTGATCTGAGAAACTTGATAAAGAAATATGTCAAGTATTAATTTTTTCACTAAGAAATGGGTACTCCTTTTCACCCAGACAACTTCAATCAGTGCAGGGTGAGTTTTATGGTTCTATGCTGGTGATAAGAAGTTGCTAAGATAACATTTAAATGGAGAAATCAAATGGTTGAAAGTCATAAATCACAGTTGGACATGCCAAAATACTTACCTTTAATTTGCTTTGCTTTATTTTGTTTTAGCATGATTTAAGGTATTAAATACATCCGTGCCCCTCTGTGTCAGAAAGCTTGACATAGGCTCAGTAGGTTCAGGGAAAGGATATATCATGACACAGTAAATACAAGATTGTTTCCAATGTCATATTCTGAGTTTACTACATCTAATGTTAGTATTTGTGAAATCGTTTAACTAGGGATACAGGTGGATCCATTGCAACAATGAGATGTACAAGTCATTATGTCAAAAAACGAACTTTACAACTTTGGTGGGGGGTCTCGGGTGGGGGGTGGTGGGGGGAGTATGGATGGGAAACAAAGAGGAGGCAACAATACTTGTTAAGAAATGTACTCATTAACTTGCCCATGTAATTGTAATCCCTCTGTACAGTATTTTCACAATAAAAAAATAAAACAATGCTTGATAAGAAATGTACTCATTATCTTGCCCATGTAATTGTAACTCCTCTGTACAGTATTCTCACAATAAAAAAAATTAAATAAAATAAAGCAACAAAACTTCTTAATCAAACACTTGTATAAAAATTTGCATTCAATTGTCTCACCTCTTTTCATAGGGCCAGTTTTAAAACAGAAAAGACAACACACTTGCCCATGATTATATTAGTTTTATGTCTCAATATAAAAAAATCTTATAATCTTAACTGCTTCATAGAATTATATTTATGTACACTTTTCTTATTTAGGATTGAATTAGTTGAGAGTTGGTAATTTTTGTATATAAGCCACAAATAATTTTGATGTGTATAGCTCTCCTAAAAGACTTCATTAGTTCCAGACTGTAACTGTCTCCTTTTGTCATTGGAATAATCAATATCTTCTTGAAATGCAGATGAATTTAATGTATGAGAAAGGAAATATTTTCTACTTCTGTACAGAGACACATTTTGTATATATCTTGCCACTGTACAGAGAATATTAATCACAGACAATTTGGAGAGTTTAGTTTTATTAGTAAAGTTAGCAAACTATTTAGCAGCTAAGTATCTGAGGGTCAGCCTAAGGACAAATTGAAATTAAATTATAATGACACATCTTACAATATTTTAACCAACATGGCTCTTTTAATTATTGCTGAAAACTTTCTATACTTTGTTCAAAATGAAATCTTATATTCAATTAAAAAGCAAATAAGAAATAATTCATTACCGATCTCATTTTGTCTCTGTTAGAAAAGTTTACTTCTTGCTGAATAGATTAATTTGAGTAAAATTAACTAATGTAATATCTATTCAAATTGGTTTGGGAATATATTCCCAGGCAACTATAAAGCTCATTTCTTCAAATAATTACCATTAGCTTTTGCATACCTCTTACAGAGAAACCTCCTGTGGATTCAGAAGAAAATGACTTCCCTGTGTCAGAACTGTGATAAATGGCCATTCCTATTGCTAGATTTCTGTCACATTTCTGGAAACTTGTTAGAATGGAAAATGGATAAAATTACAGTGCTCAATATGCTACTAATAACATTTGCTTATATCTTCTAAGTGTATCCTATGTCTTTTGAATCTTAGATTATTGAACTCAAACTTTGTATTTAATCCCTTAAAATGAGAAAAAAACACTTATTTCACTAGGTAAAAATTGAAACATAGGGTTAATATGAAATGTGGGGAGTTAGTGATTAGAGCTATAAATCACAAGTTCCTAGGTTCTATACCTATCTCTTCTTTTTCTTTCATATAGATTATATAATATATATATATATATATATATATATATATATATTAAAGGTGATGTTCAGAGGGGTTACAGTTACATAAATTAGGTCATAAGTCCATTTCCTTTAGAAGAATGTCACCTCCTCCCTTGTTCTCTCCCAGTTCTATCTCTTTGTTTATTAGATGGAAATAAGCATCTCTTTCAGATCATAGAGCTTGAGGAATAAGACTCACACTTACATTCCTAGCTACTAGAGAGGCAGAGATTGAAAAGATCAAAGTTGTCCAATCTAAGCAAAACACTTAGAAGCCCTCATCTTAATAAAAAAAAATGGTGATGGTGCTCATCACTTATTGCGTGCCTGTCATTCTAGATCCATGCTTATAATCCAGCTACTAAGGAAGGAAAATATAGGTGGAAAAAATCATGGTCTACTTTAATGCTTTAGAGGGTAAAAATCTGAGAAACTACATGAAAAATAACTAAGCCAAAAGGGACATGGATCAAGTATTAGATCACTTGCTTAGAAAGTGTAAGGTGCTGAGATCAAATCATAATAACAGGTAGCAATAAAACAAAACAAATAAAAAACAAAAACAACATTTTAATGTTCACCCCCATACCCACACAAATATACACACCAACTAGAATAAGTGGAAATACTTGAATCTACTCTGCCCTGATATGTTAATCCCGAAACATCTCTTCAGATAAATAAGGGGTTTGATTTATTTTAACAGTATTTCTGTTCAAGTGTGTAATTGGTACCATTCATGAAATAAATTATTTTGCTCCAATATTTGATACCATCTCTCTCTTACACATATAAATCTAAAATAGCATAACACATTTCCCGAAATGCAGCCATAAACTGATGAAAACCAGAGACTTTCTGGGCAGTGGATCCTATCCCAGGATTCTGAAAGTCATACATAAAAATTTTTGGGGGGGATGAAAAAAAATCCACATTCTGAGCATAGTTTTGGTCCCATCTCTTCGGGAAGCATTTTACATCTTTGGTTTTTCAATGACCTTAGTGAGAGCACTTTCCAATTATCTGAGTAGATGCTGTAGTGGCTTTTTTTTTGGGGGGGGTCCAGTCGTGGGGCGTGAACTCTGGGCCTGGGCGCTGTCCCTCAGCTCTTCAGCTCAAGGCTAGCGCTCTACCACTAGAGCCACAGCGCCACTTCTGGCTTTTTTCTTTTTGCTTATGTGGTGCTGAGGAATCGAACCCAGGGCCTCAGGCATGCAAGGCAAGCGCTTTACCACTGAGCCACCTTCCCAGCCCAGTGGCTGTTTTTTTTTATTGTGAAAATACCATATAGAAGGATTACAATTACATGGGCCAGGTAATGAGTACATTTCTTATCAAGCATTGTTGCCTCCTCCTTTGTTTCTTATTTGACTAAAACATTTAGGATTCTACCAATGTGTACAATTTTCTATGTAGATGTATGTGTCAGAGCTTACTATGCTTTAGGAAACCTCTTAAGATAATCAACCTCAGTGTGTGTTTTAAATCACTAATAGTGACCAGCTTATTTGTTTCTTTTAAACAGCCAGGTTACATTTACAACCATGAGAACAAATACTAGGTTTGATTGTATGGTGATCTTCATATAGCATCATTAACATTTTGTGCATTTAATAACTGCTTTGTCTATTTCAACTATTAAAAAATACCTGAATTATATTTAAAAGCAGCTGTCTCCAAATTGTGTTATTTAAATTCTACCTTTAGTGTTCTGAATCTTTTATTTAGCATGTTAAATGGTAGAAATAATGTATTCTTTATTCCCAGAGAATGGAAGAAATTGAAAGCTAAATGTGTTTTACATTGTAATTTCCAAATTAAATAAAATTTGAAGAGTTTTCACCCATTAAGAAAAAAATAGATCAATTAAATTAAACACTAAGATCATGTTCATGTTTGAATCAATGTTTTATCTCCCAACAGAATCGATAATGTAGAGACATCTTAACATAGACCAGATGAACTTATAGGTGTTATTGACTCTTTGATTCTGTAACGGACGGGTTTATAAAGTATCCTCTTTAGCTAGAAGCTAAAGTCTCCTAGTAGGAATTAGAAACACAAAGACGCTGACATTTTCTCTCCTTCAATAGACATAATTGTACAAGTAGAACTGTATAATCAAAGTGATGAAAACAGCTATGGTTAAGATTCAGGAGATAAGATGATTATTTCTGCTTTAAGACTGAGTTAAGGGTGATTTAAGAGCACAATCACTCTCAGTTGTATGTTGGGGGAGAAGACACAGCTCAACAGTTTAGAAACAATGATATAGGACATTTGTGAAGATGTGACTATCTTGGCACAGGCAGTGGTATAAAATCCTATATTCTGTTTCAGTAGAGAATTATTGCAGAAGAGCAGCAAGACCTCAAAAGTTTGTGTTCTATTTAAAGGTATTACCAATGAGTTATTAAAATACCAAAGCCAGCACTGATTATAAGCCAAATAGTGGCTCAATTATGATTTCAGAGTGGCACTGCTGCAAATGAACCAGATTATAATGTATTCTGGTAGCACATTATCTTAGCATTTTTCATCCTAATTTGATAAAACTGGAGTTCCAAAGGGCACATGTAGTTCCTAGCTTATTCTGCCACCTTGTGGTTAAAATACAAATTTCCATCACACCAGTAATAGTATTTTGTAGCCCAGGTAAATAATTTCCAACATTTAATAAAGAGAAATCCCTAAGTGTTTTATAGAGTTTTATATATATGGGGATTTATATAGTTTTGTTTTCTTGATAAATGTGCAGAACATAAGGTAATAGCGTGTTTACTTTGAGTGGTTTGACTTTTTGTTTAAGCTAATGGCAGAAAAAATGACTACATAGCACCATGCAAGAGAACTAGTAAAATGTAAAAGCTGTAAGTAATAAGTTAGCAATTGAAGGGAGAGAAAGTGATACCTTTACAAAGGGCTCCAGCCCCCACTTCAAGCTCACTCTTTGAATGAGAATGGATGAGAATGGTAAAGAAAACTAAATATACAGGGCTGGGAAGGTGGCTCAGTGGTAGAGTACTTGGTTCACATGCGTGAGGCACTGTGTTAGATACCTCAGCACCACATAAGCAGAAAAAGCCGCAAGTGGCGCCATGGTACAAGTGGTAGAGTGCTAGACCTGAGCTGAAGAACTGAGGGACAGTGCCCAGGCCCAGAGTTCAAGGCCCACAACGACAAAAAAGAATAGTAAATATAGTAAAGAAATAGTAAATTAAAATCAAGTGTACTTAATGTAAATGGGGTGTCTACAGATTACTTGAAATACTTATTTTGTCTTTACAACTGTAAATTGTGTGCTCAGATATTAGATTAAATAACTTCCTATTCTTTGTCCCAAATATATTGGTCCAAATTAAATTCAATGAAATAACATTGATTTTAATGCCTTACTTAAAATAATTGTTATTATAAATGATACCTTTTTTCATAAAATAAAAGTAGCTCCAGATTGTTTTTAGGTTAGCATTTTAAAACCATTTATAAATCAAGAAACATTAAACTCATTGAAACTATTGTTAACAGTAAAAAAAACAGCAGACAATGCTTTACTGTCTACCATGGTTTTTATCCACCACTCCTCTCCATGTAGATGTACATATGCTTTATTTTGAGTTTTTAATCTTAGAAACCTAGTTTCATACACTTAAGTATTCTCTATACTTATTTTAATTTTCAAATAGTCTTACACATGAACATTTCCAGTTTCTACCAAACAGGTATATAACTGAATAAACATCTGTGTTATATTTATATATTTCAATATTTACAATTGCCATGCAAAATTGGGCTCTATTTTCCCCAAAACTCTACATTCCCAGTAATGCTTGGAGACTCAGGATATGTGGCTTTATTAATTCATCTAACTAGAAAAAAATGGGTGCCACATTCTTTAGCTTATCATATTCCCTTCTGAAATAAGGGGCATACTATTTTTTTATTGTCAAGGTGATGTACAGAGGGGTTACAGTTGCATAATTCAGGTAATAAGTACATTTCTTGCCAAACTTGTTACCCTTCCTTCATTTTTCTCTCTTATCCTTTGTCTTGACATTGTGTTTTGAAGAGATCTCACCGCTTGAATCTAACTTCCTGACATGGGAAATCTAGTCTTTTTCTTTCTTCCAGTTTTCTTTGCCTTTATTACCACATGGACATACTTTGTTTTAGTGCAGGTCTTCCAAGTTTCTTAACTGCAATTGATGGTCCACTGTTCTTCTCAATTACCTGCTCCTTTTCTCTATAATTATAGGCAGGTAGAAATACATCCTAGTTCACCAGACTAATTCCATTTTACATCTAATACTGTAGAACCATTATATAAAAATACTTTATAGAGACTACATATTATGGTATACAGTATGTATCCCTGTCAAAATGCCATGTGTTTTTTAATGAGTGCTATGTCTGTCTCCACTGACCTTATGCTAGGACATGTATTGTGATCTGTGTTTTTAAGTACAAAGGAGAAAGACCAGGCTAGTTCTGAGTACACACATTAAGAACCTCTGAGATATTCTTCTAAATCAGAATAGCATAGCATGGTACGTTTAACATTGGGATGGATGCATCAGGTTCTGGAGTGTGAATATTCCATTCAAGGGAAAACAAAGCAATAGCTAAATATCCAGGTGTAAAATGAATAAGAAATCCACACTATTCATAACCACTAAGATATGGAAATTGCTGATAACCTCCTCAAATTACAGCAAAAGCTTTATTTTTTTGTTTCCTACAATGTTTCCTTCATAAAGTATACCAATAATACTCTTAAGTCTTCTGTTCAGCTATAGTTTTGTGAACATTGCTCAACTGTTCCTAGTGTTTAACCAAAACCTGTTTAGGAGGTACAGCTTCTGAGACCAGCCCTGAGGCAGAAAGAAGGGAAGAGGATAGAGAGGAGGGGAGGCTGGTGAGTCCTGAATATGACATCAAAGCCCCCTCTCCTTCTGCCACATTGAATGGATTGTCCTTTGTGTTTCATTTCTTCTTTTATTTAAAACACTACTTTCATTCTTATCTGATTATAGCAGAACTGATCAATAAATAAGTAAATTCTTATGTAAGAACATACACGCACACACACACACACACACACACACACACACACACAAATAGTGTGGGAGTAGAACTTCATATGAAATCTAGTCAGAGCCAAATATTTTTTTTTCAGTCATATGGCTTGAACTCTGGGCCTGGGCCCTATCCCTGAGCTCTTCAGCTTAATGTGAGTGCTCTACCACTTGAGCCACAGGGCCACTTCTGGTTTTCAGTGGTTTATTGGAGATAAGAGTCTCAGTGTCTTTCCTGCCTGGGCTGGCTTTGAACCGAGATCCTCAACCTTCTGAGTAGCTAGGATTATAGGTGTGAGCCACTGGCACCAAGCTTAGAATTTTTTTACATTTTCAGTTTTAGGTAAATTTAAAATTCACTTTGAAAATTACTAATATATTCCCTATCTTCTCTCATATATTTCTTATACTATTTTACCACTAGATGGCTCTGTGAACCAAGACACTATATTCTAAATGCACATTTAATTATATAGTATGTTTATGAAAGGTCATCCTTCTCTGGATGAAATAAAATGACTGTTTCATTAATTTAATCACTGTTTTACCATTAATTGTTTGGCAATTGAAATCTAGATACTTTCTTATATAATTCTATAGAATTTTTATAATAGGTAACTATTAATACCTACCACATAGCAAGCACTCAATAATCATCACCTATTATTATCTATTATAATGGTTCACTATAGCAGGTACAATACTGAAAATCCTAATGTTCTTTTTTTTGTTTGGCCATGGGGCTTGAACTCTGGGCCTGGGTGCTGTCCCTCAGCTCTTCAGGCTCAAGGTTAGTGCTCTACCACTTGAGCCACAGAACCACTTCCAGGTTTCTGGTACTTTATTGGAGACCTAGTCTCATGGATTTTCCTGCCTGGGCTGACTTTGAACCCTTATCCTCAGATCTCAGCCTTCTGAGTAGCTAGGATTATAGGTGTGAGCCACCAGTGCCTGGTTCTCTTGTTTAAAATGTATTACATACAGATATTCAGAACAAGTGATAAATGGTACAGTGATGAGCTGAGTTGAAGATCAAGACTAAAGGAACATTAGTACTACCACACAAGTGCATTGAGAGTCCTAACTATAAAGAAGATAGACCAAAAAGAATTGTTACATGAGAAAAGATAAAGGAGGGGGTAACAATGTTCAATAGGAAATGTACTCATTACCTTGCTCATGTAACTGTAACCCCTCTGCAGGGTATCTCTACAATAAAAAAATATATGTTAAAAAGGAATAAATTCAAAGGTCTGCAAATATTTCAAGGACAATAGAATAAAGGGGACCTAGAAGGGCCTTTGTTACAGGGCAATGGATGAGTGTGAAAAATCATAAGAGATCATTTTGATTTGTTTTTCTTTTAATGGCAAGTGGCAAGTATGTATCAGACCGCAGTGATGGACAATGAGGTAAGTAGGGCCAGGCTTGCTGGGAATTGTGAGCAGTAACTTTCAGGAGGAACTTTAGATTGAAATGGACCCAAAAGGGAATGAGGGTGAGAATGTGAAGGAAACCACAATAGATAACCAGAGGGAGAATGTGAGCAAGAAAAATGTAAAGAATTCCTTTTATCTAAAGTGAAGACAAATTAAACATGTTTCAGGCTAGTTTCGATTAAGTTAGGTTAGGAAAGGAGAAGTTGGGGAAAAGGCAGGAAGAGAGAAAAGAGGAAGACGGAGGAAAGGAGGGAAGAAGGGAGGGGGAAAGGTGGGATATTACAATAGAAATAGTAGAGGAAATACATTTTGATAAAATATTTCACCTATTGAACGAAAATATTGTAAATGTGATCACTTGATAAAGCAAGGGAAAAATGTTCTCTCATATATTCTTATAAATACAAACTTAGTTATACCACAGTACAGATAGTAGTGCAACTTCTACCATTCTATTAAGCATCCCCTCAGCTAGAAAGCAGATCTCCATTGTGTACTAAGTATTTAAAATAGCAATATATATATATATATATATATATACTGTCATTTGTATTAAAAGTACTCAGAACAGATATAATATAGATATATAGATAAAGAGGTTATAGAAGACTACGGAGAAGCTAAAAATAGTGGTAATCTGGACATGCAAGATGGTAAAGGGAAGATCTTATGAAAATTGGGTTAGAGCAGGTAATAGGATGTTGTTCCTCTTGAACAATATTTAATTTCTTATAATTGTGCATATTTGCTATTTAAAGAATTGATTTTCTCAATAATAGATATAAACAAGTTGAGAGCCATGAAGAAGAAGTGAGAGAGTATGCAATATGTAAAACATACTTAATCTAGTAAAGAATATTCATTTTCAGATAAGGAGTGCTACATATATTTACTAGTCAGTTTTTAAACTTACCGCCTATAACAGCAATTGTATATTACTATTATAATAGTCACAGCCTAATCTTATTACCAATTATCTGGAAATGTTAAGATATTCTAATTATGAGTGCTATCCTAGAATTGCATATGTGTTTCCATGTCTGCATTGCCTATTTCTAGAAGGAATTCTAAGTATGTGGTAACACTAAAGGACAGAACCCTAGCCACTGAAAGTCAAGAGCAGTACAGAGCTTCTGTTGCTGATGTACTTCAAGCTTGTGATTATTTTTAGGCTCTATGTGTGTAGTGTATGTGACCCTTCAAAAGTATCACAGAGCAATAGGATTACACAGGAACACATGCAAACACATTCACTAGATATCTTTGTAAAACAAACAATATTTCATATCGATAGGCCATAATATTGGCTATATGAAACACTGATTCATCCCAATGACTACACCTTCACATTAACCCAGGTTTCAGTCAGATGAACACTAAATATGATTCATCTTTTGATATGGAATTCCATATATATGTGATCACAACAGAAAGGATAGTTTAAAAGTATTTGTAAATCTGTATCTGGGAAGACTGCTGTGAGGTTATTAGATTATTTCAAAATATAATTGGAAAATGTTGAAGCTCAGTCGCTGAGGACACAAGTTGTTAACATTTCCAGGAGTGTCTGCTGAGCCGCCTCAGACATTGTTACTAGTAGGAGAGGAAATTTGCATCCTCATAATAAGTGCTGTATGAAAAGCAAAGCGCTTTTTCACATGCTAGCTTGGCTATTGAAGCTTTTCTTATCTTCTATCTGGAATACTGCCTGGTAAGAATAGGAAATTCTTCATTCATTTTCCCAATTATATCAGCTATGTGCAGGCAAGCCAGAGCATTGGCGAGCATTCAGTAAGCCTGTGGATTGACTGCATTGGTGGAGGACAGTCAGCATTGTTCAGCTGTGCTCACAGCTTTGTGGTCTTTAATAAACATGAGGACTAGTTTAGGCTATTTTTCAGCCTCTTGTGTTGACTGCATGCATGCTGCTATGAGCTATGTGTCTCTTCAATCAAAGCTCTGCTTGGAAGGAGAAACTAGAAAACTACGCTTGGAAATGTTTTACACTTGGTTGAGTGACTCACTTTTGCAATTAAAAAAGAAAACTCTTCAGTAACTGTGGCCAATCATTTATTTTTATGATTACTTTAGAGATTTATTTCTATATTAATAAAATGAGAAAATACAGTCATGTTTGTCATTCAGTACCTTTTTACCGTTGTACTTAATATTGAAATTCTTGATAGACAAACGAGAATCTCTCGTAGAACAAGCATGTCATTATAGGTTCGATAGAAATTTAGTGAGTTATGAGTAATATTTAATTGTGTACTATTACGAGTGTTTATTTCATTTTCTTTATTTGAATTGACTAAAAAGGCAAAGTTTCCATGTCTCATTATTTAGTGCTGGGCACCATTTATATCTAAGAACAAGGTATCTCAAACATGATGTGGAAGCTTCATGCAACACACACACACATACACACACAAATTAAAAATGATAATAAATTGTTTTTGTTTGTTTTTTTTTTTGTCGGTGGTAGGGCTTGAACTGTGGGCCTGGGCGCTGTCCCAGAACTCATTAGCTCAACGCTAGTGCTCTACCACTTGAGCCACAGCACCACTTCCATCTTTCTGGTGGTTAATTGTATATGAGAGTCTCACGAGTCTCAGGGGATTTCCTGCCTGAGGTAGCTTCAAACCGCAACCACTCTGAAAGTGCCCGATCTCATCTGATAATAGCATGTTTAATGTTTATATCCGATAAATATGGGACTCCTTATCTAGTGCTCAAGAAAAAAAAAAAAGGTCAAACACATCTTCAAGCACTTTTGAAGATGAGTGTGTAAGAACAGAGTGGTATTAACCTTAATGAAATGCAGATGAAGTCGGTCCAAAAGTATTAAATAAAAGGACAAGCAAGAAAACAAACAAACAAACAAAAACGTCATACTGGGAGAAAAACAAAAACAAAACTTTGGACAGGTTGGTCATATCCACTGATTTCCTATTGTAGCTTTAACATCGTTCTTCATCCTCTAACTTCTTTTGAAACACTCACAGAATAGTTGGCATTCGGTACCATAATAATGACGCCAGAGGAGCTCACCTGGGACCCCTCCAGCCAAGGCCCCCTTGTGCATCTCTGAAAGAAATGATGAGAACTGAGGCCCCAAATGGAATCTGTGAGCTCTGTCCTCCTAGTTGGCTTTCCCAACAAGTTCTCTTTCTCAACGCAGAATTGAGCCTTGACCTCACCCATTCTTCTTCCCCCTCGAGAGCCCACCTTTCTCTTCTCTGACTTCACAGCACCCTCCCACCTCGCCCCTGCCAATGGCCCTGCTGCCCAGAAAGCCAAGGGAAATAGATGCCAGAGAAAGGCAGTCTTTTAGAGAACAAAGCTTTTTATTTCTTTCTTCTACTTCTACTTCTTCTTTTTTTAATCTCAGTGGTTTTCATCATGGAAAACAGTAAAAAAGAAAAGCAAAATGTTAGATATCCTAGAATTCTTCTCTCAAACACTCAGAAACATTGTCATTTAAAAAATTTAACGTTTCACAAGGATAATTTTTAGAGACACACAAATTTGTTTTTAATGTTTACCTAGGAAAAATAACATTAGTTTTACAACTGACTACAATACTGAAATTGACTTATGTACTACCCTCAAATAATTTTAGGATCCAAAAAAGGGGGCTTTTGTAGCTAATTCAAGCTATTTTCCTTTTTTTCAAGTTATTTTCTTGAAATATTCTGCAATGTAAATGTAAGGTCTGACAAGGCAGTATTCTCCTTGGCTTAGGTAGGTCAAAAAGTCTCTTAATTGCTCTATAAAGATGCCATTATAAATTGAATTACTTTTCATTTATGTAGTGAGTCTTGTAAATTTTCTAGAGGGCGGGGGCAGGGCACCTTGTAGGTAGCAGTAATTGAATTAATTTTCCCATGAGTGGAGGTACACTTTGAGTTCATTGTAATCATTTTACAGCAATGTTTAATTTTATCTATGGATGTTTTCAAAACTGAAATTCTATTTCTAATATGGGTGAATTAATCCATATTAGTAAATGTACTGCTTACTTAAGAAAATATATTACAATGCACACACTTGAATATACATGTATTATTACACACTTTAGATCACGTATAATATGTGCTGTTTTTAATGGTAGAATATATAAAGTTCTATTATGTTATTTAATGTTTTCTCATGAGTTATGACACAAATTTTCAGAGATCAGTCAGGACACTTGAAAATGGTTTCTTACACTCCATTAAATACACTGTTGGTTTGTTTGCTGATAGTTCCTTTTGGTTATTTGTTATCTTCCATGGGGTTTTCTGATGTCTCCTAGAATTTCACAGATCAGTAATCCGAAATGAGATTTTGATCTTCAAAGCTACAGCCCTCTGCTAGATATTAAATATTCCATGTGAAGGTCAGGTTAGGGTTGATTCATGGTGACTGGTATAGCAACAGCTTTCAGTCCCTTTAAATCATGACTTCCTATCTTTTTCTTTTTCTCTTTTTCTGCATAATAGACACTTTAAGAGATCTGCTTTTTGCATTATTGAGGAAAAACAAGACATGATTTTCTAAGGAACATTTTGAAAGTTTTGAATGGGATCCTAAGATGTATTTTGTTTCTATGGCATTATTTCTGTTTAAGATTGTTTAGCTCTATCTGAAGCAAGGTTTTTCACTGTAATTCTCAATCTTGTTTTTGTTTCTCTCTGTTCAGTACAATACTAATTCTCTGTTCAGTACAATACTAATTCTTTATTCAAAGGTATATTGTTTTACTGTGATGATGACAATTAAAACCTATAAAATAAAATATTTAGAGAGAGGAAATTATCCTTAAAATTTGTTTGGATTATTCTCTTAATAACAACTCTAATGTGTAGAATATGAAAGAGAGAGATGACATAGCAACAAAGGACTTAATGACATTTACTATGAATTTAACCTCATTTTAATGAGGTGGTGGTTTTAACTACGAATATTCTCTAAATTACTATTTCTCATCTTTGAAAATGAGACCACAACATGTAACTACTTCACATGTTTGGAAAAGTAAAAGAATAAGTTCCAGATATCTCTATATTTGTGTCTACACCTGTGTAGGTATATGTATAAATGTCATATATAATATGATTTTTAAGTTATGTAATTTTGTTATATGTAACAAATCTAATATGTATACGATGTGTATATATACCTACACACTTATACGTGTATATATGTAGAAACAAAATACATAAGGCATTCTTGTTTTAGAAGTTAGGGAAAAATGACAAATGCAGATAAATTCTTTTTTTTTTTTTTTTTTTGTCGGTCGTGGGGCTTGAACTCTGGGCCTGGGCGCTGTCCCTCAGCTCTTCAGCTCAAAGCGAGCACTCTACCACTTGAGCTACAGCACCACTTCTGGTTTCCGGGTGGTTTATTGGAGATAGGAGTCTCACGGTCTCTCCTGCCCGGGCTGGCTTTGAACCGCGATCCTCAGATCTCAGCCTCCTGAGTAGCTAGGATTACAGGCGTGAGCCACCAGCACCTGGCAAATGCAGATAAATTCTATAAGTAAAAGAATAACTATTTTTGGAGTCATAGCTTATAAAATATTAGTAATATTACTAAATTCCCTAAAATATTGCTAATTTACTGTATTCAAATATAAAGTAGAAATCACATTGGTTTATAACCATACGTTTGTTTGATTATACCAGATTCAATAATTTCTCTGAACCTCAGTAACTTCTCAGTTATAGTGAAATTGTACTCATTACCTTGCTCATGTAACTGTAACCCCTTTCTTCAACATTTTTACAATAAAAAAGGTACAAAAAATGCCACACTACTTTCAGTAGGACAATCAAAAACCTACTCAAAAAGCCTACTGTATAATGCTATGTGAACTATATAGACAAAAGGAAGATAAATACTCAACTATACATACTTTAAGAAAATGTCCTGTATTCAAAGCCATCCCGGGCAGGAAAGTCTGTGAGACTTTTGTCTCCAATAAACCACCAGAAAACTGGAAGTGTAGCTGTGGCTCAAGTGGTAGAGTGCTTGCTTTGAGCTGAAGAGCTGAAGGACAGTGCCCAGGTCTAGAGTTCAATCTCCACAACTAGCAAATAAAACAACAACAGCATTGCAACAATGAGATATACAAGTCATTATGTCGAAAAAGAACTGTACAACTTTGGCGGGGCGGGGGGGGGGGTGCAGGATCCGGTGGGGGGAGGTGGAGAAGTATGGAAAGGGATGGGAAGGGGAAACAAAGAGGAGGCAACAATGCTTGATGAGAAATGTACTTGTTATCTTGCCCATGTAATTGTAACCCCTCTGTATGGTATTCTTACAATAAAAAATAAATCAATTAAAAAATAAATAAAATAAAAATAAAAAAAAGAAAATGTCCTGTAATCGATATTCTTTTTTCTATGTTTTTTATTGTAAAAATACTGTACAAGAGGGTTACAGTTACATGAGCAAGGTAATAAATATTCTTTAAACAAAGAATAAAATTGCTAAATTCTAGTTCAAAACATAATGTAGATTGCTTTTGAAAAAGAATAAAAGCTGGAAGTAGTATAAAAAATAAGTTGTAGTGGATGGTGTATAATCATAATCTTTGGATCTCTTTCTGCATTTCTGACAACTCCTGCTCTTGATCCAAATCCTCCCATTAAAACTGCCTGCTTCTGAACATAAGAATAATAAAATAAATAAAAAATATATATATATATAAGCAATAAAATTATTGAAAGTTCTGTTTGGTAGGTTATTTTGCATGTCCCATTGACTTGAGTGTCCTACCAAAATATTGAGTATTAGAGTGGGGAGAATATTAAATAATAGTAATTTTGAGGGAGCTGATTTAGACAACCAGTCATTCAAAGGAAGTAGATTCAGAGAATAAAAGGGAGTGAGGACATTTACTAATATGTTCATCCAAAAATATTTTTAAAATGTAAATCAATAGATAAGGTGGTATTGTTTTAAATTATGCCAACTTTACAAACGAAGGTGAAGCAGCAGAATGCACTGGGATAATGTCTATGTGACATTTCTGAGGCACTGTTAGGTAATGCTTGCTTCTAATCTAGGTTTCTGGAAGTCCACAAAATCCCAGTAGCTAATAAAATTCATTATTGTTTTCTTGATTATTCCATGATCTTACACAAACACACACACACACACAGCCACACATGCATGCACACACAAATGTGAATGCATGCATGCACACACACATGCATGCACGCACACACACACACACTCGACAGCACAAAACTTCTATCAGAGCTCATGTGTTCTGATACCATTCTGCCATGAAGAGTACCTGAGGGATAGCGGGCATGTAACACATGGTTGTGACATTAGACTGGGTGGAGGCCTTTTGAAATGCTTTGGAGTACGTATACCAAATCCGATTTCAAGACACTCTGTTAACTAAGCAAACACAAAAGTTTCTAAACACTATTGAGCCATAAATCACCTTAATTCCAAAATTAATACACTATGTCATTGCCTAAAAAATGTTAGAATGGTGACTTAAAATGTTAGAGTCTTGCCCCCAAATCAGAATTTTTGCACATTGACAGTTTATGTGACTTATGCTAATTTCCATGAATTTCTCTTGTTCTAGGAACATTTCAAGATTTATATGTACTTTATTTTCTCTCAGTGCATTGGACAGAGAGAGACAGACACACACACATACAGGCATGCACGAACACACACACACACACACACACACACACCCCAACATATAGACATGGATATATTACTAGAGGAATGACAGAAAAACTGAGGGAGAAACAGAATGAGAGAAAGAAAGACAGAATGAAATAGATAGTGGAAGAGGAAGGGAAGAATGAAAGGAGAGAGGAAGGGAGAGAGAAGAATAAGCATTTAAAATAATCATATATTCAGAGATGGGAATAGAGGTGATTGCAGAAAATGTGGATATGCTTTGATCATTTCCCCTCAATTCCCTACATACATAATCGAAATGATTCCTTATTACTTCAAATCCTCCATAACTTCTCCAGGGATTTTGCTTGTCTGTATGTCTCATTTATTATTGAGTATAGTATTTCATATCTCAGAAATTACATATGAAGTTTTAGGTAATGTTGGTATACAGTAGTCAATAAATAGGAATTATATTGGTGTTCTGTATCGTGTATATCTTACGTACATATGTGCTAGAGAAATTGGTTTATAATTAGTAAGAATTACCAACACTCACTATTCAATTAGTTGATTAACACATTTAGATTAATGTATTTCATGGAAAAAACTGAAAGAAGGTAATTAATTTAATATTATTCATCAGCCTTTCTGAGACCAGTGTACCATGTTTGTCACATATGTTTAGATTCTTATAAAAGTTGTATAATGTTAGCTTAAAATGTTTGGTGTGGTACTCTATTCAACAGATAATTAAATATCACAGATAAATTCATGCTTAGGAGTTGACATATGTAATAAGGGATAAAGAAAAAAAAACTATAATTTCATGATTATTCTTTGAATCATGAAGTGTGAGACAGTGCAGGCACACTTTCAAAATAGTGAAATTTTTATTTTCCTTTATTTCCTTATGTAACTAACTCCAAATACCATACCTTCTTCAGACAGGAGAGTGTTGGGCTGTCCTAAAGTAAACAAAACAAAAAAATCACATTTGAAAGTGAGCATAACCAGAAATTTTGAAAATTGAGATGTTTAAGCTACAACAGTGGGATTTAATTCAGTCAAAGATGAGATTAAACATTTCAGCCTGGCTGCTATCCCAGAAAAATAAAACAAAATAGAAACAGAAACAATCCTAGAATATGCTGGATTTGTTTACTGACAAGAAATAAACAGGGCTGAGTGACTGCTTCACGTTGGACATTGCTGTGCATCTAAGATATAAATGGCCACCTGTCAAGTAATTATGTATCTTATTGTAATAAGTTAACTATACATTTCTACATTGTAGAAACTGTTCTGTTGTTGTTGTTGTTAGGAGCTATTTAATGTAACACTATATCCATTTATAATTTTCTAAAATTTAGAGAGAAAAGTTTCTCTTTAAGTATGTCTTTTTTTCCAACAACCTTCCAGAACATTTATATGTTATTTCATCTAATTTTTTTCTTAAATGAAATCTTTGGATTTTGAGGAAAGTAAACCAAAATATTTAAATGTCAACTAATCACACATATTAGAATGAGTTGACTGTTCACAAAATCTCTCTCTCTCTCTCTCTCTCTCTCTCTCTCTCTCTCTCTCTATATATATATATATATATATATATATATATATAGTCCAATTCACTTGTGCAACTTCTAAAAAAAACAAACCTGGTATGTATAAGCCAAAACATTTTTGCAATCCAACTTCAATTGTTTTCTTTTTCTTTTTTCCCCTGAGAGACAATTAGATAACTGATAGTTGATACAACATTTTACTTTGTTTTGCTAATGAACTTCAATCATAATCCTTTAAATTATGGGGGCAGCAGATAACTTTATTTTGGTGGACAGTACTTCTTAACAGCATAAAATATTGATCAAATGGCTCACACTTTATTAAGCAACAGATTTCCAAATGCTGTATTTTACAAAGTAGTATATTAGCTTTTTTGGGATGCCATGATGAAGTACCACAGACTGGGTGGTTCAAGCAAAAATACACCATTTCTGCAACCTGGAAGTCTGAGCTAATAATGTAGATATGATTAGAGTCTTCAGAGGCCTTTCTTCTTTGTCTGTAGGCAGCCATCTTCTGCATAGTCACTATGTGTGGATCCTAATCTACTTTTGTAAAGGACAGTATTCATATTGGATTAGGTTCCCCTCTAAGGATCTCATTTTTACTCAGTTACTTCCTTAAATAGTTTATCACCAAAAATATTTTGATGAACTATTAGGACTTCAACATATGAATGCTGAGATTTCAAAATCATGGTGGAATCTGGCAAAGTATTTAGAGCACTACAAAGAAAAATTAAAATCTAGGTAATCTATGATATCAACAGCCTCGAATCCTCCATTTTCTCATGGATAGCAAGCATGGATATATATGGACTTGCACCTTTAGAAAACCAATATTAATAGTTTCCGTACATTTGGACATACAGTAAATTGACTAGCTGCTTAAAGGACCACTGAAACTTAGCTCTTCTACTTCTAATTACCAGACAGCAAGGGATCAGGATTTGGGGTGATGTCTGCAAGGCTATGAAGAATTTCCCCAGAAATTTATATTCTCCTGTTACCTTATGTTTCATTATTGCTATATAGCTCTATGAATAGGGACACAAATATACTGACACTAATTCCTGCTGTTAATATCTATTTTCTAGATATTCGGGTAGTATAGAGACTTCTACACAATTATGTTTAAAGTGTCTAGAGACATAGCATTGGTAAACACCTGCTTTGGAGTTACATTTTTCTCAAACAGCCAAATTGCAAGTTTTCCTACTAGATCATAAGACATAAAGTTTTAGGGTTTTTTTTTGCATCATTATGGTTCTTGCTTATCTACTTTTTAATAAATTGGATAAGACACTTGTAGCAATACTATAGCATACTTGGTTTATCATCAGCTTTCATCCCATTATGGCCATGTCTCAAGAAAAAAAAACAATGAAATATGTAGATTGGTTGGATATCTGAAACTTGGAATATTCTAATTGATACAGCTGTAGAAAGCCCAGAGACTATGTGCTCACTTGACACAAAACTTCCTTCTAGCAACCCAGGCCAACCTCAAGCTGTGATCCTCTGACGTCACACTGCTGGATAACTAGGATTACAGGTACAAACTACCACAATTAGCTTATGTAGTCCAGATTGGCTTTGAAATCACTGTATAGCCAAAACAGGCTTCAAATTTAAGATGGCTCCAAACTCATGATCCACTTGCCTCAGCCTTCTGAGTGCTCTACACTGAGTATTTTTTTTTTTACCCTATCTGTCCATATTTAGTAAACCCATTTTTTTCACAAACACAAAATTTACCTCTCCAAATTATCAGGCAAATAACAAAGGTATATAACTTTATTTTAAGACTAATTATAACCAATAAAACCAACTAATATAACTGTTTTTAGTGGCACACCTAAATTTAGCTTACAAATTATACAATACATTTTGGTTAATTCTTTCATAGTAAAAATGTGTTGTAGATTCATAGTTTATATATATATACATATATATATACATATAGATAGATATAGATATGTATACATATATATGTATATGTATGTATATGTATACATATCTATATCTATATCTATCTATCTATCTATCCATGTTGGTTTATGAAACACACAGTATTCCAGAACCTCAAGAACCGCAGATCTGCCGGGCGGTGGTGGCTCATGCCTGTAATCCTAGCTACTCAGGAGGCTGAGATCTGAGGATCAAGATTCAAAGCCAGACCAGGCAGAAAAGTTAGTGAGGCTCTTATCTCCAATAAATCACTAGAAAACTGGAAGTGGTGCTGTGGCTCAAGAGGTAGAGCGCTCGCCTTGAGCTGAAGAGCACAGGGACAGCACCCAAGCCCACAACCGACCAAAAACAAAAACAAAACAAAACAAAAACACAGATCTTCAGATTTCTGCGAACAAGGCAAAATCCTCCTGTGCCTTGGAAGGGGAGGTCTGACATGTTTACATTTGATTGAAGTACATTATATCCATGTGTGGAAATATCCTTATGACACCTCTTACTATGTCCAATTTCATATGTTACTTTTTAAAATACAACTTTCTGCCTAATGCAGGAGGTAGCCTTGCTGCCCCAATTTATGCCAATTACAAGTTGTCCTTGTTGAATGGATTACAATAATTGCTGGTTTACATAGACAAATCCAGACAATGGCCATTGTCTTTAGATACAATAGGGGAAGCCTTCTCCCATTTATCATGATTTTGTGTGGTAGAATAAAAACAGATTTCTCAATGACAATTAGGAAGGGATAAACAGGCTTCCACTTATTTATTCATCTGACAATGTCATCTTTTCCCCACTGCCACACACATATTTAAAAGTAGAAACTACATAATTTTGTTAGACAAGAGGGACCTAGTGTAGTCCATAATATTAGCTTACTAAGAGTTGTCCAAGGGCTGTTCTTTAAGAGGGCACCATGAAGCTTCATATTCCCCTGAGTTTCACTAAACCCATTCGTGGACAGACACATGCCATACTGTACCTGCCTGCCTGTCAGAAGGTGGTCTGGTCTTAACCTTTTCAACTGAATATACAATCCATCCCTGTTACCTTTAAAACATGAGACCCATTTCCTATATGCAAATAAATGGAATTAGGGACATGATTGAATAGTCAAGATTGATAATGACCATTACTAGAAATGACCATTACTAGAGTCCAGGTACTTATCAAAATGTTGATGAATTTAGGAAAAATAGGCATTTATCGAAAAAGAGGTTCCAACACACCATGTTATTGGAGTGAGAAAATTGGTCAGTAAACAAGTGCTGTGTTTGATTTAATATTTGTTTTGTAAATTTTTCATAGGGTAAGTGAACAACAAAACATGTTTTCTTCAAAATAAATTGAATTACAAGTTGTTATAACAATATGCTTAGGGATTGGGAAATGTGGCAAGTGTAGAAGTGGCAGTGTGATTTTAAATGTGTTTAGGCTTATGTTAGAAATTGTAAAAAATAAACAGCTCTAAAGTTAAAGTGTGAATCAAGGAGTAATACAAAATGATGAATTTGTGGTAACATGATCTTATATATTGCTACTATATGCAGAATTTATTTTAGATAATATAGTATACTCGCTTTTTCTGTACTAGAATACAAATTAGAAAAAAGAAAGACCATCAATTTATGTTCGAGATATTGTCAACTAGTTTGTATAAATTAATCATTTAACAAAAATCAACATTTTGTTCAGAAAAGTAAATCAAGAGAACAAAAATGCTGTAAAATAGTTTCTTTTTTCATGAGCAGCAGCTCTTATTTGATAATCTAAAACTGTCAAAGTATTGCTTTCCACCAAGAAACTTAAATATTGTTTTACCTGTCTCAGTTGTAGCGAGATGAGTTTTTAATGATAGTTTTATTGAGTGAAGTTGAGCAAAATTTCTTGGCAAAGATCCAAAGAAAATGAAACTGTATGCTTGATTCTGTGTTTCTATGTTTTTGGGTTTTTTTTTTTTTTATGTTATATGAGTCGCACCTTCTTAGTTTTAATGTTAACAAGAGACATAGTTTTCTCTTTTGATTTCTTGACTTAAAAATATACCATACCTGCCAACTATAAACTATTAATTAAAGTTATTTGGTAGTATTAAAAAAAAAAAAAACCAGTGAACTGCCTTTTAAACATTCAGCACAGTAAACATAAGACAGGAGCTATTGAAAAGGTACCAAGGCATTATTGGACTGCTTCTTTTTAAAATTCCACTAGAGGGCAGCATGTCCTTAGATTTTTTTTTTCTTTTTCTTCTTTTTTTTTTTTTTTTTTACATTTTTGTGCCTTTCCAGTTTGAAGAACAAAAAGGAAAATAAAGACAGTTCTATTTCTTTTCATGAATAAATGTCATTAATTTAATATTTAGCATTATTCAGTATTGTTATCTTTATGATGCACATGTGGTTCTGAGTAAATACCATCTCACTTAGAAAAGATAGTGTGATGACTGTTCTTCCATCTGATTTTAATTAGATTCAGTCAACCCTTGTTTTTCAGTTATAATTACCAGCAGACAAAATAATACAAAGTAAAAAGACCATTATTTTATATGTAATGAGTTCCTGTGTTCAGATAGTCATTGCCATATGTGCTTTAAATTAGAAATATGTATAAATAGTTCTAGCTTAAAGAAAAACAAATTAAAAGCAGAGTCAGTAGTGGTAGTAAATATGAAATCCAATTCTGGTAAACAAAAAGAAGTTGTTTATTATATATTCACAAGAGTCATGTTAACAAAGGTCAGGATGGCTGGCTGAAGGGTGTGTATTATGGTAGCACTTCTCCTTGCTGAATAGGAAATATGCACAATCTTCATATGAACAATTACTTTGTTTTTACCAATTTCCCAAGCATTCTGTGTACAGTTTCTCCTCTTATATCTTCTGCTTCTTCATCTACACATTCACATTTTACTAAAGAAAAACCTCTCTAAACATGACTGTTTGTCACTTGGACATTGATGATACAAAAAGATTATTTTGTCTCCTTACATTTTCAAGTTAAATTTTCTGTCACAGCACAAATCAACTTTGAAAAGGGGGAAATGATACCAGCTTTGCAAAATGATTATCCAGGCTTCAGTGATATCATATTTTGACACAACTACCAATCAAAACAAAAAAAATCATACACACAAACATTGTGCTTTATGAGCGATAAAGAGATGGACATTATTAATAACTATTGCAATAAGATGGTAACTTTTCTTCACCTTTCTATTAGCTACTCATATATTAAATATTGGCTTCATATATATATATATGTATATATATAACTACCCATAAGAAATTTATGCAACAAAAATTTGATTTTACTGTTACCATAAATAGTATATGGCTTACATATATTTTATAGCCATACACATATTATTACTGCTTACCACATATATTATACAAGGCTTAAATGTTACTTATATAACATTTAAAATATTACTCATATAAGTTTTACTTATGTAACCTTGCTTAGCCTTACCTTACACAACAATTAAAAAGAATTTCATTAATTAAACTAAGATAATAATATAAGCAAAGCACATAATTAGGATAGTCATGTAGATAATCACAGAAATAATGTAACATGGATTCTAATAATAGTTCCAAAATTAAGACACAAGATCATGAAGCTTTTTTTGTTAAATTAACATAAGCCAAATTCATGTAAAACCATCTCTCCCTAAAAGTGGAAGATAGAAATAAGCACACTGGTGCTCAGACTTTCCACTCCTATATCTCAATTATTGTTATTTTTATGTTTTTCTTAATTTTAAGGTATATGTAGTTCCATTAATTCTATAGCCAAAGTCTACATTGTTACTTAGCTTTAGATCTGTACTTACAATAATGCAACCATTCTTCATCACGGTTTTATTTGGCAATAAAATTTATAATATGTTTAAAATACATTTTCAAGGAATGCATGCATACATATACCCTTGTATTTTTATCTAAATATCTGTATTTCCTTTATACTCCAGACCAAATCTCACATGTAGCTTTTAGTAAATACTGTAAACCTGCCTTAGTCCAGAATTTATTACACTTTTTTTTTACCATATTCAGTACAAAAATGATTTTTAAGGAATGTATTAAATCAAAAGAAATTCTAAAACTCAAAATCTTTCATTTTCCATGTACACATTACCCAGGAAAGCATTTTTTAATCTGTTTCTCATGGACCAAATCATGCCTTGAATGCAGGGTAAAAGCAATGGTAATGTTCCCAAGACAGAAAGGGCAAATAGTGTGCTTAGCTTAAGTGATAAATTAAAAATTAGTGCAACATATTGTTAGTGGAAGTTTTTGGACAACATAATGTGAAAGGCACATGAAAAATAAACAGTATTCAAGATGAAGAACATAAGATAAGATCTAATTTGTAGTGAGCAGTATTAATATGTACAACAGTAAAGTCAGTCTATCAATGTAGCATTCTTTCTGAGATTTTAAATTATGCATGCTTGGAGTTAGTATAGATCTAGTACATGTGTGCTATATGTAACTTGGAGTAATTTTAGAATATGCAACTGTGCATCCTTAGCATTCACTTTTTTCATAATAGCAGACTTCTTGGAAACATATATACTCAAATACTAGGGGATTATTGTATTTCCTTTACCTCTGTCATATGTGACTATTGTCAGAAAAACTTTGATCAATAGGATGTGCCTTTTAAAATGTGACCTGATCTTTGCTACCCTGACTACTATATAATTATTTAATTACAAATTAATTTGTTCAACAGAACTTTATTAATTATTCATGTATAAAGTTTCAATAACTAGAAATATAACCATGTTTTAAAAGACTTCTTGGGGAGAGAGGCTGTTTGTACCATCTGTCTGTCTGCTTATTTATCTATTTATCTACCCTTCTACCTTCCATCTCTTACCTGCCTTCTAATACCATATAGTAACCTTGAGTCAGGGAAGGAAAAGGAAAACAAAGTACCAGAATCAGTTGCAAGTGGATGTGTTAGATCAGTGTTGTCAGTAATATTTTTTATTAGATGTCTTATGAATCAGTGTTGTAAATCTTAAAACTGCCAGCATTAGGGTGGCTCAAATGTGCAATTCCAGCTCTTCAGGAAGGGAGGGTGAAGATCAAGCTTCAAAGACATCCTATGTTGAAAAGTCTAAGAGATCCTCCCAAGAACGAGAGAGAGAGAGAGAGAGAGAGAGAGAGAGAGAGAGAGAGAGAGAGAGAGGAAGGAAGGAAGGAAGGAAGGAAGGAAGGGAGAGAGAGAGAAAGAAAGAAAAAAAAGAAAGAAAAAACTTGGGCTAGGCTGGATGTGTGAGTAATGTGATAGAACCCCAGCAGTGAACAAACTGAGTGAGATTATGAGGCTGAATTCAAGCATGGTATACACACACACACACACACACACACACACAAACACACACACACATAACTATATGAAGAGTTTGGTGTTATGTAATTCAGCTCAGTCCTTAGCCAAGCCCTTACTCTTCTTTCCAGCTTTCTCTCTGGAACAGCATTCCCAGGACAAGATCTGTGACTGTCTTCTTAGATATTTTCATCCCCAAGAATAGTTATTAAATCAGAGGAAACATGTCACAACTAAAGTCATCAGCTTGTTTTCCCCCCAAGGGAGCTCCCTGAGAATTCCCTTTACTCCACTCCACTCCAGTCATTTCCCTCATGTGTGTTCACCTCCGTCATCTGCTTTTTTGCTGTGGCGTTTCTGAGTAGGATCTTTGTCATCCATGGCATCAGTTACAGCAGTTAGACAAAAACTAAACTACTATGACAGACATAGGAGCTAGAGTTCTTTTTGAAATGGGAATTTTTGACCTCCAATCCATGAAGCAGGGAAGAGAATATCATCTTGGCTAGTTGTTATGCAGAAATGAAAGGAAGATATTAACATAATATTTTTAGATTTCCTGGTGGGCTTTGAGGAAGCAAGGTTTTGATTTCAATACCCTGTCATGTGGGAAGAGAATTAGATGGTCTATTTTGAGTTAGAATGAGGATGAGGGACAGGTGGAAAGGAGAAAGTCAGAGAGAAACTTCACTTCTAAGGCACTTTTTGAGTCCCCAATAAAAAGTATCAAGAGAATATAAGGCATTTTGATTAAATAAATATATAAATTATTGGAAAAATAAGAACTTGATTTCCAAACTCTCACTTAAATATTTATAAATTTAATTTTCTTTTTTCTTTTTTTGTTGATACTAGAACTGCAACTCGGGACCTTACACTTGAGTCATAACTGAAGCTTTTTTTACTTTGGCTTATTTTTCAAGTAGTACCTTGATTGTGTCCAGAGTCTGGCCTTGGACATCAACTCTTTTACAAGTATCTCCCATGGGGCTAAGAGGACAAATATATGCCACCAAACAGGCCCAGATTTGTATTTATTTATTTATGTATTGGTCCTGGGGCTTGAACTCTGGGCCTGAGCTCTTTCCTTCAGCTCTTCAGCTCAAGGCTAGTGCTCTACCACTTGAGCCACAGCACTTCTTCTGGTTTTCTGAGTTTCATGGCTTTTCCTGCCCATGCTGCATTTGAACTTGGATCCACAGTAGATAAGATTACAGGTGTGAGCCATCAGCACCCAGCTCCAGCTTCGTTTTTTTGACATAGAGTTTTGCAGATTTGCCTTGAACTATAAGACTCCCATATCTCTCTATAAATTTAGACTTAAGTGAATCTGGGTTACATTTAAATTATTGGACACAGCCATATAGAAGAAACAATGCATATTTTTTTTAATGTTCACTTTTAAGGAGCTGGTGTAAACACTAAATAATTAGATCAAATCAAAGCTCACATATCTTTCAGAGAATCCATACTTTGTTTCTGTTTTGATGAAAACTTAACTGACTTCCTTTATACCAATGTTTTTTTTAAAATTTTTTTTTCTTGCAGAACAAAGGGAGTTCACTTTGAGAATAAATCCCTGTCTTTTACAATTTCTGTTCATACTCTCCCTGACATGTTCATGGGGGAATGGTGGATTTTTTTCTATACATGGGTTTCATTATTCACAATCTACCATCAGGAGAATACATTATAAATTATGCACAATGTGATAATTAGCAGCAAACTAGACTATAAATAAAATGACATAGCCAACAAAAGGCCATAAAACCTGGCAAGTACAATTAGTTGCTGTATATAACATCAGGAATGTATAGAGGAAAGAAGGTGATATCACGTGTCTACCCTACACTGGAGGAAAACTGCTGAGACAAAGCGCCCTGGAATCTAACAGGAATTGCTTTCAGAAATGAAATAAACCCACACATAATAGTGTTGTGCCGAATGCCAATAAGTCAATGAGATAGGTAACTGGTCTTTTCCTTTAAGTAGGTGCACAAAGGAGTCGTGATTCAGCAATGCAGTTTATGAAGACAGTGCATCTTGATCAATGTCACCCCTTTCAACATTCTCACCCACCCTGCCCAACCTATTTCTTCCTTCCTTCCTTCCTTTCTTTTTCTTTCTATCTTTTGTATGTTTTTTTTATTGTAAAAATACTGTAGGGGTTACAGTTACATGAACAAGGTAATGAGTACCTTTCCTATTGAGCATTGTTGCCTCCTCCTTTATTTTTCCTCTACCATCCCTTCCCTCCCACCTCCACAACTCTCCCCCTACTCCCATCCCCCCTCCCGGAAGTTGTAAAGTTTGTTTTCAACATAGTGTCTTATACATCTCATTGTTACAATGGGTTAACCTGTATCCCTATTTAAGCATTTTGTTTTTTCCCTTCCCCTCCTCGAATTAGAGAAGTGTATATACAAGATGTAGGGCACCGGAATCAAATACAGTGAAAACAGGGCTTATACCATGGGGGAGGAACATACAAAGAAACAAAAAAATCGCATGGTACATTATAAATATTTTAGAAACAGTACCAAGAAAGAAAAAAAAATTGTGTCCCTCTCTTGGGGTTCATTTTGCTTAACATCATCTTATGTGGTCATATGTACATAGCTTTTGACCTTCACTTAATGCTTAGGTTATATATTGGGTTTTTCTTGCCATTTAACAAAGCAGTTTATATACACAAAAAAAGGCACCCTGATCTGCATCATCCCTGTATTCTTTTCAGTTCCCCTTAAACTAAGCCTCAGTTTTGTAGATGTCCACCAGTACTCACCATTGCCTTTCAGTTTTAGACTTAGACAATGACTTTGAAAATTATAATTTGTATTTGTTAAGCCAACAACAATATGCACCTGCTTGTGCACACTCACACACATTGTTTTGTTTATTTACTGGAAATCTCTAGATTGTAAAATGGCTATCACAGAAACAGTGAACAAAATATGATCTGAGTGTATACAAGAAAATACATAAGTGACAAGGAAAACCTAGTCAACCCAACAGAGTCTGAACAGAATCAAGAAAAATTTTATGTGACATATAACCCACTAGATCATAAACATTCTTTAGGACAAGATGATTTTAATCAATCCTTTAATAGATAAGCTGTAGAAATTGTAAACTAAAGATAAAAGCAAATGTTGAAATTCATTTGAATAATAAATACTGGTATTTTGTATAAGCCATTTTCCTATGAAATGAGTAATCAAATGGATAATCAAATATGTACAATAAGTGTGTTGATTACATTAAAAGTGCCAAAATACAACGGAAAGGGTGGTTATGTGTTTTTAAGAAAAATAAATATTTGACAATGTAGCAATAACAGTTTTATAATAATAAATAAATAAATAATCAGTTTTCAAAAATTTTGCAAAACAATTAGTTAAAACAAGATAATATTGATTAGAGAAACCAGTGAGAAATTAAACAGATGGAATCTTTTGAGTTGCTAGAACTGAATCTGTTTTTAGATACATTTTCTTTGTCCTTGTAGTGTTCTAATGTCAATGGTTTTCTTATTTCAATGTCAAGGAAGTCAAAATACCTAATATAAATGCAAATTTCTTATTTGGTTTTTAATAAGAATATTAGAATATGAGCACTTCAGTATTTAGGTGGGCTGAGTTTGTAAAACACTTTAAAAATGGCAAAATACCATAAAACATCTCCTATACTATTTATGCTGAGGGCTTAAAGTAACCATAAAATACTAGGAAGATCTCATCCCACAGGACCATGAAGCTAATTCAGGTAATGATATATTTGATTAATTGTAAAGAGAAAATTCCTTTTAATGGATTAATAGAAATTAATCAGTGATTCATTGGAGTTCCATTTAAAACTGAAGGTTAGTTTGATGCTGTAAAGTTTCCTGTGTTTATGAGATAACTATTTAAAAAATGAACATATTTAAATTCAAAAGAGCGACTGCCAGAAACCAGATTTGACCCATTTTCCTTTGCTTTTTTTATTATTCAAAATAATAGATCCTAATAGATCCTGATTCCCTTTCCATCATGATTAGTTTCTTGATTTGTGTAATAACCATTAAATTCCATTTTTAGACTACTCTAGACAAGGAATAAAATGGATACAATGCAGCATTAATCTGAGACAAAGAACCTCTTCTGACAAGCCTATTGAGTCCTCTCATTTTTCTATTCCTAATACTCCATATTTTGTTTTTAATTTTTGTTATTTATCAATAACTGTTTTTTATGCTAAGCTCAAGATATGCATTTAGCTCCTATGTTTCTGCTCCACTTTTATAATCGAAATATGTGATTATATCAAATGATTATGGAAAAATCCATAGAAATCGTTCCTTATGCTTATTTTTCAAATTTTATTTGTGTTAGTGGAAGTTGTGACTTTTTGTTTGATAATCCCATATTATTTTTACCTACAATCAATTTATTAAGTTAAATCAATTGATGCTTAGCTTTATACTATAAAATTAATTATTTTTCATTTTAATGAAAAATTCACCTAATTTTGTATGTTGATACAATATTAATATGCCATTTAATTTTTTACCCATTTAACTTTATTTACTATTCTATAATTCACAGTAGGTATTTTTGATAACACATCACTTTAGAGTGTTTTTATTTATTTATAAACTTTGTCTTTCTTCTCTATCATGTAAAACATACAACCATTATTTTGCTATTGGAGTCCATTATTCTTCATTAATTTCTGCTCCATCCTGGCCACGTTAACCATATTCTATTTTCCCTCACTATTTTGAAGTATAAGTAGGGTTTAAAGTAGATTTTAATTACTGAAAGCCAATACCTTTTTATGAAATTGACATGCATAATCTTTATTAATATTCATGGCACTTCTGTCAAACAGAGGAAAAGGTCAAGATAATTAGCTTTTATGGTAGCCCTGTACTTTGGTGAATTATCTGTTTTAATCCTCACAAGGTCCTAAACTGAAACCAAGAAGTTCCATGGGTGCCCAGGCAGTCAGTTACAGACTCAGATTAAGTTTAATTATAGCCAGTCCAAGTATACTTCTAGATTTGTTTGGTGTGTATGTATCACAATTCTTCCTTAGAGGTGGGAACTATTATTCTCATATTTTTTGAATAGTTGTTTATTTTAGATTCTCACTAAGATGTAGTTTTCTTTTCCCTTTCTTTTTCTATCTTGTCTCTATTTTGCTTGTTAAAATTTCCCCTGGTTTCAGAATCCACACCCTTAATCTAACTTGCCACCTTGTCAACCTAAATAACAGAGAGAGAATCTCAAACATAATGAGTTTATTTGGGAGTGGGATTGCAAGAGAAAGAGATGTGATGTAGTGAACAGCAAGCTGTTGTCAAAGGTTAGGAAAAGAGAAGATTCTAATGGAAATATGGGGAAGTTTACCTAGATTGTTTTAAATGTAAATCTTGAATACTGGGATCAAGAGCTAGGATTGTGTGAGACTATTGCTGGCTGATGGGGAGATGTCTGTGTGGAAATGTTTTCTGTCTAAATGTGAGATGGATTTTTCTGCAAGATCATGCTTCCGGCAACATTTTTTGTTGTTGTTACAGTTCTTCCTATTGAGCATATGTGTTCCAGAAACCATCTTTCACCGCCTCCTGGCTTTATTCTTCTGTTACAGTTTTTGTTTTTGTATTTACTTTTTTTTGTTTGGGAATGTTCACAGTTTATTCATTATTATACCTTATTGTAATGCTGATATACAAAGGGCTTATAGTTACATAAGTCATAGAATAAGTACATTTCTTTTTGAACAGCCTCACCTCCTCCTTCCTTTTCTCCCAGATTTTTTCCCCTCCTAATTCTCCTCCCACAAGTTGTATGTATAGTTCATTTTCAATGTAGTGTCCAGTGTGTATCAGTGCTGAATTGGTTCACCCTTTGTCCCACAGCTGTCTTTTTACCTCTCCAAATCAGAGCAACATACATATAAGATAAAGGTTACAGAAATCACAAACAGCAACAAAAGAGAATCAACCAAAAGAAAAAGAGAAAAGAACCACAAACAGTGCAATCAAATTCCTCTTGTTTTGATTTCTTGGAGTTCATTTTGATAAGCATCATTTTATATGGTCACATGCATATAGCTATTGAGCCCTTGAGAGCCTCATAATCTAAACAAGGGTAATCTTTTCTTGGTTACTTAATAATACATCTAAGAACTATGATAATTATCTACTATGAATTAAAGGATGAGTATGTAGCTTTTAAAAACATGGCTTCTGAAATAGTGTTCCAATATTCTGTTATGTGACTTGGAAAAAAATCACCTAGCTTCTTTGCATCTCAATGTCCTCATGTGAAACTTATAGATATTTGTCATGCATCCTTCATCTGTCTTTCATGGGACAGGCGAAGACCCGGGAAAAAAAAAGGATTAAGTGAACAGTTTGATTTTTTAAAGTTAAGAACAGTGTTAGATACAATATACCTATTAGTTAAATAAGCAGAAGATAATCTCAGTAGGAGGCACTTCACTTGCAGTAAAAATTATGAGTAGTGTCCTGATTTTCATGAAACTTTTAATTTGTCACTTAGTTACTGGGTTTTGTCATTAATATTTCTTTTAAAAAGTTCTACATTTTCATTTTTTCCTCTCATTTCCTCCTCTGTATCTTCTCCTCCTTCCTTTCTGATGTTCTAAGCTTTTAATAAAAACAAAGTTCCAGACATTTGCTTCCATCAGTGCTTAGCAAAGTAAGGGGAAAATAATAGGATTTCAGTAAATCTTGCATTTGTTTTTCCTTGTGTTGTTGCAAAAATAAATGCATATTTAAATATCGGTCTAGCAGAAGTCATCCAGGACCACACACCACAGCCACTATTAAAACCACCATCACTAGACTCTGAACTGCACACTTCCTTGGGAGTGTGATGTGCAAAGATGCATGCTTTTGTTCAAGCAGTTCTATTCTTCTCAGAAAGAGCAATCATTTTCCTTTAGGTGATTATTGCACTTTTCCATTAGGTTTATGTGACCTTTCCATGTGTGTCATGCCTTTATGTTCTGGATTGGTTTTATTAATCATTTATTTTGTGATGCTTATTGCATGACCTCTTCCCATACTTCTAGATTCTACCCTCCTAGTCATCCTGAGAAGCCATCCTATGGATCTTTACCCGTAGGGATCCTGAGATAATACTACTGGTGAGGAGTCTCTCTCTCTCTCTCTCTCTCTCTCACACACACACACACACACACACATACACACACAACACACACACTCTATTTCCAATCCATTTTTATTACCATTTTCCAAAAGCAGACAGTGACACCCAGTTAGTACACTCTTATTCCGCTGAGTTAATCAATAAAACAAATTAATGTTTTCTATCAACTTTGGAGAAGAAATACCCTACTTTCCCTCATTAAAGTACCAGTATCCTTTAAGTGCCTTGCTTCTGACATGCTTCATTAAACCAGTGACTAATCTTAGAAACATACATAATAGATCCACTTGACCCAACTAATTATAGGGACTCATAGATTCCTTGCCTAAAGATTTGATACACTGCCTCATCTTGTAACTTAACAATAACAGAGGAGCTTCCTGGAACTCCTAAAATGCTAACTAATTTAACTTGTGAAATTTTCTATATTGATCTCTGTCACTAGCATTTAAAAGGATAATTTCATTAGGCTTTTACTGTTTCCCTTTCAGAAAAAAAATATATATGAAACAAATGGGAAATAATTATAATAAAAATAATTATAATACAAATAATAAGAGAAGTGAGTTTTTGACAGAAAATGCATATAACCATTTGGATAATCACATTGGAAAAATAATTTCTTTAAATGAAACAATGAATTGTGTAAGTGTTATTGATGATATATAGTTTTAAAAAATATCATGAATTCTTCATAGAGTATATTTTAAGTTTAAATATTTTGTTATAAATATTTCTATAACCTTCAACAGCAAGGAAATATTTCCGTTAGACAGAAAAGAAATTATATGAAAATTTCTTAGAGGACTTGCCCTTCAAATAGTGGACAGAACTCTGGTTGATTTCAAACTCAATTAACAATACTAACGTCAATTTATTGTCACATGTATGAGCTGTCTCGGGTTAGCCTTGATTAAAATAGACTGGATAAACCAGGCACTGCTTGTTTTCATTGTATTCCTAGTTATAATGGAGGCTGAGATCAGAAGATAACATGTCAAAACCAGCCCAGGCAGAAAGTCTATTAGACTAAGCCTCCAATTAACCAAAAGAGGGTGGGGAGGGGAGGAGGAGGAGCAGGAGGAGGAGGAGGAGCAGGAGGAGGAGGAGGAAGAATTATACAGTGGTAGAGTACCAGCTATGAGAAGCAAGAAAAAAGAGAATAGGAGACTCTGAAGTCAAGTAATGGTACATCAAAGAGGGATATATATATATATATATATATATATATATATATAAACACATATATATTCACATACGCATGCACACATATCCATGTGATTTGATTTCCAATAAACATTCATTTCATACAGGAATGGGTTAATAATGACACCATTTTTACATAGAAAAGCAATTATTAAATAACTTAGCCTGGATTATATGTGTCTGTTCTTAAACATAAAGTTACAGATTAACCAGGAGTGCTCTTAGGATTCTATGTTCTGGACCCTAAGCAGCATATCACACATTCTTTGAAGATTAGGAAACCTGTCCCCTCTCTACTTTCTAATCCCATAGAGGTGCCAAGAGTCTCCAGCTGCCTGCAGACTTCCATAGGGGATTAAAACCAGAAGAAAGAAGCTGGAATGCAGTCCTGTGTTTGCATAACATCAGATGTAGAGATAGAATCCATAATGTCCTGCTGTGAAACTTTCTGTGTATTGACCACAATCCTTTCTTCAAAAGCCGTGCCATATAAGTAACAAAAATAAATAAATAAATAGATAGGAATTTTTTGGTGTAACAATGGAGCTCACTGGACACTGTGTTGAAATTGAACTTTACCACTTGTCTGTGGAGACAGGAGCAGGGACTGAGAGAGAGAGAAAGGGTGACACTCCACACAAGGAAACGTACTCATTAATTGATTTAATGTGCCTAAATCCCTTTGTACAGCACCTTCGTAATGACAACACAATAAATCTGATAAAACTGAGTTACAAAGGTATTTAAAATGAAAATGCGATATGTTTAATGAGGGAGTATATTTGCAAATCATATGTCTGATGTAGGACTTATACTAGAAAATACAAAGTATTCTTAAACTCTAATGATGGAAGACCAGTGTATTGAAAAGTGAGCAAAAGATTTTAAAAGTTGTCTCATGGAATGAGATCTAAAATAGCCAATAAACACATAGCAATACTCATTAGGAAGCTAACCCAAAAACAAAATGAAATATCACTTTACAAATGCTAGAATTATTATAATCGAAGAAAGATAATAACAAGTGTTAAAAATGATATGAAATTGTAATACACATATATAAACCATGGCATTCTCCTTGTTTGTTGACATGGAATTGTGTTAACTTTCTCTTTAAATAGGCCTCAACTGTCATTCTCCATTTCTCCATTTCCCAAGTACTGACAGACTTATGCCACAAAGTCGTGACATATGAACATTATCATAAAATATGAATTTTAAATGTCCAGATTCTTTCATGTCTGTTGTTTATATTCTGCTCTAATGTATAGATATATGTATTTTGTATCTATAGAGATAGAAAAAATACAAGTGTCCAGTTGGCTTTATTCATTCTATAACTTATGCATAAGTATTTTTGATATAACTATAGTCTTCCAAGTTATTATTCCACTTAATGTAATATTCTCCTAGTACAAAATAATTAATTGAACTATAACCATATATTTTTACTTTAATTATTGTGAGTTATATATGTTTGACATAAAAACACATACATCTATCTTTATGATTTTTGCTTATTTTTTATTGTTCTTGGAGTAATCTTGCAGAGTATTTTTTAGGCAAATTATGGGAGAATTTTCATGGCTCTACAAAGATTAGTATTTGGTCACCTGTCTTTTCAGAATATCTGCAATGTATTTACAATGCCAAAAGGTTATATAAAGTGGGCACTGCTGTCTCATGTCTATAATCCTAGCTATTTAGGCAGCTGAGATCTGAGGATTGTGGTTAAAAGCCAGCCTAAATGTTCATGAGACTCTCACCTCTATTTAACACCAAGGAAGTGGAGCTATATCTCAAATGACACTAGTCTTGATCAAATGAAGCCCAGCACAAAGGCCCTGACTTCAGTCCCAGGGAGAAATGCATGTGTGTGCGCATGCACACACACGCGCGCGTGCACACACACACACACATACACACAGAGGTTACATAAATGTGGTATTAGCATGTAATTATTATTGTTGCATAATTTCATCACCATAAGAGAAGATGTTTTCTGATTAGTTATTGCTGTATAACAGCAACTATTTCCATTATATCTTACATGTTAGGAGTGAAGAATTTGGGAAGGGCTTGAATGGGTGCCAAGTATATTCCATGTGATCTTACCTGGAATCATTGACGATATGCCTTGGCAGCTTGGCTGAAAATATATGTGCAAGAGGCCCAACAGTTTTGCTGTTTTAAGGTACTCTCTGTAGAGAAAGCTATCATGCTGTGCTTCACTGCGTCTCTTTCCCCTAGTATTTTCTAGACTAATATTGTGGTCTTTCTCAGATAATTATTAGATGTCTATGATACAGTTCAACATCCAAAAAAAACAAGGTGGGACTATAATTCACAGAAAGAATAATCGTAGATCTGGCAAGTTTTTATTTTTGCCTTAACTAGAGAGTCACAGACCAGCCCAGATACAAAGGAAACATAATAGATCCCATTTTGGCAAAATACCAAGCAATTTTTGCTAGTCAAGTACCTTCTTAGGATTCTATGAATATTAATAAATTTTGGCTAAAATTCAGCATAACAAAATTTCAGTCTAAAGTCCTTGTCACTATTTTTATTTGGGTGACCTGATATTTTTTGTATGGCTTTGTATCTCTGATCAACTCATTTGTAATTTTATTACTTCTGGAATGATTTCAGTATAACTAAGCCAAAAGAACAATTACTAGTTTTTGAACACCAAATTTAAATATGCTAGAGCAAGGGCTGGGAAGGTGATTCAGTGGTAGAGTGCTTGCCTTGCATACACGAGGCCTTGAGTTATTACTTAGCACCACATAAGCTGAAAAAGCCTGAAGTGGTGTTATGGCTCAAGGTAGAGTGCTGGGCTTGAGCTGAAGAGCTGAGGGACATCCCCCAGGCCCAGAGTTCATGCCCCACAACAGAAAATAAATAAATAGATAAATAAATAAATAAGCAAGCTAGAGCAACCAAAGAAGATAAATTTACATGTTGTCATTAGAGATTTTTTTTCCATTAGTGTTCTAAAAGGCTAAATGTAAATTTTCTGATTGGCTCTGAAGAATAAGTACAATTTAAAGTGCTTTATCTGCTACTGGGTTTTGATTTGCCTCTCAGATATATAAATATTCTTGTTTCAAGGATCATTAGACCTCTACAAAAAGAAATCATCTTTACTCCTCATTATGGTTTTTGTGTTACACAAGCATTTGCTTTATTGCTGTAAATTTATTATGCAGTTGCATCCGAATACACTGAAAATATACTTCACTTATGAAAATATATTCTCTGGTCTAGAGAAAATGTGTTAGATGGGCAGTAGATTTTCTAAATTGGGCTTCATGTTAAAATAAATTTTGATATTTATAACTAGTGTTACTAAAGAATCACTACTTATTAATGGCAAAAACTTTTAGCAAGGGAAAACATGCACTAGATTCATCTATTTAAATCTTAATTATCAACATTTCTCTTTCTCTGTAGTCTGAGAGCTTCTTGTTTTCCAAATAAATGAAAGCTGGTCAGAGTAAAGACTAAGTGAACCTATGTGATAAGAATTAGGATTTACCAAGAGAAACAGCCTCTCAATAAATGTCCCATATATATTCATCAAAAGAGTTATTTCATTTCATTTTTCTCATAAATTCCACGCATTGATATAATTCATCACTTCAAAGAGAAAAATAAATTCCTAAGCTTTCTAAATGCAGTTTTATTCAACTTCATATATTTGTATGGTTTTTATTCTTTTGCTTAAAAGATTTACAGTGAAATAAATTCATTAACATTTGATATTTTCCTGGATGTTATATTCTGATTCACTTCATTTTATCTTCTGTTCTATTAATAATTTATGAATAAATTGCAAATTAACTAAAAGTCAAATCACATGTGACAATAAGTTGCATGTATAATGTTCGTACAATGTAGATTGTCTTATTCCAGATTGACTAAAGAGTTTTATAACCTTTGATTCTCTGAAGAGACATTTTAAAGAATGCAGAGTTCAATTCTATAATTTCTTTTTCCTAAATGAATGATTAGCTTTAAAATAATCACACTTGGTGGGGAGGGAGTAGTTGGGGAGGTGGGAAGGAAGGGATGGTAGGGGAAAAACAAGGAGGAACAATTTTCGATAGGAAATGTACTCATTACCTTACTCATATAACTGTAACCCATTTGTACAGTATTTTTAATATTAAAAACCTATTGAAAAAATAATAAAATAATCACACTTTCAAAGAATCAAAGCTTGTATTGAGAAAAGGAAGCATAGAGACTGAATAAATATCAAAGAGAAGAGAATTATATGAGTTTCACAGTTTCTTCTGATTGATTCTTCAGAGAGTACTTAGCAGAGCAAAATTTACTTAATTTAGTTTAAAAAGATTACAGCAATTAAATTCAGATATAAAAGAACTTCTGAGCAAATATTTAAAAACAATATAACAACTTGAGTATCTAGGTAACTACTTTCAATTCTTTATGTGTGGCTATAAGGTCAATGCAAAATATGCATCCAGTGATAGATTATTTTTAACAGATAACTGTGTTTCTCTTGATTATGCTGCTACAAAAATGACTCGCATCAAGGAAGATATTTTAAGGGAAGACTTGAACATAAACATATATATATATATGTATGTGTATACATATATATGCGTGTATATATATATACATATATATATATACACACGCATATATATAGTGGATTTAGGATGCAGTCCAGACAAGAGAATTTTAGCTCTATAGAAGTTAAATTGCTATGACCCTTCATTCATACTTCTTTAAGAAACCTTTTATTGTAATTTTTCAACCCACCAATGGAGGGTGAAACAAGCAGGGAAGATATCAAATATTTCATGGGAAGAAGGGTAGCAATGGTTTTATAACAAGGGAAGGAAGAACGTTCTTAGGCAAAAAGTTCTACCTTATCTTTATGTCTCCTTCACCCAATGCTTGTTGTGTTTCACTCTCTATTTATTAATATTACCTCTCCTGTATGCTAACTAACTTTCATTTTGATTATACCTACTTTATTATTCTAAATTTTAACTGGATTATGCCTATTTATTTCACCATTTATGTATAAGCCATAAAAGAAAAATCCTCTCTGTAGAATACAAAATAACATGTGATAATGCATTTCCTTTACCATATGAGTCCTCTTAAATCCTGCAATTCTCTGACTATACTATTTCTTCATCAATAATTTGAACATTCAGATCTTTCCTTTGCCTTGTGTATTGAGGGGTGGGGAGGGGGGGCGGTGTTACTAAGTTTTTATTGCTCATTTTTGGGGAAGGCTCTCACTTTTTGCCTCGCCCAGCCAGAAATGGGACCTTCCTACCACAGCTCCATGTTTTTTTTGAGATGTGATTTCTCATAACCTTTTACCTACACTGAGTTTTCCACATAGCTTGGATGGTAGGCATGTGTCACTATGTCTCACTATTGACTGAAAGAAAATGAACTTTTTGCTGCAGTTGGCCACAAATCAAGAACTCTCCATTTTCAGCCTCCTAACTAGGTAGGAAAAAAATTTCTGATTACTCCCCAAATTGTGAGCCGAATCCCACTCAGCCTTCTGGTTCATCTTCTTTCCCCAGATAATTTATGTTTCACACAAATAAGGTTCCTTACATGACAACTTTTATAACTTGTAACAAAGCACATTAGAAATTGACTGTATAGGGGGCTGGGAAGGTGGCTCAGTGGTAGAGCGCTTGCCTTGCATGCCTGAGGTTCGATTCCTCAGCACCACATAAGCAGAAAATGCCAGAAGTAGTACTGTGGCTTAAGTGTTAGAGTGCCAGCCTTGAGCTGAAGAGCTGAGAGATAGTGCCCAGGCCCAGAGTTCAGGCCCCACAACCAACAAAACAAACCAACACAAATTGAATATATAGTTTAGCAATCAAAGTTAAATTTATTAAAAATATTTTTTGCAAAGGAAGAGTCAAATGATGATCAGACTTATCTTTAGTTGGCTTCTACTAGCAAATATATGTTCTAACATTTTAGTTTGGTGGTCAATCTTTAATATCATGCAAAAAATCATTGCTTCCTTATAATTCCTCTAAAGAGAAAGTTGGAATTTAACTTTTGAAATTCTAAGTATTAGTAATAAAGTCCTCTGAGTAACCCTATGGGGAAATATATCAAATCATTATTGATATGGCATAAAAAAATAAGTCTAGGAGTGTACTTGCTGAAGGGAAAGATACGTGAGGACAAAGGAGAAATGTTTGTTATAATGGCAATTTCAGAGTAAGAGTTAAAGCTAAGCGGCTCAAAATAAATTGGGGCTAACATACTAAAAGTACTGATATAAAAACATCACTCTAGAAAGATAACTGTTTAGTAAATATTTGTGGAGTGAACTCATGGGGAGGGAGGGTAAATATATAGCTTTCTAGGTTTAACACACTGTAAGAATTGAAACTAAATGAGTTGTTCAAGATGTAACATTAGGTAGAAGATATTTTGTGTCAGTACTTTATTCTTTTCAGGGAATGATCTGACTATAATTTGTATAGCAGCCAACTAAAAGTAGTTAAATATAGAAGTGAACCTAATGGAATAGAACTAGTAAGCCATAGGTTGTTTTGTTGTTGTTTTGTTTTGTTTTTCTTCTGTAGAAACAGCCTTTAAGCTAAGCAACACATTGTCTTGCTTTGTATATTGTAGCCACTATGGAAATTTCATTTGACACAGTATGAAGTTGATTCAATCAGTGACTTTCTTTTTCTTAATAGATGTTTTGATGTTCTTATTAATGCTAGCTAGGCCTGATGTTAAATCAATACATTGTATTAAACAATTCTGGGAAACATTAAGTTTCATTAAGAATAAATGCACTGATCAAAATCTGTCATACTCACAGGCTGACATATTGAATTGAAATCTTTTTGTACAACTGCTTAAGGTCAATAGCAATAAATAAATAAATAATATATTTGGAGCAAAATAAAGAATAAATACCTGACAGACCCTGAGTTAATTTCTAATGTCATCTTGTTTTCCTTTCTACATTTGAATATACTGCTAATCTCTCATTTCCATGAGGGCCAAAGGAATGAAAGACATTGTGTTAGAAGAATCAAAGTTTACAACTTATGGTCTAGCAGACTTCACCCTGTAATATTGGAACCCAGAAACATAAAAGCAGCTTAGATGCAAGATGCTTAACACTGACTGGAACTCTTCAACATATGGCACCTGCAGGAAACACAGAAACCAGGGGAGAGCAAGTTATGCAGCTATTTTGTTTGTTTATTTTTAATATACAGCTATAAGCTGTTTGGGCATTTTAGAGAGTGGCATACATAATCCATAGTCAGTAAAGCTATCTGCATTTTCCCCTCAAATACTGTTTTATTTTACTTAATAAACAAATAATTGCTACCACACAGTCAGCATAGCTAAAGTACATTATTGAACTAAATATTTCCAAACAATGTGTTGAAACCATAGCAAAGTAGCCCATCCACCTCGCCTTGTAGATTTGGGAGATTCAATTTCAATTTGAAGAACTTGTGGCTCAAATAGCTCTTCACTGTATGTACAATCAAAATGCAGGGAAATTATTCTGAGCCCTACCACTGGGGTAATGATAATGATACATTTGGAGAAATTCAGGTAAACATATAGATGACTCCTTAAAATACTTCACTGCTAGAAAATTCCACCTGAATTTCAGAAAGTGTTTTTAAATGAATCCAAAATTATTCTCAGCACCTCTCCTGCAAACTGCATACCTTACCTATTATGACATTTTTAGTTGTTCTATTTTTTTTAAGAAAAAGGGCAAATTTCTAGTCTTACAAAAATTATGCAGGAAATGGCAGAGCAGTGAAGCCATCTGGACATTAATAAGCTGCATTAAGTGAACATTGAAGATTGATGTTAAATGTTGCATTTTACCTATTGCACAGAGGTGACTGTGAAATCTCATAGTCTAGCTTTGGGCCCTACTTTTTTTTGTTATAATGAGTCATTCTAAAGAGTAACACTACTTGTTCTGTTACCAGTCTTTCTGTGTGCATATTTTAGCCTCTTTTACAAGGTGTGAATTGAAACCCAACTCGCTGAGAAGTTTTTAATAACTTCAACCAATTAGGTAATAAGGAAAGATATTCAGAGTGAACATATTAAATTGTAATCCCTCTTGCAATGCAGAATACTTCGCATGTTCTCTGAGAAAATCTTGCTCAACCTCTGAAAAGTAGTTTTTCTGACTTTCCCAGGGGTGTCTACCTAGCAGACAAAACAGCTGGAACAAAAAGAAGGGCCAATATGATCTCCTATTTGTTCAGCAAAAGTCCTGTGTTTCATTCCGTTTCTGAAACTCCATCAATGCAATCTGGGCTTGGCTACATCTAAAAGCATGATTTATTTGAATTACTTCAACTGATTATGGAAGTTTATGTTTTTATTGAAAGTGAGAAAACCAATGTAAATCCTTGATGAGATAAATTAGTACATTTGTGAATATGTGATTTTAAAAAATCATTGTAAAAAGTAAAAGAAAAACAATGGATTCTGAATAATTGAGGCACAGAGCTACCTCAACATTTCCTGGGTGCTCATTTATAGAGATTTGAGTTTCTGGCTGCTTTTGTAGCCAGGAGTTTTATTATTTCTTCTCCATTGAGTGACTTACCATGTTAGAACTCAATACTAGGAAGTAGATGTTGTTCTGTTTATGAAAGCCAGGTGAATAAATTGTTTCTGCATATCTAATGTATACATTTCTTATTTTTCCCTTCAGTTTATGGCTATAAATCAAAGCTTATATGAAGTATAGTAGGCTTCCTTGTTAGCATGGAGTTACTGAATTAATAATCTTCTAGAAATAGTATTTTCTTTTGTAAATAAAATGCCTTGATGAATAGAAAATAAATACAGCACTTAGTTTCTTGTCTTATTCTCAATAATGGCATGTTGCTGTCAACTATTTTCCTCATGTAATGAAATCATTTTTAGTCAGTTTCCAGGTGTAGCCTAAAAAAGTATACTCTCTATAGCAAGCAGTGGCTAATGTTCTCACAAAATCCCCACATGAAATCAAATAATCTGGAAAATACATTATTTTCCTGACCAAAACAGGTTATTTTTGAAAGTCCAGTTTGATTTAGGTTGAGAATTAGACTTCCTATTCCCCAACCGCATATTTGAGTATAAGAAATATATTTTCTCAGACTAACCGAGTAGGTGAACAGGTTGTCCTCTGCACCCAAGGTGGTTATTTTGCTATTGATAAAAGAGTATGGCAAGCTGTATCTTTTCTGAAGTACACATTATAATTAATATTACATATTGGTTACAAATGGAAAAATAACCAACCCAATCCTGTATAACCACAGCATAAGCACTATAGAGATTTCTTTTGCAGAATTAAAAAAAAATCTTCAAGGGCTGGGAAGGTGGCTCAGTGGTAGAGCACTTGCCTTGCATGCATGAGGCCCTGGGTTTGATTCCTCAGCACCACATAAGCAAAAAGAA
>NW_012267415.1:704415-717032 GCF_000151885.1 Dipodomys ordii
GTTGTATGGCTAGTGAAGATATTCTCCCTATCTGTGGGCATTCTATTGATCTTGCTAGCTATGTCCTTTGCCATGCAGAAGCTCTGCAACTTCATGCAATCCCATTTGTCCAACCTTTCTTTGATTTGTTGTGTTTCTGGGTCTCTTTTAAGAAAATTTTGGCCTGTGGCAGTTAGACCTAGAGTTTCCCCTATTTTATCCTGTAATGTTCTCAGAGTGTCTGCTTTGACCCCGAGTTCTTTGAACCATTTGGAGTTGATTCTGGTGCAGGGTGATATATATAAGGATCTAGCTTTAGTTTTCTACAAGTGATTAACCAATTTTGCCAGCACCATTTACTGAAGAGGCTGTCTTTCTTCCATTCTATTTTTTAGCGCCCTTATCGAAGATTAGATGGCTATAGGTCTGTAGGTTCATTTCTGGATTTTCAATTCTATTCCCTTGGTCCTGAGGTGTGTTCTTGTGCCAGTACCAAGATGTTTTGATTATTATGGCTTTGTAGTAGAGTTTGAAATTTGCTATTGATATTCCTCCATCACTGTTCTTTCTGTTAAGTTTTTTGTATTCGGGATCTTTTATTGTTCCATATGAATTCTTGGATTGACTCTTCTCTTTTCTTGAAGAATGAGGTTGGAATATTCATAGGTATCACATTGAATTTGTAGATAGCCTTGGGAAATATTGCCATTTTCATGACGTTGATCTTTCTAATCCAGGAGCATGGGAAGTTTTTCCCCTTTCCAAGTTCTGTTTTTATTTTCTTTTTCAGCTTTTTAAAGTTTTCATCTTAGAGGTCCTTTACTTCTTTGGTTAAGTTAATTCCTAGGTATTTTATTTTTTGTAGGGCTATTACTAATGGAGTTGCTTTCCTGATTTCAGCCACACTTTTCTCATTGTTGGCATACAGAAAAGCCATTGGTTTTTGAGGGTTAATTTTATGCCCTGCTACTTTGCAGGGAGTGGAGTCTGTGGGATTCTTTAAGTACAAGATCATGTCATCTGCAAAGAGGGAGAGTTTTATTTCTTCTTTCCCTATTTGGATCCCTTTTATGTTTGCATCTTGTCTTATTCCAGTAGCTTGACATTCTAATACTAAATTGACTAGAAGTGGAGAGAGTGGACATCCTTGTCTCATTCCCAAGTTATGAGGAAATGGCTTTAGTTTTTCACCATTAAATATACTGCTGTCTGTAGGTTTGTCATATACAGCCTTTATTTTATTGAGGAATGTTCCCTGGATTCCTAATTTTTCCAGACCTTTCATCATAAAGGTGTTTGGATCTTGTCAAATGCCTTTTCTGTATCTATTGAGATAACCATGTGGTTCTTATCTTTGCTCTTCTTGATGTGATGAATTATATTAATTGATTTGCATATATTTAACCAGCTTTGCATCCCTGAAATGAATCCTGTTTGATTGTGGTATATAATTTCTTTGGATGAATTGGTGTAGTTGACTGCCCAAAATTTGTTGAGAAGTTTTGCATCAATGTTCATCAAAGAGATGGGTCTATAGTTCTGTTTCTTTGGTGAGTCCCTGCCTGATTTTGGGATGAAGGTTATGATGGCTTCATAAAATGAGTTCAGTAGTGAACTTTCTCGTTCAATTTCATGGAAGAGTTGGAGGAGTGTGAGCTCTGCTTTGAAGGCCTTGTAGAATTCTGCTGTAAATCTATCTGGTCCTGGGCTTTTCTTAGCTGGGAGGTCTCTTATTGCTGTTTCTATTTCAATGCTTGATTGGGCCTGTTAAGATGGTTTAACTCATCTTGGTTTAGTTTCAGCATGTCGATATTTGCTAGGAGAAGGTCCATTCCTGCCAAGTTCTCAAACTTATTAGTATAAAGGTTTAACAAGTATTCCCTTTTAATATTCTTACATGTGAATTTTCTTTTACCACTACTCAATAACAATGGATAAATGGATGACAGTCCACCAAAATACAATTCAGGGGAAAAATTCTAGGAGCAACACTATTTGGACTGGTTTCAAGGTTGTCATCTAAAATATCGTAATAAATATAAACTACCTGTATTTCAAGCTGTTCTCTAAAAGAGTTATCTATTTATTTATTTTCATCTGAAAAAGCAAAAAAAATTGGAAAACTGAGTGAGCATATTCTTCCATTGTTTCAGGAGTACAGGCATTCTGTGTTATTGATTAAAAGTGTAATAATGAATAACTGAAAACTAGCTCAATATGTTTCAATTCTATCCTAGAAAAAAATAGTCCTCTTGTTTTCTTAGAAATCAATCTTTTAAGTGACTGTGATCAGCACACCCTACTTGGTTAAGGAAAGTTCAGATAAACTTTAGCAAATAAAGTTATAAAACTATTGCAGTGTTAAATATAAAATCATTTTATGTTGTACTTATAAGTTCAATCAATTTTGAAGTAATCTTTGGAACACAGATTCATGCCTTCAGAATGTCCTACCTATTACTACTTCTAAATCATTTCAGTTTTCTTTTAACCTTTCCTTATACCAGCACTCTCAAGGCTCAAGGAAATGAGATTCATTTTTTTTTCTTTTGAAATATTGTGTGTGTAGGTGCACCAGAGTCATATCATTATATCTCAGACAAGCAATTGCTTTTTTCTGGAATTGGTAATTCAAGATGTGCTTATGTAAAGGACTAAAGAGAGCAATGTGGACTTTTTACATGCTTATATACTTTCTTTTTGTCATGAAAATGTATAAATCAACTTTTCCCCAACTTTATGGCTTATCCCATAAAACAGAATTGCCCATAGCTACTAAGCTATTTATTTTAATACTGCTTGGCCATGAATACAAAAAAAAAATTCTAATGGGACTACCAAAGAGAAACACAGACATAGGTTGAAATTATACAAACCTAGGAAAACATACACAATCTATGTGATGGACAGACTTCTTGCCTAATATTCAGTATTGAAGTACTATGATTTTTTTAATTTACTATATGCATATTTTGTGTATTTTTGAATACTATTTTATGAAGTGTCTTTGTTTTAGCAAGTGATATCTTCTCTTTCTCAAATAATGGCTTCAGAAATCTCTAACAGAAATCTAATGTTTCTCATAGGCTCTATACAAATTCAGCAATAGTGTCTTTTCTTGAGAGGCAATAATAAGTATAGTTGTAAAGATTTCTGTTTATCGTATAAATTTTATGGTTGAAAACAATAATATAACTAGGTTATAAACTGTTTTTTCCAAGTACTTTAATTTCATAATACTTAATGAGTTACTGTTTCGAGATTCTACATGTGCTCATCGACTCACCTTTGTTCAATTCAGTCTAATTTCACAGTCAAAACAACCCACTACTATTTAGTATTGAATCAAAAAGATAGAAAATCCAGGCATGTAGTAGCTATGATCCAAGGGATGAAGAAGAAGATGACTATCCTTGTAATAAAAAATAAAATGTATCCTCTGGCATAACTGTTTATACTTGAAGCCTAGGAACACTGGTTTGAACACAGAGTACACTAATCTTTATCAGGGAAAGCAAAACTTCCTGGCACTTGCTATTCTTATTCATCTTTAAAAAGATGAACAAAATTAAACACAAATTAAGGAGTCCTTTTAGATACTATTAGGCCTATGCAATATTTTGATGTCTTTGGCAAAGTGGAAATAAGAAGGGGTATGCAAAATAGAAGGAATGTGTACATGAAAGTGAATGGTGGGAGATCAAAGGTAAGGGATGGAACTGGGAGTATTAATTTTCCAGTTGATATTAAACTTCGTTATTCCTTACTAAAAGTATTCTGTTTTGAACCAGCGGTGATGGTATGCTATCTAATCAAAAGGTTATTCATAACAATTGGAAGGCAGGTGACAAAAGAATGTATTAAGACGATAAAGATGTACATATGTGAAGTTTTGAGTAAAATTTTCAATTATCGTTTTTTCTTACATTGGGTCTAATGTTTGTATCTGTTCATCGACCCTCCTTCTTATGGTCTACATTCTACCCCAGTTTCAGTTTACTGTTTTTGTGCCTTTGATATTCTTTTATCAATTCAGTTAATCACCATTTCAGCTATCTTTTAAGGTCTGATCCCCAAAATAACATTCAGTGATCTTCTTAGATCAAATTATTGCCTCCCTTCCCTATTTATCCCCCTAGCTTCCCCCTTCCCCCTTAATTCTCTCTCTTTCTCTTTCTGTTTCTCTCACTTGGACTCTGTCTTTCTGTCTCTGTCTCTCTTTCTCAAACCTGCATTTAAGCTCTTAGATTACAGTTGTTATATACAAGAAGAAATAAGTGTAAAAGAGTAGCCGTTTAATCAAAAAATGTTTGCAGAATTGGGCATTTCATTAATTTTTCAAAAGACTATGAAAATCTGAAAATGGTGTATTTATGCAAGACATAAGTTTGAAAACTATACATTTGAACTTCCTTCACAATTATGTTTATGTTATAACCATTAAATTTATTTCTGTTGTTACTTCACGAACAATCTAATATATACAAGTCAAAAATGAAAGTTATTTTTATGTCAAATAAACATTACTTTTAGACAACAAAGAAAAGAAATGATTATCCTCTCAACTAATTAAGAACAAAGGCATATTGAAAAAATAGGCATCCTAACAAATATTTAGATAATAATGCCTTGGAGTAAATCCAATTATTTGAGGAAAATATAAATTGTATATGGAAAAGAAATTATTTATAAATGGCTACCTTACTCTTTTTGTCTAAAATGATGGGGGAATATCTATTGCATTAAGTTAGGGGAAATTATCACCATGATTCTACAATACCCCTGGCACCCTTCCCTCACATCTGTAATGCTATCTACTCAGGAGGCTGAAGTCTAGGGATTACAGTTCAAGTCCATTTTGGACAAGAAAGTCTTTCAGACTCTAAATACCAATTAACAACCAAAAAGCAGGATACAGTAGAAAAAATGCTAAGGGACAGTGTTTAAGCCCTCATTTTATACTACAGTATAGGCAAATACACTCACTCACACACACACACACACACACACACACACACACACACACACTAAATTCTACAGCATTTGTTTCCTTATTTTGTAAAACAAGATTGTATATTTGTATACTGTCCTATGTGTTTTCTAAGTTGTATTATGTTTCATGTTTAGAATTAATTAATATTAGTAACTGTTATTTTATGAACCTTATTAATGATACCTTGTTATCCAAAAAGATACCTCTTTGTAAAATTATACCTTTATATCATCTATCTAAATACTACAAATATATATTTAAATTTTAAGGCTGTAAAGCTCTCTAAGACAACGCTAAAATAATGAATACGTTAAATAATGTTTAAGGTTAAGGATTTCAGAGCCACTTAAAAGACTACCATAGATCAGCTAGCATTTCTGGGCTTTATCAGATTGTGAATCAGTTAGAAATACAATCATTAATTCACGTAGAAAACATATGAACAATGTCTCTTGTGAAGAAAAGTACAAGTAAAAATAATATAATTGGTTTAAAGTGATTATAATCAGTATTTTATTCTTTATTTAAGTTGACAAGCTGTAGGTCAATTAGTGTAAAAGGTCATATTTTTTAAAGTAGCTTATTTCATAACATTCTGTGCAAAATGAAAAACTGTTATATTTTCTTTCTTCATTTTATGAAAGTACTTATGAATTAACAAAATAATGTGATACCTATTAATATAAGTATCACTGACATGGCAGAACATTATATTCTGTACTGATAAGAATTGTTTGAAGACAAATATTTTAATTTTGATTACCTGTCTTTTTAATATATATTTGATTTCATTAACAGCATATTTGAGTGCTGTATATTTAACTTAACAGTAAATCATCTTGTAATGACTTAATTTTAAACAACAAACCACAATGAAAATGCTAATAAAAATTAGCATTAACATTTTGTTGTCAATAACTTAAAATATCAACTTCATCTTTGACTCATAATATATATTCCTAAAATTATAAATATAAGGCCTATAAATTATTGTACATAGACATGAATAGTAAAAATGTGTTTAAATAACATATATAAAGTAACTTAAGACATTAAAATGATGAAAGAAGTTAGGTAAATGTGTAGATGTTAGATAGACATCTTGATTATGGCTCAATATTAAAATAACATTTACTTTATTTCAAAGATAAAATCAACAGAAGTTTGGAAGAAAATATCCTTGTTTTTAATATTTCTTAGAAATATACAGTTTTCATGTAATGTGCACTACTAAGTAATCCCCAAAACCAAATTTACATTGACTTCTTTGCAATTAGCAAATGGGAATGGCCAAAAGGGAAAGAAAAAGATACACAACCTGAGGGAAAGGACTTAAAATAAATATATTCAATTTGTTACTATTCAAATTAGCATGGACAGGGGCTGGGTGACAGTGGCTCATGCCCGTAATCCTAGCTACTCAGGAGACTGAGATCTGAGGATGGTGGTTCAGAGCCAGCCTGGGCATGAAAGTCTGTGAAACTCTTACCTCCAATTAACCAACAGAAAACCAGAAGTGGTGCTGTGGCTCAAGTGGTAGAGCACTAGTCTTGAACTAAAGAGCTAAGGGACAGCCGACAGCACTCAGGCCCAGAGTTAAAGCCCAGGACCGACAAAAAAAATGAATAAATATATGATAATAAAAAAAATAGTATGGACAGTGTGATCATCCCATGCTTCATTGGTAATAGGAAAGGCTTTCAGAGAAAGACTGGATGAAACTGATGTCTTTTCCCTGTATCAGCACAGGTAACTTTACCATTGCTTTAATGGTCAAAACTTCTATTAGTGTGTAATATGAGGATATTCCATGCCAATGTTGTGATTAAGAAAATAATGATCTTATTCAGACCAAACATGCTAACGGCTGAGTTAAATGAACAGAATTCATTCTTTTTGCATTTAACTGTATGAAACAATCATGAAGCCAGAGTAAGAAAATTAAAAAATAGGGAATAAGGGAATTATCAAATGCAGAGAAAAAGGAGGAAAATATATGGTCATAAAATTCAATGCATGTGCTACAGTATTAAGAAAATCTGAGGCAAGTTGGGAGGAAATGGAGAGGAATGATGAAAAAAGGGTGACATGGATTAAGTTGCATTGCATTCATAAATGGCTTTTTGACTGGTAATGCCTTCTACAACTACTTAAAAATAATAAAAGAAAGAAACTACAAACCATGAAATCAATACTCAAGATCTAAGAGGAGAAGTATAAATACTAAAAGTCAAACTAGATTCATGGGCTGAATTTTACTTTTTAAAACTCATTTTTATAATTTTAGACACTATGAGCCACCTTTTCATTATTAGTGTCACTTCTTAAAATGCTTATTTTGACACAAAATAAGAGCGTAGCCTGAAGTTTTTGGAATGATCAAAATTAAGAACATGATCTTAATTTTTGTTGGCCCAGATATCGGCTGTAACACTTCAAACACTCTTTAAAAATATCTCACACAGTATCAAAAATAACTTTCCTTAGCCACAGAGCAATCCAATGCTCTGTCAGTCAGCAAGCCTATATATAAGCAAGAAAGAAATCTGCTGTTTGGTTTACATGGCAACCTACAGATCAAAGCAAAATAAATAAATAACATTGGGTTGACTAAGCTTCTATTTCTTTGGGAATAAAAACTAAATATAATCTCTTTGAAATGAAAGACTGCCAACATATCTGTAGTAAAAGGAGATAGAAATTAATAGTTGCTAGTAAAGAAAAAATTATAATATTTTAATGTAATGTTTCACTGAAAATATAAATATAACACAATACAGATTGGTAATACAAAGTTTTTTGTCCATCATTGAAGAAATCCAAACATTGTAATACATAAATTGTTTAGGCTTTAAAATGCAAATTAAACATTTGTGCTTTATGAGAGTATACTGGTTATTTTCAATGTGCTCTTTATTCAGTAGCACATACTATTAAGATCCTTTTGGGCATTTACCTGAATGATCACAAACAAGACCATACTAAAGCTACCAGCACAGCCATGTTTATTGCAGTATTATTTACCATAGCTAAGATATGGAACCAACCCAATTTCCCCTCAAAAGATGAACAGATCAAGAAAATGTGGTACATATACACAATGGAATTCTATTCCTCCATTAGAAATAATGACATTGTCCCATTTGTTAGGAAATGGAAAGACTTGGAAAAAAATATATTAAGTGAAGTAAGCCAGGCCCAAAGAAACATAGGTCCCATGGTTTCCCTTATTTGCAATAACTAGTTTACATCTGAGACAAACAGAAATGGTCAGATGATAAGCAAAATGAACCCCAATGATAAGGACACAGGACACAGTTTTGCTGTTGTTGTTGTTGTTTTGCTTGCTATTGTTTCTAACGTATTTATAAGGTACTACGTTATTTTTTGTTGCTTTGTATGTCCCTCCCCCACAGTATAACTCCTGTTTTCACTGTAGTTGATGTTGGTATAATTTGGGGAGTAGAGGAGAAAAAAACAAATTGCTTAAATAGGGATATAGGTTGACCCATTGCAACAATGAGATAAACAAGATGCTATGTCAATAAACTAACTTTACAATTTTTTTTGCGGGGATGGGGGGGAATGTGGTTGTGGAGATGGGAGGGAAGGGATGGTAGGGGAAAAACAAAGGAGGAGGCAACAATGCTTGATAAGAAATGTACTCATTAGCTTGCTCATGTGATTGTAACCCTGCTGTACAGTAATTTCACAATAAAAAACTTATTAAAAAGATTTAATTGAAATAAAATGATAATCTATTTTATTAATAACTACAGTATATTTTTACTGAATAATCATTGTCTATTTTTACAGCAGCACAGTAACATTTTTCTTCACTATAAATATGTTAAATTTTTATATAGGTTTATCTCTACATTGGTTTGAATTTCCCGTAATTGATTACATTTACAATTGTTTCTTCCTTTCTTAAAGCATCAATTTAAGTCTTTTTGGATTTATCATCTTTACAAAAGAAGTATGAAGGGATCCCCAACCCTTAGAGAACTAATCTCAAAGGAGTTGTAAAAGTTTAGTAAGAAATGTAGTCTCCCCTTGGAATGCTTAATTCTGGATAAGAAATGTACTCATTACCTTGCTCATGTAACTGTAACCCCTCTGTACAGTATTTTCACAATAAAAAAACATAATTTAAAAAAGAGTTAAGAAAGGGAAAGCAATTCTCTGAAATATGACTTACACTGCAAGTTTGAAGAAATCAATAGGCCATATTTAATGTCAGAAAGTTAGACACTATAATAGATATACTAAGCTATTCTAAACCAAATTACTTCATTTAACCTGAGCAAACGTTTTTATTCCTTTATAATTATTATTTTAAAATAGTTACACAGAAGATTTCCAATTCAACATGTCAAATTATGGATATAGTCAGTGCTACCATTTGTCCCAACTCTATCTTCCCTTCAAATTAACTGGTTTGAATATTAGATATATTTTCATACCATCCCACTCTGCATTTATCTCTCCCTCCACCCATATCTTCCTCCCTCTTGGATAATACATGTGGAGTAATACTTTTTGGAGCTCAAGTTTTGGTTCTTCCTCCTACATTCTCTGGGATTTTATGCTCAAATGTAGTTTCTACACAAATTCACCCATTATTCTTTGATATGGAAATTAAAAAAAGAGATTAAGGTTGAAAAGCACTGTGATTGCCTCTGTAGTGGGCTAAAATTGAATTAGAAGCAATCTAGAATTATACAGGAAAATATTAGACAGATAAATATATAAGTATGAATCATATAATGTTTGTTTCTTTAATTTATCTTATAATTTTGGAATATGTTTAACTCATTGGAAATAAGCATAGCCTTTTCCAGTGTTTCAAAGCCAATACTAATACATGACCTAGATATATTATATATGTGGTTACAATATGAAATCAACTAGGTTACCATTAAAGAATTCTGAGTCAAGAAAGAAATTCTATAACCTAATACATTTTAAAACATCTTGGTTAAGTAAGGACCATCACATAAGTATCTATTGCAATATAGCAAAATTGTTCTTTATTTTAGTAACAAATGCTTTCAAAGTATTGTAGTGATTTTTCTGTGCTAAATACATTATCCTCTAAAACATCATAAGTGAGCCATGATTAGGCCTGTGGAAAATGTGAAATATCACTTTTCAGAAGAGAAATATATTGATTTTAAATAATTGCTTAGGGTTAAAAACATTGCATGATTAAATGTCATCAAATTCATCTCCTACACTCCAAAATGAAGCTCAACCTTTCTCGCATGGAGTAGAACACTTGAGTGACACAGACATTTTACTTGTATGGCAAAGAAAAAAAAATGTGGGGTGTCTATTTGCTCTTGTTGAAAAAAATATACCTCATTGCATTTTGATGTTATATTGATAAGAAAAAACCCACACAAACCAGGAAAGAAAATGTAACATTGGATATATGTATATATATGCATAGACCATACTAATATTATACCTTTGTAATAAAATATAATTTTTGTGAATATGTTGTTATTGCTGCTTCTAATCTTTATAAAATTATTTTTAAGTAGTTGTTCAAAGAGGTTTGAATTCAGTACGTTGGGTACAATACAACTTGATTAATGCCACCCCTTTCATCTTTTCCCCCAACTCTGCTAACCCTACTCATTCTCTCCAATTTCCTAGTTCCACCTTCTCATATATAAGTTCAATATTATGTCTGTGTGTTCCAACTCTTTCTGTCTTCATTTGTCTATTTGTCCACTTGACCTCATCCAGTCCTACCAGGGGTGGATTCTCAGTGTTGTTTGGATTTGCATTTCCTTTAATGGCTAGAGATGTTGAACATTTCTGTCTATTGGCCATTCTTTCCACTTATGAAAAGTTTCTATTTAGCTCCTTTGTCCATTCATAAATTGATTATGGTTTGAGGGTTTAGTTTCTTATATATATATATATATATATATATATATATATATATATATATATATATATATATACTAAGCTCCATTTGATCAGTTTTATACTATAACTCACATATAATAAAAATCAGCCTTTTAAGCTGTACATTTCTATGAGTTTTGAAAAATCATAACAAAGATATCACCAAAAATGTAATGAAGATAGAAAACATGTTTTTCATCCAAAGAGATTTCTTCTTGTACCTTTTCTAGTTCATCCTTCTCACAACTTAAAACAGATTTCTCTCTGTGGTTTGGCTTTTTCTGGAACAACATCAGAATCAAATTTTACAGCAACCAGATTTTTTTCTCTCTAGATTCTTTCTCTTATAATACATTTGAGAACTGTTCATATTGTAGGTCATTCTTTTTAAAATTCCATGTGTGAACTCACCATTACATATATATTCCAAAAATTTTTCATCTGCTCATAATTTGATGGACAATTTGCTTGCTAAGAGTTTGGGATAGCCAGACACTGATGATTTACACCTGTAATCCTAGCTACTCAGGATGCTGAGACATGAAGAACAGTTCAAACATTCCAGGCAAAAGAAAATCCATGAGAGTTTTATCTCCAATTAATCACTGAAAAGTCTGGACCTGGTGCTATGGCTCAAGTGGTAGAGTTCTAGCCTTGTGCAAAAAGGATCCCAGAGACTGTGCCTAGTCTTAGTGTCCAGGAGTTTGGAGTAATCATGGGTAAATCTACTATAACTACTTTCATACTATCTAGTTGTAGTTGTCCCAACCCCTCTATTTTGGAGGTGAGAATATGTCATGATGAAATTGCTTAATCTATAAGGGTAACTTCATAAGAAACTGCCACTGTTTTAGAATACTAACTTCAGTATTTTGCACAAGGACAGGGTATTAAGTTATAATAATCCTACAGGGATAGTGGCTCCCATAATAGAAATGGTAGAATCTTATTGAACTCTTGGTCATCACTTCCCACATAACAGCACTGTGCTAAGGATGTGTCATCATTTTAACTAATTGTATCAACACAGGAATTCATGAGGTATCAGTAGCTTCATTTCTAAAATGAGGACATTAGCACCTCAAAGTATCAATTCATTTGGCCAATTTTTCTCAGCCCATGGTATATCCATACCTGGACAATTTGATTTTAGTAATCTTCCCTCTAAAGACAGTGGTCTCATGTCTCTCCAAGCATGGATACATAGATTTTTAGAGTTGGGTATGCTAAAAAAAATTGTAGATTTCTAAAAATTGCATTCTTCAGGAGGGTGCTAAAAGGCATCTTGAACAGAACATAAACTGAATAAGTTACCATCCAAGTGCTTGAAAAAAGCTGATGAGTATATGCTGTTCGTCCGCACAAGTTGCCTTATTTTGTCTACTGTTCAAATTGGAATGTACTCTGCAAATCAATGTTTGATTTAGATTCAATATAAAAGAACTAAATTTATAATTATAAAGGGAAGACTTCCCTATAAAGAACGAGAACACAGACTGAGTCTCCACTGAAATCAAAATTTTATTTAATATGAGGCAGAAATGGAATATGATAATTTCCTTAGATAAAAACAGAATAAGAAAAAACTGAAAAGGTTTAAAGAAATAAATTTTAGTTGTATTTTGCTAAAATGTGCATGAAAATTTATCTTTACTGGAGAAATTTTACTATGTGAAATTATTTGTGTTTCTCTGTTATTTTCATTTAATATCCTCGAAAAATT
>NW_012267415.1:717082-719010 GCF_000151885.1 Dipodomys ordii
CTGGGAAGGTGGCTCAGTGGTAGAGCACTTGCCTTGCATGCATGAGGCCCTGGGTTTGATTCCTCAGCACCACATAAGCAAAAAGAAAAAAGCCGTAACTGGCGCTGTGGCTCAAGTGGTGAAGCGCTAGCCTTAAGCTGAAGAGCTGAGGAACAGAGCCCAGGCCCAGAGTTCAGGCCCCATGACCGGACCAAAAAAAAAAAAAAATCTTCAAGTAAAATTGGTGAAAATGAAGTACTGGCGGTTGAACTCAGACCTCCAGCTTATTAGACAAATGAAATCTTTAATTGCCTAGATTCTATATGCCAATGTCTTCTAGCTGAGCATTGAACAAAGAATTGATATGATGCACTGTCTGTGGTAGGAAGCAATGGATTAGTCTGAAAAGAGGCTAAAATTATTTGTTAAATGTCTATCTATCCTTTGAATCCTTTTTCTAGCCCCATTAATCTTGTTCACATCAAAGGTAAATCCTCTGGTAGAGGTGGAAGACTTTATTTATGTTAGGAAGAGTTATCTTGTTAGAAAATCCGTGGTTCTCCTCCAGTGCCATAGAGCCACATAAGAAAGAATGGAACTCTTCAATTGGTGTTCCTCCCCATATTGGAAATCATCTCTCCTCTGCCTCATATCTCTCTGTAATCTAGACCTAGATAGTCTTCTTTGTTTTGTTTTGTTTGCAATAAGTTTCACATGACCTCATGATACTGCTTTAAATCCTATTAGTAAAGTTGGTCAATATTCTAATTGAACTGTCAACTCCAGTTCTTATTCTAGACAGTAATATATAAACATTTCAATTCATTAATCAGGATTGGTTTTTAACTTGTTAACTAAGCTAACTTTGGTAGTCCATTTTGTTGATTTAACCCTGTTATTTATATTATATAGTTGACTAAACTTCAAAGTTATTTTCAGTGATACTTCTTTTTTTTTAATTTAATTTAAATTTTTTGTGAACATACTGTTCAGAGGGGTTGCAATTACATGGGCAGGATAATGTATACATTTCTTATCAAGCATTGCAGCCTCCTCCTTTGTTTACCCTTCACATCACTTCTTATACCTGAGCAAGTTTCATGTGCATTCCATCCTTTTTCTGTAATTGAACAATTAGTACTATAGATTTATTTTATGGAATCATATTGCCCATCACAACTTAAGTTTTCCTCTCACAAACTGGGTACCAATGTCTAATGCCTATAGTCCTAGTTACCTGAGAGGCTAAAGTTTGGAGGATCTCCATTCCAGGCCATTCAAGGTATACCAGTCTGTAAGAGTCCATTTTATTTAATTAATTTATTTATTTTACTGTGAAAATACCATACAGAGGGGGTACAATTACATGAGCAAGATAATGAGTACATTTCTTATCAAGCATTGTTGCCTCCTCCTTTGTTTCCCCTTCCCATCCCTTCCCATCTCCCCTCCCTCTGCTCCCCCACCCCTGCGCCAAAGTTGTTAAGTTTGTTTTTGGACATAATGACTTGTATATCTCATTGTTGCAATGGTTCCACCTGTATCCCTATTTAAACAATTTGTTTTTTCCCTTCCCTTCCACAAATTATACCAACATCAAATACAGTGAAAACAGGGGTTATACCATGGGGAGGGATATACAAAGCAACAAAGAAATCATCTTATAAATATGTTAAAAACAGTAGCAAGAAAGAAAAAAACATTTGAGTCCTTATCTTGGGGTTCATTTCAGGTAACATCACCTTATCTCACCGTTTCTGCTTGTCTCAGACATATACTATTATTGCAAATAAGGGAAACCATGGGACCTATGTTTATTTGGGCCTGGCTTACTTCACTTAATAAAATATTTTCCAAGTCTTTCCATTTCCTAACAAATGGGGCAATGTCATTCTTTCTGATGGAGGCATAGAATTCCATTGTGTATATATACCACATTTTCTTGATCC
>NW_012267415.1:722908-736371 GCF_000151885.1 Dipodomys ordii
AGCTTTTTTCTTTTTGCTTATGTGGTGCTGAGGAATCGAACCCAGGGCCTCAGGCATGCAAGGCAAGTGCTCTACCACTGAGCCACCTTCCCAGCCCCGACAGTTTTTCTTTTACTTGTTGAACAGGCAACAAAAAGTACAATGAAACTTCTTCTATCAGACCTTTCTGTGACACGTTTTCTGAAGGTAAATATAATAGGTTTATTTGAACAAAGAAAGCTAAAATAAAAAGTGATAGTTACATTGTTTACTAGGGGTTCATGGCTTGTGTTGATGAATTTTACTTTTTTTTTTTGCCAGTCCTGGGGCTTGAATTCTGGGCCTGGGCACTGTCCATGAGCGTCTTTATGCTTGAGACTAGCACTCTACCACTTGCGTCACAGAACAACTTCTGGCTTTTTCAGTTTATATGGTACTGAGGAGTCAAATCCAGGGCTTCATGAATGCTAGGGAAGCACTCTACCACTAGGCCACATTCCCAGACGAGTTTTATTTCTATATTACAATAAATAAAAAAACTTTTATTCTGCATTCTGTCAAATTTTACCTTTTAAAATGTCAATGTATTGCTATTTATTAAATATTCAGAGTACAAAAGTTGAACATATACAATATACACAATGAATACCTATACGAAATTCTACCAAATATGAAGGTATTTATCAGTAGGTGCTGGGTACTAATAAAGCAACAGATAAGGGATCTTCTTTCTGCCCATAATTCTATAAAACTCTCTAATTTTTAAATCATTTTGGGAAGATTAGTAATTATGGAAAGGGCTACAATGTGGTAAGAGAAAAAAAAAGTGTAGTTGTTATCTAAGGCCTCAAACAATGTAGCTGTTATCAGTCAGATAATGGGAAATCCAGACTTTTATTTCCAATTTTCTCTTCAAACCACATTATTTGATAGGAAAATTATTGTCAAGCTTCTGATCTGTATCACTCAAACTTCAAATCCCCTTGAGTATGCGTGTACACATTTGTGTGTGTGTGAGAGAGAGACAGAGACAGAGACAGAGAAAGATTCCTCACTTCTTTTCCGCTTTTCCTTCAGTCATGACCTTTGTATAGATTTTTTCTTCGTAAATCTTGATTTTGTTTGTGTGTGTTTCTTTCTTTTGTTCCAGTCAGAATAGTCTGGAATCCTGGGCCACATATCTTTCATAACTCTAGAAATGTAAAGAAGATGAAAAGAATCCTAAATCTTGTAGGTAATTGGTCCATAATAATATTTTCAAAATTTTCTGCTTTTTGAACATCAGAAATTTTATACATTTCATTCTTATTTTCAATAGAACTATCATTTTTCTAAAACAGTTTGTGAGTTGTAAAAGTAAGCTGATTAAAGTTGACATTAAAATTATTATGTATTATTAAGGATGCATTGGTTATTTTCTAGTAAGTTACTTAATACATCTTTCTCCTGGTGATCTACCATAAATGTGTATCTTGAGTAAATAAAATGTGAATAATATAGAGTAACAGGAAGAAAATAGAATGAGCATCTTCACAGGCAGGCATTCTGTTTAACACAGTTTTTTTAAATGTTTTTTGAAATGAACATAGTCATCCTGAGCTCCAATAATTAAACTTATTCTAAGTAAAAACACACAAAATTCCCTCACCTTAGTTTTCCTAAAAGAACAACTAATGTGAAGGCCACCTCTCCAAAAGAATGAGAAATATTTTATTATTAGCTGAAACTGAACATACTTCTAGCACCCCAGACAGGCCTAGCTGGGTCAGAACATGTCTTTATCTGCGATTTTTTCGATTTTTCCTTTACTCAGTTTCCTGCGCTATGCTTTCTACCTCTTTGCTTCTTCAGAATATAATGTTGCTCTCTTATATAATGCTATATTATTTATTTTCTTTTGGTCTCTCTTTTTGTACTCAGTGTCATTCTTTTACTATTTTTCACTTGCAATTTTGAGTTAAAATCTGACTCAGTGCATCTCCACAGAGTGTCTACAGTTAGTATCTCCCATATCACGTTCTCATCATATTTTTAGAAGTTGAATATTTAAATTTTGTGGAGGAAGTTACATATTACAAAACACTGGCTCATCAGGGACTTTACCAGGGGTGGAGGTCCTGAAAAGTACCATGTGTGAGATGGTTTATCCTTCTTCATAAAAAAGGCAAAGTGTAATTAGAATATAAATTTCAGGACTTTAAATTTTTGTTGCATATTGTTATGATGCCCATTTTAATAATAGCAGAATGTTTATTATATTCACTAATAAATGAATGGCAGGTGGATAATTTACATTCACTTGGGGAAGGCACAGGAAATTCAGAATGGTATGGAAACATAGATTCAGCCTAGTTAAGGTAATACTCATTTGACCGATCTCAACCTTCTCCTTTGTGGAGGTCTAATAATATGAATAACGTGCATATAAATAATGTGAGGGAAATCCAATTCATCTAGGTACAAGCACAATATCTTAGTCACATTTTCTAACTCAGAAATATCTGAAATTCCTTTCATTTTAAAATATAGTCAAGTTAGTTAATTTGTATTTGAATATGTTTATACTTTATATTTAAAATATATTTAATTCAATTGTTCACATAGGCAATTATACATTAGGGATATCTTATGAACCACAAACCAACCAACCATCTACCTACTTGAATGTTACTTTAGGGATACCTTTAAAGTAGAGCAATTTCAACTAATTGAAACTGGGTCCAAAACAACATATATTAAGAAAACAAAACTTTCCAAAATCCATATGTTTGTTTTATTTACACTAATCACCAATGTGCAAGGAAGAGCCAGGTTCAGAATAGAACTGTGTATTCATATGACCAGCTGGGAAAATGAAAGATCATTAGAAGCCTGTTCATCTTGGTCATTGTCACACACTTCAACATACCAAGTGATTTCAGCACATCACATCCAATGACTCTTCACTGGATTTCACATGACAGCTGTGCTTCCATTTTTCATAAGAAAATACTAAATCTTTTGGTGGACTATTGTCAAAGAAAAATTAACCTATTGGTTTTGATCAGGTGATTCAGACATAAACCATGTCCAAATATCATGGCAGCTGATCCACATACAACTTTGGTGCCGGAGGCCTTCTTAATATGTACTTTTCTTGGGTGAGAAAATAGAAGCTCACCTAGGAGAAGCAACCACCCTGGATCTATTTATCCAGAGTGGGATTTCAGCCTCTGTGTATAAGCCTTGTGACACCGTAAAACTGTCTCTTGAATTTTCACACTTCACAAAAGTGTGAGTGGAATTTAACATACTGCTATTTCCTATGAATATTTACACTTTAATGTGAAAGCAAAGATTGTCAATGCATAGCCCAAAGTTTTCTTAGGAATAAAAAATAAAATATTTTGACAGAACTTTAGAGCTTTGATTTCCAGGGAGGTTTATAGTCCCATTTCCTTCAGAAGAGGTTGTCAAGCTGATATTAATCCTCATTCATTTCTATACAACCTTTTGGTTTCTGAATAACAAAACCAGTATGACAAATATTTTTAAAATAATCTTCTATGTTGCTTTTTAAATGTTATACATTGTTCGATTTTATGTCTTTTACGATAACCCATAACTTACTTTTAGGTTATATTAGACATTAGAATACAGTGAATCTCTCTTTTAAACACTACAAAAGTATAGTAGGTAAGGTATTCAATATTAAAAATATACTAAGAAAATTGTACTAATTGATGATTCACAATAAAGATAATATGAATTTGAGTTTAAGGCAGTTCAATAATTTAAATAAAAAAAGAATTTTGGTATACACAGGGAACAAGTGCAATGATGTCATGCCTATGAATAGCAAATATACAGTTTAAGAAAATGAATACCTGGAACATGTGTTGAAGGAGGTCAAGGGGAGGAGTCAGAAAAATAGAGACAGGAAGGGGCAATTGCAATGCTATTCAATGTATATATGTGAAAATGGGAGCAGACAAAATGAAGAAATGGGAATGTTTGGGAAAGATGAGGGAAAATGATGAAAAGAAGGGCATTGATTAAGATGTATTGTAGTCATAAGATGGCATGTGGAATTGAAATCCCGTTGACAGCTACTTAAAGATAATAGGCGGGGGAAAAGAGAACACCTCTGGTGAATTCTGGGTGAAAAACCCTAAAGTACTCTGATTCCTATGTCTATTTTGCATTGTCACATATTTATTTTCTCTGCTTAAGAGTGACACAGGTAGTTGGGTGGACTTTATCGCTCCTTTCTGTTCAGAAGGCTGAGATTGAGGAGACTGTGGCTCAAGGATGGCCCAAGCAAAAAAGTTTTCGAACCCCCATCTCAGCCAATAAAAATCTAGATGAGAGAAAAGGGGTGTGAGGAATGACAGAAGAGAGGACATGAGGGGAGGGAGGAGAGGAGAGTTGAGACAGGCATCCTCCAACTATGGAACTGTGAAGGGTCCCTCTGGAACCCACACTGGCCTCAGGCCTCTGACTAAAGTGTCCCTTTGTGTCTCATGGGAACTTGGAGGAGGCCAGAGACCATAGGAGCAGCCTTGGTACTCAAATAGGTTTCCAGCAGTTACACAGTAGTTCTCAAATATGAACTGTGTGCCACTATTTGACATTGGAGAGAATTAAGAAGCTAATAATGCATAGCTTGAAGCTCTATAGCAAGTCTGCTCCCAAAAACATTTTGGTAAAGAGCTCTCTTTCATTTTATGAGAGACACAGGCTTAAATAGTTTAGGCAAAGTGGAGATTAGTATGGCCATGCAAGATAAATTTTGTAACAATCAATCTTTTTTTTTATTTCGATGCATTAAACTAAAATGCTATGGGGAAAAATGAATGATATAAATAATCTGAGATAATTTAGAGACTAGAACTGGAAAATATTGAAACCCATGTGTGCTGAAATTACCACATGTGAATTTGTCTTTAAACCTTCTTTTATCATCAGACCATCTTACTTCGAGATGCATTAATTCTGTTATTTTTAAGCAATGTGGTAATAAACGCATATATGTATTTAAGTAGTAAAATTTAGTACAAACAGGAAACCCTTGGGAGTGTGCTATACTAATTAGTACATAGATGAAATAGTTACTGCAATTTTTATCATCTGATTCCCTTGGCAAAGTTATGCAGTACTTTACTAACACAATTTCCTGTTTATTTTAGGTACCTAATCAATTTAAATCCCCTAAAACACTAAAGTTACATTTTGTTTTTATTCTTGAAGTAGGCAAGCTTTCTGTCTTGTTAAGATGTATTTAGTTGAGTCATCAAGTATGCTAAAATAGTTTACTTGTTACTTTCAAAAACCTACTAGTACATTAAAAACAACAGCTACAAAGAAAAAAACTCTGGTGTCCCCGTCTTGGGGTTCATTTCACTTTGCATCATCTTATATGGTCATATTTACATAGCTTTTGATCTTTTCTGCTTGTCTGATAAGATTATCTTAGACATACACTAGTTATTGCAAATAAGTAAAACCATGGGACCTATGTTTCTTTGGGTCTAGCTTACTTCATTTAATATAATTTTTTCCAAGTCTTTACCTTTCCTAACAAATGGGATAATGTCATTCTTTCTGATGTGCTGTTGATTTTTAATGTACTATGTGATTGTTTTGTTTCTTTTGTATGTTCTTCCTTCAAGGTATAACCTCTGTTTGCATTGTATTTGATTCAGGTGCCCTGCATCTTGTATATGTATTTTTCTAATTTGGGGAAGGGAAGGGAAATAACAAAATGCTTAAATAAGGATACAGGTTGACCCATTGTAACAATGAGACATACAAGACACTATGTTGAAAACAAACTTTACAACTTGGGGGTGAGTGTTAGGGGACGGGAGGAGTTGGGGAGGTGTTGGGGAGGAGTTGGGGAGAGAAGAGATAATGGGGGGGGAAGGAGGGCATAACAATGCTCAATAGGAAATGTACTCATTATCTTACTCATGTAACTGTAACCCCTCTGTACAGTATCTTTATGATAAAAACAAAAACCCACTAGTAATAATGGGGAACTATCCAATGTTGAGTATACACAATTTTTTATAATTTTATGGAAATAGATATTACATATCTATTTAAGGCATCATTTTATTTTTAAATAAAATGATAAACAAATGAAATAACTCAAGCAAATGCAAGTAAAGCATTGCTGTTTCTACATTGGTACTTCAGGTTAGAAGAAAACTATCCATCAAAATCAGCATTGTCTTTTCTATGCTGGCTTCTTAAAGTAAGGTATAGATGTTAGTGTTAAAACTTTTACCTTAGATATTTGTTTTCTATGTGCTTTCCATTTAGAGATTAAAAAAAACCCTCAGGCCTATAGCTACTTTTTTTTAACATCTACAAACATTTATATCTCTTTGTATATAACTTGAAAGACTAAATACATGAAGTGTACTACTTTGTCTCCTCCATAGAAGAAGGATTGAACTTTCAGAAAGATTCCCTACTGGCTTTAATTGAATTGAACAAAGACACAAAAACATGAAAAAAGTGAATATTCCGTAGAAATGTTACTGCAAAAGCTTTCTTAAGGACAGTTAAGATAAAGTATAAAATAGCACGAGAAGAAAGGATATAAAATATGAAGGTAAGAGGCACAAAAGAAATAACATGCCTAAACCAATACCCATGAACTAATATATTTTTTTCTCAAGCATTAATATTGTGATTTAACTTTTAAATGTATAATAAGTATGTGCAAACATACCTATATACATAATACATATATATGCTCATTATGTTATATAATATATAATATTTGTTATATAGAATATATCATATGTATGATTGTGTATACATGATATCTATGTTCATCATTGTTCCAATAACAGCCATTCATCACAATGGTTACAAGTCTTGAATTACAGGATAGATGTGAATACATGTAGATTGATAACTTAGACTCAAGAACAAGTGGGTCTATCCACATAATTCTATGGATTTGTGGGTTTTGGCTAATGTTTCATCTCTGAGTCTAATTTTTATTTCCTATATTAGACAAATCATAAAATTATGAAACATAAAAATCACAATGATGATCATAATTAGACTCATAAAAGAATGTCAACCATCACAAATATAATAATGTTCACTAACAGATCAGTAGGACTTTCTTTGCTCTCAATAATGTTTTAATTTTTTTTATTTACACATCCTTACCAGTCCTACAACTGAGATGGTGTTGTCACTCTCATGTTACAGAGCAAGAGGCTGAAGCCCACAGAGATGAAGTAAATATATAATCACAAGCACATATGGGTATGAATGAAATAGTTCCTTTGCAATCTTGTTGCTATCAGCTGGATTGGAAGGTCCATTGCTGCCTTGCTTCCATGACTGGCCACTCGTGCTTTCAGCTAGAGTGTGTTTCTTGTTCTCTACATTCTGTCAAAGGTCCCAATAACATAGACCAGAGATTCCTTTTGTGGCAGTCTTTGGGTAGAGTGCCAATAGAGCTGAAACAGATGCCATAAGGTCTCTTAAGGCCCTTCTTCACAAGTTGATCAGAATAATTCACAAGGCTAATCATATTCAAGATGTGGTAAAATAGACTCCAACTCTCCACAGTAAAATTTCCAAAAGCCACACATAATTTGAGCAGTGAGACTGGGGAAATCTATTGCAGTCTTCATCACAAACTATTCCACAAACATTAATGATACTTTTGCGATCCTCAAATACCATAAAAGCCATACAGGATAAGGAAAAAATAATTCAGTATGGTGTACTAGTTATTTTATTAGTAAAAAATGTAAGTTTTGCAATAACATGGATTGACTCTTCTATAGTTTACCCTTAACCAGAAAATTAAATCAAATATAGCCTTATTACATGAAGGTTGACTATTCAATATCTTTCTCTATGTAAACATTTTTAATAGCTGCTGTCAATGATAAAATTAGATCTTTGTTCTCATTCTAAAAATGCAGAAACTAATGAATCCTGAAACACCTGTTTTAGGTAGGAAAAACAATTATATTTATGGAGTTGATTAAAAGAAACCATATGTCATACAAAGTATTGTATATCTGTTACTCTCATAAATATTTATATTGAAGTTCTGACAGAAAACTTCAATTTTGTGTCAATAGCATCATATTTTCAAAGTCATAGTAGAAAGTCATATAGAAAGAAACTTTCTATACCATAGATGCAGCATTACGAATGCTGTTATGAGAAGGTAGTAAGGTTAACTTCAAAAGTTAGTCCTGCTGAAAATTACTCTTTTTATGAAGACCATTACTCAATATTTGGCAAACCCAGTTGCCACATGACCTTTCATTTGGCTTGTCACTTGGATGAAACTCCTGTATCTCTAGGTCCCATAGTCTCTTTTTTTAGGATGCAACTTTCAGGGAAATGATTGGATGAACATTAGTTCCATCCTAACAATTGCCAGCCCTCTTAAAGAAACTATTATGGTAAATTCTTCTAGGAAGAAGTTCATGAAAAGAAAGATTCTGAGAATGATGTTCATCAGTTACGAACAGCAATTGTTATCCATTAGGGTGTCCAGTATCTAGGTTTTCTTATGACTCACAAAGGCAACATTAAGTCAATAAACAGTTAAGCAAATTAAACGAATAAATGTTATATTTTTCACTTCATTCAGCCACAGCACAGAATGCTTTAAACATTTACCTCTCACACTCTGGAGAGTGGAACACGTGAAATGCAGGACAGGGACACACACCTGATATTTCCAGTTGAGATGATTCTATGGGAAAGGTGTTCAGAGAATGCATTTAACATTTATCTGGTTAGCTATTAAGTGCATGGCAATACTTTACCTTTACCTCCATATGTGATACTGTCTGGCTTCTTCCTCACAACCTCTTCATGCCATTTCATCATTTTTCTCAGAATTGACTTCATGACCTTCACCTCAATGGACTGTAGTATGTGACACTAACCTCCCTTTTGCTTGTGTTTTCCCTACTAATGCTGTTTCTAACCACTCAAGCACTCTAGCACTCACCTTGTAAATACACATCTATATCACTTTGTTCAGTTATATTCCTCTGTGGAGTTTTCCCAATGTTAGTCATTATTTGTCCTTGACCAAAATTCCAAAGTCCCATAGAAGCTGTGCTACATAATCCATTTTCCAAACCATTTTCCATAATCCATATGTGCTACATAATCCATTTTCCAAACCCTTGTATCATTCACACCATCTTTAATTCTTCAGAGTATTATTTGTTTTTTATTCTCTTTATTTTTTCACATTGCAACTTAAAATATATTATAAAAGGATGTACATAGGGGTTACGGTTACACATAAGTCAGATATAAAGTATATTTCTTTATGTCAGTTGTGGGGCTTGAACTCAGGACCTGGGTGTTTTCCCTAAGCTTCTTTGTTCTAAAGGCTAGTGCTATACCCCTTGAGCCACAGCACCACTTCCAGTTTTTGAGTAGTTGTTCTAAATTTCCTCTTGGTCTGGCTGGTTAGATTACAACCAACCAGATTATATGTAATACTCCTTTTTAGCACCAACAGTCATTATTTATATTTGAAAATATCAATGAGAAAAATTGTATCTCATGACTGTGTATTACCAGCACAATGTCCCTGTCTATTTGTTTATGATACCATCTATCCCTTGTTTGTACAGCTACTAAAAGAATTTAAGACTTGCACAAAGTATATTATATATCTAGGTGTCTAATTTTAAAAAGAAATTGTGTTAATTCTATTTGCATAAGACAGTTCTCTTTATTTTGGATTGTTAATTTATTCATCTAATTAGACAACTATTGCAACTATGTATAAATAGCTGCTCTAATTAATGATGGAAAGAATAGGAGGTTTGTAGGACTGACTGAAATTTTCTGCATTGATCATGGCATTAAAGATATAATAAATTTATTTTTGCAAAATTAATTCAGTCCACATTTATCTTTATATATTTGATGAATCTAATTTAAGTGATATACGTTTAAGGTATTTTTTAATTTCTATTTTGCAAAGATACTGTTGATTGGTGCAATGTGGTACACCAAAAGAAGGGGTAGAAGACAACCAGTGGTAAAATCTTTTTCATGTTATAAAATGAAAACCACTTGTGTCCTTTTAAATAGCAGCAATATATGTATGGCCTTATGGAGGAAGTCTAAAGGGCAAAAACATAAGGCACTGCCATTCCTGGAATTCATTTAAACATATTGATATAATTCCTAGATGACTGTCATGTCAACCAATCACTTATATGAGAGATTCTTAGAGGTTCTACAATGTATTGGATACTGTGCCATTGACCTAATTAAAAATGTCCTTTTTAAAGATAGTATTATATGTTGAATAGTGGTGGAATTTTTTCAATAATCTGATTAGAATATACATTCTGAAACCAGATCTACAACTTAAATGTGCATAGCCATCTGGCTGCAGTGGAAAACTAGGAACTGTTAACAACTGAGTGAACTGAGAATTGACTGCCTGACTTCGAAAAGATGCAAAACAGCTTGCAAGCCAAACATAAAAGTACTGTGAGATTGATTAGAATGCAACCCTACGAGATGGTGTCCTCCATATTAACATCACTTATTTTCCCTACCGTGTGAAAGAAACTAGACAATTCCATGGGTGAGAGGATCACGATGGCAGCCATGACCTTTACCAACCAGTTCATGTGTAAATCAGCATCAAGGTTTTGGAATTAGCTGTGATAAAACAAATGAGGGGCCTTTTATTCAAGCTGTGTAGTTATCTCTTTCTGTGTAATAAATTACCACCAAATCTCAGCAGCTTAAAACAACAATCATCTATCAACTAGGCTATCATGAAATGGGGATTGATTTGGCTGAGTGTTTCTGGTTCAGGCTCTCTCAGGAAAGTTAAAGCCATCCTGTAGGCAAGGTCTATAGTCTTCAGAGCCCATAAGCCTACACAAATAAACTTAAACAGGCTTAGAGCCTTGTTGGCTGTAGCTCAATACCTCTGATTTTTGTTTTCATGTGCCTCTACACATACTGTAGTCTCTTCACAAACATGTTAGCTGGTAGCCCTAGAGAGATTAAGTCAGAAAAAAGAGGTAGTGCCAGTGTCTTTAGGAAGCCTTAGAGTCACACCATCAGTTCCATTTTATTCTCCACAGAATCCCCATCCACAAATCAAGAGAATGGAAATCTAGATTGATTATGTATAAGGGGAAAATTGTAAAATGTAAAATTGCTGCCTAATCTCTGCCATTTTTAATTTAGATGTTTAATAGTGGAAATTAATTTAATCTCACCAACATTAGAAATTAGTTTATTAGACAAGATGCTTTGAAATTTTAAAAAGTATGGATAATCAACCTAATTCCCCCCAAAAGTCTTCAAAATCAATGGAGTTGATATGTATTCAAACACTTTACCATGTTCCTTAGAAATAAATGTACTTTTCAATTATCTGTGGTTGTGGTCAAGATGTTATACTCTAGACAAGGTCATTGGCCTCTAAGATTTGGCAAGATGATATCACTCATAATAATGTCCAGAAAATAACAACTACCATTATATATGGATGAGCAATGTTTCCTATAATTGAAGCATATGTGCATGTTTTCCAATCAAAGTAAGAGTAAGCCTTAACACTTCTATTTATGGAATGTCTATGAATATGTCAGTTTCTGCTAAAACCACTCCAAGCCATTTATTATCCCTAGCCTAGGCTTCTGCAATAGTTGAATTTGTTTTCCAGATTCAACTCTTACCTCTCAAACACATTTACGATACTGTAGTGATTGGGCCTTAACTTAAATCAAATGTTCCTTAAATGGGAATTAAGACTTTGATATGCTATATACAAAAGATCTTCACTAGATTTGGGATCTTAATTTTATTTTATCAGTATATAGTTTTTCTTCACACAAATTTCAGCATTCCTGTCTATCTCATATTAAGTAATTGTGAAATTTTGAAGAATTATTTAATGATGGCAAATTTTTAAAAACCCACAAAAATTGGCTGGCTTAGAGTTGCGATCCTCACATCTCAGCCTCCTGAGTAGCTAGGATTACAGGCATGAGCCACCAGTGCCTGGCCAGAAATACATTTTATCAGAGATTTTCACATGTGCAGTTTAGAATGTGACTGCCAAACATGCTTTGGATAAATTCATAATTTTACATAACCCCCTCATACATACACACAAACACACATGTAATTTAAGCTTGTATGGTTATTCCCTTATTTCTTGGTGAATAAATCATGAGAAAAATAAATATTCCTGGAAAAGTCTAAGTTTATAATCTTTGTTCAGCTATTAAGCATTAATAGGATTGTACACGGCAGTGATATTGGTAAAATATATTTCATGGAAGAAGAAAATTGGCCAAAAGTCCTGATAGTCTTGACTTTTGGGTTGTTATGGAGAATTTGGGGCTTCCTGGTTTGACTAGATTCTACAGCTCATAGGAAGAATGAGAAAAAATGAGAAATACTTCTTTGGTTCTTCTAAGCAAGTCAGACATTTTCTCCTGTGTGATTCCATACAAATTACTTGAAGAATTCCATTTGATGATGATGATGATGATGATGATGATGATGATGATGATGATGATGATGGAACATGAGAACTTGCTGGTTTAAATATTCATATGGCATCTGAACTTGGGAACTTGTATTCTTGCCAGGTATTTTTCACTCACTATTGGCAAATTACCATTTGAGCAATTGGGAGTGGGGCGAGGGATGGGGGGGAGGTAAGGAGGAGGGGACTGGTAATTGAGTATTAGGACTGCATTATTTATTCACCATTCCTCTCTCCATTTGTCTTCCCTCGGATAACACATATTTCAGCTTCCTGGTATTCATTTTGTTAAACTGCCAATTCATTGTTCAAAGGAATTATGTCATTGGAATCCACTCTTGCATATACCAGGCAAATTTAGTTATAACTCATATGCTTATGGAAAACTAATCCAACCCTATGTTTGACAGCCTTTTTCTTCTTCTAATCCCTGTTAAATTCCCCTTTTTCTTGAAGAAAGGCTGATATTAACTAGCCCTGTCCTCAGCAAATGATAACAAAGTGGTCATACTCTGCATGATTCCATGAGAAACACTCTCGAGGCACTAGAGCCAGGCATTTTCACAAAACCTTTAGCGTGATTTGATTATTTTAATGTTTTTCATCAAACTAGCGTTCTCATATATTTCTTAACATGAAGCAGTGATTTGGCTGGGAATAGTAGAAGGCAAACATTTTAAGTCATGCAATATTTCAGCAAAAAAAAAAAGAAAACCAAAATATTTTTCCTATTTTTAGGAATTTCTCAAAGAATTAATATATTTCCTCAAAAAATGCTACACTATCTTACAACCAATAAAATTCTGGTATCTTGCGAACATTCAAAACATATCCGTTGAATCAAAGAGACTGGAAGATTTTTTTTATTTTATTTTATTTGTGAACATACTGTACAGAGGGGTTACAATTACATGGGCAGGATAATGCGTACATTTCTTACCAAGCATTGCAG
>NW_012267415.1:736421-772850 GCF_000151885.1 Dipodomys ordii
TCCCCTTTTTCTTGAAGAAAGGCTGATATTAACTAGCCCTGTCCTCAGCAAATGATAACAAAGTGGTCATACTCTGCATGATTCCATGAGAAACATTCTCGAGGCACTAGAGCCAGGCATTTTCACAAAACCTTTAGCGTGATTTGATGATTTTAATGTTTTTCATCAAACTAGCGTTCTCATATTTCTTAACATGAAGCAGTGATTTAGCTGGGAATAGTAGAAGGCAAACATTTTAAGTCATGCAATATTTCAGCAAAAAAAAAGAAAACCGAAATATTTTTCCTATTTTTAGGAATTTCTCAAAGAATTAATATATTTCCTCAAAAAATGCTACATTATCTTACAACCAATAAAATTCTGGTATCTTGCGAACATTCAAAACATATCCGTTGAATCAAAGAGACTGGAAGATTTTTTTTAATTTTATTTTATTTGTGAACATACTGTACAGAGGGGTTACAATTACATGGGCAGGATAATGCGTACATTTCTTACCAAGCATTGCAGCCTCCTCCTTTGGTTTACCCTTCACATCCCTTCCCAGCCTCCCCCCTCCCCCCCAATCCCAGAGACTGGAAGATTTAAGTTAGAAAAATATTCAAAATATTCTGCTGCATTATGTGGTTCAGAGTTCTGAATGAGGTTCTGGTGTCTTAATCTGTATTTAATCTAGAGGCTGACTTCTGGAGGATCATGGTTGTAAACCAGTCTGGGAAGAAATGATTTCTAGACTCCAAATCCAAATCCAAAAATTTTGCTGGCTATTTTGGAGATATGTTTCAATGTTATAGAATAGCTGAGCAAGCTCAAGGCCTGAGTTCTAACATACTACCAAGGAAAAAAAAAATTAAAGTTCAAAGTTGAATACCACAGAGCAACAAAATTCAGCCAAAATTGACTAAATTTCTTTCCACATGGCCACAATCTCTACCTTACCCTCTTGTCTTGTTTCACCCATGTATTCTACTTGTCTGTCTGCTGTTGCTATTTTTCTTTAATTTTCTTGACCTCTTCTAGAGGTCAAGAAGGAACAGTAAATAGCACATTATCAGATATGTGTTTCAGAAACATCTCTTAGCAGCTGTGTGAGCAAGTGTAGAAGTAGGTCAGATTTAGAACATTATAATGTGTTTTAAAATATCTGAAAATGGCTTATGTGCTTGTTGTTTAAAACAGCATATTTTTTGTTCTAGAGTGTTCTTAGACATCTAAAATCCTTTTAATTTATTATTAAAAATAAAGCAAAGGCAAAGGCAAGCTTCTTACATCCTTACAGCACATCTTCAAAATAATCAGGATAATATATTGATTTTCTCCTAAGAAATAGCCTTCAATATTAAGCATAGAAGTCTGATTAGCTGAAATATCTGCTCTGCTCACGAGGTGATAGAGACCATTTTGCAGGAAACAGAAGAGTTGGAATATACCAAAATATATTTACAAAGCAAACGAGTGTTTATGATTCATTACACATGATTCTTGAACATGCAAAGCACATTGCATCCTGCCTGCTCCATGGATTTGAAATACTGTTGGCAGACTGTCTTTATATATTATTCTGTGATCACAGAAAGTGCACAGTACAGGCTGGATAGGAAAGATCATTGTTTACCCCTCCCTTTTTTAAGAGGTATTTTTATCATGTCTTAGCAGCAGATATTTATACATCTAATCCCTTCTCCAAGATATTAGAGCTCTGAGAACAAGTGGTATTTTTTCCCTTTCTTTAACAACCACCTCTGTTTGAAATGAGGTGTGTTTGCAGTGTCAAAATTAAATATTCAGTTTTGTCAAGTACTATAATCTGTTGTACAGAATGGATAGGTGGGAAAACGTGGAAATCTTAGCTTTTTCCTCCCATCAGGTTATAGAAAATGTTGACAAACATTTGGAAGAAGTGAGAGATGGCAGGGGGAAGGTTAGAACTAACCTAGCTGCAGGAAAATCAGGAAAACTGTCATCTCTCTCCTGACATTTATACTCATGGAGAGAGGAAGGTTTACCTCCCTTCTAATTTTTTTTAACATTTCCTGCATAATTCAAATAGGGAGTCTGATGGGAAGCTACCTGCTTTTTTAATATTTATGTGCAAAAAACAGCATCTTTGCACTTCTGCTGAATAAAATGACAGGATTGGCTCCAGATTTCTATTCCCAGTAAGAGGCTTCAGGTTCGTCTGCGACAGGACTCTCCATAGAGGTTATTTTTACCTGGCATGGCTGTGCTCTTCCTGATGCTGCTGCTCTTGATGGCAGAAATAACTTCTCCTGTGGGTGTCTCGGGTAAAATGAAAGCTGGGTCAAGGTGGAGAGGTGAAAAGAATCGTGAGTAACCAGGATTTTATTCTTCTTGATGCAATTCCTGTTTTCTTCTTCATATTTAGAAATGCTTAGGGTCTGCCTGCTTTTACATTTCATAGCTTTTCCAAGAGCTTCTTATAGGATGTAAAAATAATTTTTACACATTAAATATGCATGCGGAATTAATGGTCTCCACCTTCTCTAAGTACCACACATCTGCAATATTGTTTTGGATTTTATTTCAGGAGTTTTGGTTGGCTTTTAACTCTTACACTTCCTGGAACTTGGAAAAGCTGGGCAGATAGATCCTACAGCCTTGCACTGTAATTTGCCATTGCTTCCTCTGTATAAAGTTAAAGTGTATTGCAGGTCTTTGCGGATATTTAACTGTTAGGTATGTAAAAAAAAATCCTTATATTCCAAGTTTTCCTTTTTTTTTGTCTGGGGGTAAGAAGAAAGGAAAATTAGGGTTAACAATATTGGTAAGAACTTGGTCATGAATAACGTAAGGCTTGATGTTTTATATTAATAAATGCATTATTATATGGTGTAGTTAACTTATTTTCTCCTGATGGAATTACAGGAATTTCACTGTTTGATTAGGAGGTATGTTTGTATATTTCAAAGTATAGTAGTGAGCTGGGCGCCAGTGGCTCACTCCTGTATATGGTAATGTTAGCTTGTTAGGAGCCTGAGAACCAAGGATTGTGGTTTGAAGCTGGCCTGGGCAGAAAGGTACATGAGACTCTACTCCCAATTAACCTCCTTCTCTTACTCCCAAAAGCCAGAAATGGAGCTGTGGTTCAAGTGTGTGTGTGTGTGTGTGTGTGTGTGTTAGTCTTTAGAACTAAGTCTATGTCTAGTACAGTATTCTACTATTACAGGAGAGAAACTTGGACAATCGACAGTTGTCTTCCTTCAAACTAAATAGCCCATGACAATGCCCCTTTTTATTATCTTATAGGACAGGTAAAACTGTGCATGTGATTGTGTGTGTGTGTGTGTGTGTGTGTGCTTACTTGTATGCTTGCACACATGCACACAAAAATATACAAGTGTGAAATTTTATGAGACATTTCTCTAAGTTCCAAAGCAGAAACTTAGAAGTTGCGTATATCTATCTACAAAATAGAGACATAGAAATGAAACCAGCAATTTGCAGGGAAAAAAATGCTCCCTTTCAAATTTCACTGAATGCTAAGAAAAGAGGTATGCCAATAAACTAATTTTACTGGGACTTCCTCCAGGAGAAAGTCAAAGAAACCTTGAGGCTAATTGCTAAGTGAATGATTTTGCTTGAATCATACTTGGCCATTTTCTGTTCTGTCTTCCTGACTTGAGTGCAAGGTGGAAAGCTGCAAAGGACAATCCTGGGGCTTGCAAGTGATACAAGCTCAACCGTTACAGATTCAACTTGCTCCTTTCCAGCAGAATTTCCCAGAACACACACACTACTGGCCTTTTATCTCCATTTTTCTTTTTCCTTTAATATCTCTTTTTTTCTCTTCATGACTCAAAAAAGTTAAACCTATAAATCTGATATTTCTACCACCCAGAAATAATGATTGATATTAGGGACCATTTTCCTTTGGAAACACACATTGCCTCAGTGCCTTCACTCTGAAGTCTAAATCTGATGTCCCATTTGGAGAATAACGAAGAAGTCCAAGACACATAGAAGTATGACTATACCTTAGCCAGGCGTCGGTGGCTCATGCCTATAAACCTAGCTACTCACAAGGCTGAGATCTGAGAATCATGGTTCAAAGCCAGCCCAGGCAGGAAAATCCCTGAGCCTCTGATCTCCAATAAACCACGAGAAAACCGGAAGTGGTGCTGTGGCTCAAGCAGTAGATCGCTCTCCTTGAGCTGAAGAGCTCAGGGACAGCACTCAAGCCCAGAGTTCAAGCCCCACAACAGACAAAGAAAAAAAAAAGAGTATGACTATACCTTAAAATTAAATCAACTCACTGTAATTCATAAGATTTATTGTACTTTTAACCTATCTAGCCATGTAGCTCAGAGTACCGCCATAACCATCGTACATAATGATACGAATAGTAAAAGCGTGATAAAAAGAGAATGGGCGTGGCAACTTTGCTTAAAGATCAGTGAAGTTTATGATGTACTAAGAAGTGACATGACTTCCTGGGAATAGTCTCCCAGGTGATCACGTATAGGTATAACTCTGTAATCAGTGACCTAAGCTCCCTCATAAACCATCTAAATGTGGAAACCCCTCCTCAGTACCTTTGTGTATGCGTATATACCCACCAGTCTCAATTGAGTATCAAGATATTCAAGATGTGACTTCAACTGGGCATCCCAGAACCTCCATTCTAGTTCAAAGTCAATGAATATGTCTTTAGCAAGCTGCAAATTACATATATGAGGACTCTCAAAGTATCAAACTTTATTTTTAGGAATATACTGCATTGAAGTAAGTGTAGAGAGAACACTGGAAAAATTACAATAAACCAATTTTTCTAAAGGGAGAATAAAATTATATGATTTAAAATTATTTGATTTCCCAAGAATTAACTCAAGTATAAAAAGGTCCATAGTATAATTACAGTGATAGTTTCCAATGCCAAAGAACAAGGTAGAGAATATTACAGAATTTATTACTTCTGTTCTTCAAATAAACCTCTAGAAACCCCAAATTGAATAGTTAAAATACACTTACATTGAAAAGTTTAGGGATGGAGGGCTGAGGTAATTAACTGAGAATTTTCAAACTAAAACAATTGAGCCCCAAGTGACAAAGTTGTGATTAAAATATTGGATTAAACTGGATAGTCTTTGACAATTTGTAAATATTTAGATGGATACTGACATTTTTAATGAATTGAAAATTACATAATCTATTTAAAATGGCCATTATAAAAAATCAGAAATTTCTATTGTATTTCTAAGTTTCAAAAATTTATTTGTGATAATTTTTGCTGTAACATTTTGCTGTAATTGAAAATATACATAATTAATAGTCTCACAGTTGATTGTTATTTTTAAGAGTTCATATCTTCAATCAAATATTCTTGGAGAATATTAATTAGGGAATATTCTCAATAAATTCTGTATAATATGTAAAATTATTGAATGTCAATTTACTCTGGAAGAAACTTTTGTACACAGATATCTATCAAAGTATTAATTATAGCAAAAAAGTAAAATATAAATTGCAGGAGGAAATTGTAAGTGTATATAATGAATTCACAATACTTTATAATTTTGGGTTTAGTATAGGCAAAGTGGCTTACTCCTATAATTCTAGCTACTTGAAATATAAGAGATTTGAAGGATTGAAGTTTGAGATCAGTCCAAACAAATTGAAAAGACCCCCAACCAAAAAAACAAAACCTGGGCATGGTGGTTGCTCAATTGTCATCGTATCAACTTGAGAAAAATAAATTGGAGGATTTGGAGCAAGGCAGGTCCACACATAATTGTGTGGGATGGGGCTGTGAAGGTGGCTCAGTGGTAGAGTGATTACCTTGCATGCATGAGGCCCTGGGTTTGATTCCTCAGCACCAAATAAGCAGAAAAAGCTGGAAGTGGTGCTGTGGCTCAAGTGGTAGAGCACTACCCTTGAGCTGAAGAGCTGAGGGACAGCGCCCAGGCCCAGGATTCAGGCCCACGACCCGCCAAAAAAAAAATAAAAAGTAAGGGGAGTAAAAGGAACTGAGGGCAAAGCTTAAAGGGTAGAGCACCTGCCTGGTAAAAACAAAACTCTGAGTTCAAACTTAGTGCATGTGTACACACACACGCACACACACAGCATGAAAAATGCTTAAAATATAATGTTTGATGTTTTAAAAGGCTACCAAAATTTATGTTCATTATGATTCTAAACTCAAGATATCATAAGAACTTCAAGTTATAAAGAATGGTACTAAGTTACTCTCAATCAGCTATTTTTATTTACAGCATTTATCAGTATCTATTTATATACCAGAAATTTACTTACATGTACAAATAGAATACAAAGCCAAGTTGTCAAGAAATTTATCTCTTATTTTTAATTTACCTATCTCTAGTGAAAGTCCAGAAAATTGCATTCATTCAATAACTTTTATTGATTAATATATAAAGAGACATTTTGTTAAAAGATATACATCAAATGAGAATTTCCATTCAATATTAAGTTGATATATTCTCTGTATTAGTTATTTTAATGGCACTTTGAAGTTTTTCCAAGTTTTAAATAAGCATATTAATCTTTACCTAAAGATATGTATATCATTAAATAAAAGACTGCACATAGAATTGGCATATGCATAAATGTCAACCTTTATATTAAAATACAGATAATTTTAGTAAGAAGTATTAAAAAAAGAGAGAAGCAGCTGCTTCATAGAAGGCCCTCAAAAATACAAGAGAAAAATTCGTTGAAAGAATAACATTGTCATTGTAGATCATTCTATTTCATTTGTTATAAAATATGCTTATCTTTATATATCTTAGTCTTTAGAGTAAATAAGTTAAACATAAATCAAATATTAAAGTATGACTTACATTTTATTATTTTATAAAATATCAATTATGGAATATTAATACTTTTTTCTTTCTGAGCAAGCAAATAGAAACTAACAAAATAAAACCTCATAGGTACTAGTGGCTAACACCAGATATCCTAGCTGCTCTGCAGGCTGAGACCTAGAAGATTATGGTTCAAAGTAAGCTGAAGCAGAAAAATCTCTGAAATTCCATCTCCAATTATCCAGCAAAATGTTGGCTTCAAATGGTTCAAATAGTGTAGTGCTAGCAATGAGCAAAAAGCCCAGAGAATGTAAGGCCCTGTGTTAAAGTCCCAGTACTAGAACGCAATAGGAAAAAAAAATAATAATGCCAGGCACCAGTAGCTCTGCCTGTAATCCTAGCTACTCAGGAAGCTGAGATCTGAGGATTGATTGGAAGTCAGCCCTGGCAGAAAAGTCCCCATGAGACTTTTATCTCCAACTAACCACTCAGAAACAGAACTGGAGCTGAGGTTTAAAGTGATAGAACACTAGTCTTGAGCAAAATTGCTGAGATGGCACTCAAGTCCTGAATTCAAGCCTCCTGACCAGAAATAAATAAATAAATAAATAAATATATATATGCATATATGTACACACACATACACACATATTTGCAGAGAGAGATGCAAAAGAAGAAAAGTGAAATTAAAGAAAAAAGTAAAAAAGAAGAAAACCTGTAGTGGATCTGCTAGGGAAACTTGACATCTGTTAAATAATGGTTTTAGGGGAAATAAAACGGATATAGAAAGAAAATCATGGTCCAAATGAGATTAAGTATGTATTAATGACTTGGAGAGAATGTTAATTAGAATGCAGTATAGGTCCTAAATTTGCCAACTTAAACTTATTTCTAGGAATAAGATAGTAGCAAAATCATTTCTATTTAAAATTTTCCAGTTCCTATATGTAACCTAATACCAGCACACCTCCCACAAAACGTGAGTGCACATGCACACACACACACACACACACACACACACACTCACCCACACATCTTCCCTATATGACCCTATATGATTGCCAAAGTTAAACTTTGGAGAAACTGTCCTTCTCAAATATGTCATAATACATTTCTTGTTTTGATGTTTTATTTTTAACATCTTAACGTTTTCAAATGATCTCTTATGATTATCCATCACCATCTGCTCCTTTTCCTCTGTCACTGGATTCAAGGCAAGTGTGAGTTGCTGAAATGTTTGAAATATTAGAATGATTCAGAGGCTCCTTCACACACATTAGGAAGTCATTTGAAGTAAGTTTCAAAGCACCCCAAAACTTAAATGTCACTGCTTTTCTTCCAAATTCATGTTTACATTGCCACTTTATTTGCGATTGCAATACCATACACTGCATAATTTACCAAGGGCTTAATACTGCCAAAAACTTTATTCCTCTTTGTTTAGAGCACTAGTTTTGTTTGTTTTAAAGAAAACCAGGCAACTATTTAAATAGGCTTATGATTTTTTTTTTTACTGGAAAATTATCTGTTCTGTCTCTTTTTTGTCTTTCCCTTGGTTTCCCAACTAACTGTGTTTTATGAATATTAGAGAAATGCCTCTTGTCAAGAAATATCATATTGATAGCTTTGGCCACAACATAAAATTACCAGAATCTTTAACTTTTTGCTTCCTTTATCAGTTCTTGCAGTATTGATCAGATTGGGTGGTTGGATCCAAAAGTCAGTATTTTGGAGCTGAATTAAAATGTCAAGTATCTCAGAATTCAAGATGCACCAAGAGGTAGCCTCATGCCTTCACTGCTAGATATGAGAAGGGGATAGAAGTGGGTGACTATGGCAGGAAATATTCTTGAGCCTATAAAAGCAGGACCAGGGGCCATAACAAACAGTTGGGTGACTACTAGTGTTCAGATGATTTCACCCATAAGTCATATAAGGCAATGACTTAAAGTGATAACAAATGAAAACAAAACAAAGTCCTTGATTATCGACATTCCAGTGATACTTTGTTACCTCAAATTCCTTTCATTTCAAATCTGAGAACTAGGAAAAAGTGCTCAGCTGTTCCATACATGCTTAAGAAACAGCTGAACTCAGCTGTCACGCACATGAATAGAAAAATAATTTCCCCAGGTAATCCAGTCTCCACCTTCCACACTGAAAGAATAAAACCCTTTTCAAGCTTGATTCCCAACAGTACATTCAGCCACAAATTTAATTCTATTCTGATCAAAATGACAGAAAATACATATATGGTGGTATTATGCAAAGGTGAAGTGTAGGGTGTGGTAGGTGATTCCTGTAATCACACTTATACAGAAATGTATCAGCAAGCTTAAGGTTCCAGGCCAACCTGGACAAAAAGTAAGAACATCATCTGAACAAAAAAGCAAGGTGTGGCTGCATACCTTTGTAATCCCAGGTAAGAAGGAAGCATAGGCAGGAGAATCAAAGTCTGACGCCAGCCTCAGGCAAGAAAATGCGACTCCATCATTTTTTTATGTTTTTTTTTTTTTTAACTTAAACAAACAAGGGTGGAGGTTTGGTTCGAATAGGAGATTATCAGCCTAGCAAACATAAGACCTGGAATTCAAATGCAACAACTGCATTACTCACTAGAGGATGATTAGTCCAATAGGGAACTAATAGGGATGTCTATATATATAATTTTAGTTAATAATATTGTTTCCCTTGACTTTTACTGGAAAGAAATGAGACTTAGTCATTCCTGAAAGATGTTTTGACTATCTCCTGTATAATGAATTAAAATACAACTAACAATTTTTTTAGGAAAATGTCTTATTATCTTTCAGTACTTGTATAAAGGAGTTGTCCTTCACCAAAGTAGTTATGAACACAGTGTATCTTGAACATAGGTATGTTTGAAGGAGTCCGAAAGAAAGAGAAGCTGGGCACTGGTGGCTCACGCCTGTAATCCTAGCTACTCAGGAGGCTGAGATCTGAGGATCACAGGTCAAAGCCAACCCAGGCAAGAAAGTCTGTGAAACTCTTGTCTCCAATAAACCACCAGAAAACCAGAAGTTGTGCTGTGGCTCAAGTGGTAGAGTGCTTGCCTTGAGCTGCAGAGCTAAGGGATGGTCCTCAGGCCCAGAGTTCAAGCCCCACAACTGACAAAAAAAAAAAAAAAAGAAAAGAAAGAAAGAGAAATCACACAGTATTTTCTTCTGTCAGGGAATTTTGACTAGGAAAGTTAATTATGTCAGCAGACTATTATTGTCCATTGTATATTGTTATTAAAACTTGAGGTGTGAACCTGTGAAGATTTATCACAAGGATAGAAAAAAGCCACAACTGAATGTGTACTGTTTGTGGAAAACGTGTTATTTTGGAAAATAAGACAAGTTCAAATTTTAGTGTTCCCTAGTTCTTCTTAAAAACTCCATATTATTTGCTGTTTGAAATTGTTTCTAAGCTACAGAAGTGTTAACTGTTTTTATGTGCTGAAGCTCAGTTAGTTTTGGACTGTGTAACAAGGGGAGAAAAGCATGCCTAAGGAAATGTGGTGATGAATACATCACTGCTGTAACTTGTCCAAAACCCCTGCCAAAGGAGTCACATTTTCTTTCTCTTGAATCTGTTTAACTTCTCAGAATTAAGATTTTCTTCCTACATGTCATTTTGGGGTTATGCAATTAATGTAATACAATGTTAAGAAGGCTTAAATGGGCACTTGATTCATCTTCTAACTTAGTAAGGAAGAAATGAATCCACGGAATTGGTAGCATTAAAATGACAACATTTTTCCCCATCAGGCAAAAAGAGACACAGAGGGAAGAAAAAGTGTTGCTTTGTGATGTAAGATGGTTCAGGGGAGAACAGGATTAGAGGAGAGTGGTGACAATCTGAAGCGATTTTGGCAGTTTGTTAACCTAAAGTAATGGGTGGAGCAGGTCAGAGCAGAATAGCAGCATAACCTGAACAAATCAGAGGGCAAAAAGCATGTGAGCTTCACTGAAGATGTCATTATACCCTACTAGGAAATATCTTCTATGAATCAAAGAAGTAATAAAAATTATCACTCCATGGAAAGGATATTTAGAAATGAGAGCATCATAGCCAGCTTACCCAAAATTTTACTATAAAAGAAGAAAGGAAGTTTCAGTATGTTCCAAAAGCATTGTGTCATTTGAAGGCTATAAGAGTGGGAATGCTTAAGACAGAAGGCAAAAAGTTTAAGCCTGACCTTGAAATGTGAATGTTGGGAGAACTGGTATTATTCCTAGTCTTTTTTATTTTTATTTCCAATTAAAATATGAATATATCCTCTCTAGCAAATTGGAATGATTTGTCATAGTGCCATAAAGCTTTGGCATGAAGGTGTTTAAACACTGGTGACTTGGTAAGTCTTTTAAGTGTTATTCTCAGTGCTATGATCATGAATACTAAATTTTGCTTTCCTTTCAAATGCTTCTTTTTATGTGGTTATTGGATATTTTGTTTGTTTGTTTGTTTTTTGTTGTTGTTATTTGTGTGGGGCCAGAACTCAGGGCCTGGGTGCTGCTCTGAGTTTTTTTCCCTAAGGCTAGTACTCTACCACTTTGAGCTACAGCACTACTTCTAGTTTTCTGTTGGTTAACTGGAGATAAGTCTCATAGACTGAGCAAAGGAGCTCAGAGACAGCATCCAGGAAATGAGTTCAAGACCCACAGCCAACCATCCTCCCAAAAGTTGTAATAAATGAAAGTCAATGTCAATGTATTATGTTCTGTAATATAAAGTATATTAACAACTTTTAAAAATATTTGGAAATATATCCTAATGGCATAAACACTTATTTCTAGATTTTAAAATAGCTCATGAATTTATCTTTACTGTTTACTAATTCCCAGAGCTTTAATAAAGTACTATTATAAATAGAGAGTAATACTCTCACAACATAAGGTAAATTGAACATTAGGTTATACATCAAATTTAAAAAAATCAAATATAGGCTGGGAATGTAGCTTAGTGGTAGAGTGCTTGCCTAGCATGCATGAAGCTTTGGTTTCGATTCCTCAGTACAACATAAAAAGAAAAAGCCAGAAGTAGCTCTATGGCTCAAGTGGTAGAGTACTAGCCATGAGCAAAAGAAAGCTCAGAGACAGTGCCTCGGCCCTGAGTTCAAGCCCTAGGTAGGACTGACAAAAAAATGTAATAATCAAATATATTGAAGAAATATAAATTAGTGTACAAATTATAAATGGTGTTAGTCACATGTGCATACACATATACACTATGTGCATATAAAATTACCAAGTATCATTTCTCCCTGAAAGCAAACTTGAAAGAATACTTAAAGGTCTCATAAATATCAGAATTAAATCTCAAAGAAATTTAGAGAAATTTCAGTGCTCTGTCCTTGCCAAGAGCTCATTTTGTTTTTATGGCTATATATTTTTACTTTACATATTAAAAATTATTGAAGATTCTTTGACTTTTAGAGTGCCAGTATTCATCATCTACGTCTTCTCCTGACATTCATGATAATAAAGTACACTGTATAACAGGATCATCGATATGTTTGTGTTTACAAGAACATAGTATTCAAGTCTCACTCCGCAAGTAATTTAATAAATTAAAGTGCATCCAACTTTAAAGGAAACTTCTCTCCTCTTTACCGTATAAAATCATATGTGACATGAGCCATTCCCAAAGCAATTAGTATTCCTCCTCTGTTATTAGAAATTCTTTAGGAGTAAAAACACTGATTCAATTCACATTTATAAAATGTAACCTCAGAAGACTGAGTACCTAATTTTCTTTTTCCTTGTTGTTGTTCATGTATTTTTATTATAAAATTGATATACAGAGGGTTTATAGTTACCTAAGTCAACTAAAGAGTACACTTCATTTTATTTTCTAAATTTCAAATTTTGAACTTAATTACTTATTTTCCTTTGTTTCTTTAGGATAATTCTTTTTCTTTTTTTTAATTGTGAAAATACCATACAGAGGGGTTACAATTACATGGGCAAGATAATGAGTGCATTTCTTAATCAAGCATTGTAGCCTCCTCCTTTGTTTCAGCTTCTCATACCTTCCCATCTCTCCCCCCTCCCCCCCCAGCCAAAGTTGTAAAGTTCGTTTTTGGACATAACAACTTGTACATCTCATTGTTGCAATGGGTCCACCTGTATTCCTATTTAAACAATTTGTTTTTTCCCTTCCCCTCCACAAATTATACCAACATCAAATACAGTGAAAACAGAGGTTATACTGTTGGGGAGGGACATACAAAGCAACAAAGAAATATCTTATAAATATGTTAGAAACAATAGCAAGCAAGAAAAAAAAACATTTGAATCCTTATCTTGGGGTTCATTTCACCTAACATCAACTTATCTGACCATTTCTGCTTGTCTCAGTCATATACTAGTTATTACAAATAAAGGAAACCATGGGCCTATGTTTCTTTGGGCCTGGCTTACTTCACTTAATATAATTTTTTCCAAGTCTTTCCATTTCCTAACAAATGGGGCAATGTCATTCTTTCTGATGGAGGCATAGAATTCTATGAGTGCCTAATTTTTAAGATACAGGAGGCTATATATCAATCAATGTTTTCTTTATCTTTTATATTTTAGCTGCTATAAAATTTTCATAGTAATATACAATATAGCAGCTCATTTTAGAATAAAGTAATTACTGAATTACTTGAATAGCCAAATGAACAAATGGACAAATACTCCACAATAGTAAACTTGTTCTTTCCTGTTCCAATAATTACAACTAGTTTTAAAAATGAATAGGAGAACAAAATGGTGAGACAAAGGACAAAGAGGGAACCAATGCAACAGTGATCCTCACAAGACAATATATTGGAAATGATCTGTACAAGTTGGGGGGAAGAAAGTGGGAGAAAAATGAGTAAGAGGGTAACAAGTTAGACAAGAAATGTCCTCACTAACTTACTATGTAACTGTAACCCCTCTGTACATTCCTAACAATATTTTTTTAATGAGATCTTTAAAAAAAAGTTGTTAGAAAACAGAAAAAAGAATGATTATTTTAATGAATTAATAGAAAATGATAATTTTCAAATGATGAAATTTTGGCTAATTTTTTCCACTGCTACATCTGATATAAATATTAATGTATAGCTATTAACTGGACTTTTAATTATTTTTGTTCAATCAAGAACTCAATATAAATATTTTGTACTAGTTAACCTTTATTTTAGAAAAGTATTTCAATATTAGAAGTCTTTATACTATGATGAATAATTCTATAAAAATTATCAAAAACAAAAGAAATCATAAGATCATCTTTACCATTTTTCACTTACTTAATAAGATACATTTTTTTATTGATTTTAATTAGCAAAAATTACCAAAAATTCCAAGTTGATTTCAAGATAGAACAAATGGTACTTTCAGTGTAATCAACTTATTTGAAGACACATTTATGTACAATCTATTTTTCCAATAAGAAGTCCATAATATATGAAATTTTAGCATTTGAATAAAAATACTTCAATGCCAAGCTGTCTTCCTTGACTACTAAAATACTGAAACTTAAGAAGAATAAATAAATTTACTGTGATAAAAATTTAGGTTGAACGTGGTAAAATTTGACATTTAAAGTTGGGATGAACATGTTTGGTGTATTAAGATAAAGAAAATATTGTGTTTTTATATAGATAAGAATCTAAAATGAATAGCTTTGGGATTCATATTTAGGCATCTACCCAAATTAATGCAATTAGAGCATGTTTTCCTGATATTTATACTTGTTAAATATGTAATCTGTTCCACGTGTGTGTGCTTGTGTATTTTGTAAGAGTTACGGATTTTTATACAGTGACTCAGGAAATTGATGGAAAAACTTAGAAAAATATTTTAACACTCTGTTTTTCATGTATAGGAAATCATATAAACAGTTTTGAGTTAACTTAGCTGATTGCAATATTTTTCTAATTTAATAGTCTGGCTAAGAACTCAACACTTACTGTATTTTGAAGTAAATTTATATTTGGTGACATAATTTGGAGAAGTGATCAGCAAAGGGCAAGCTTTTATGAATAATTAAATGTGAAACCAGGCATAAAAGGCACCCAATAAACCTATGTATTCTGAGCTCTGTTTTTCCACACAAGAGGCTAGTGTGAACAAATCCTCAAGGCTGAGCTTTAATGTCATTCAAGGATCATGTTTGGAAAGCACCTGTAATAATTCTATCACAAGTTTAAAAATGAAAGACAATTTTAGACTATTTCATAGTCACCACTGTGTAATATTGTATGCAATGAAAATATCTGCAGTTGGAATAATATGAAACACCTTTCATTTTGCTCAGTGAGCATATATTCTTCTGTTAATCTGAAATTATCGGGTTCTTTTTCCTCCTCTAAAACCAATCTTGGTGTTTTAATTTTATAGAGTGTGATATATGTGGTTTTTTTCTTTTTCAGTTTTAAGTGACTTGAACTATTCTGGCCCCCTCCTAACTGTATGAGCCTATGTAATCACCTTTGATTTAATTATATATATATATATATATATATATATATAATCAGAATTATGTATATTTTCAGAATGTATTAATTCAGTAAACTAAGATATCTGAAAAAAAAATGACGGCCTGAGCTGCGGTATCAGAGGGAAGGGGGTCCAAAATGATGGCACAATAAAAGCAAGGGTAATCTGTTCTCAATGGACCTGCCACGACCATGGGAATGTGACTGATATCAGCTGAATCTTAGGAAAGAACAAAGTGTGGAGGGGAGCAGACTTGGCCAGGAACTGAGAAGTCAGTAGGATGTTGTTGTTGTTGTTTCTTAATATATATTTTCATTGTAAACATACTATATAGAGGGGTTACATTTACATGAGTAATGTAATGAGTCTGTCTCCTATCGAGCATTGTTACACCCTCCTTTGTTCTTCCCTTAACCCTACCCTTCCCACCTCCCCAACTATTCCCTTCCTTTCCCTTCCCTCCTTCCCTTCTCCCCTCCCCTGCAAAGTTGTAAAGTTTGTTTTCAACATAGTGTCTTGTACATCTCATTATTACAGTGGGTCATTCTGTATCCTTATTTCAGCATTTTGTTATTTCCTTCCCCTCCCCAAATTAGAAAAAAATATATATATATACAAGATGCAGGGCACCAGAATCAAATACAGTGGCATCAGGGTTTGTACCATGGGAGAAGAATGGACAAAAGAAACAACAAAAAAAATCACATAGTATATTAAAAAGAACAGCAACAAAAATAAAACCACTTGTGTCCCTATCTTGGGGATCATTTTGCTTAGCATCAGGTTAGATTGCTTTTGTATGTAGGCAAACTTGAAGTATCTAACACTTCTCTCCTCATTGTTGTCTCAGAGAAGATTTAAACTCGAACAGCACACACCTGGGAATACCTTATTGACATTGCAGCTGTGCAGCCTGGACACAGGTTTGGCATTGTGACTGATTCTCTGATTTCTATGCCCAAACCTTGGATGTCAATGGGAGTGATCATGGCAGGCTGAAGAGATTTACCTCTTAACATAGTCATTACCTTCAGAGGAGACTTTGCCCTCAAAGGGCAGATATTTGAGTCACACAGGATGAAAAAATAATCCCTCTGTATGTATGAAACATAGTGTACTTAAGTTATTAGAGTTTCATTAAGTGGGTAAAACTGGGATAAAAACGGTTACTTGGAAGGACTGCCAAGTGGAACTCTGTGTATTGTACTCCATGATAACACAACTGAACCACAATGGAGCTCTAGCTGTAGATATCAGATTCAGAATTGTTCTAGCTACAGTTGCAAACATGTATTTCCCTTTGTCTTCAGTGTTAAATGTCCAAGAATTAGATATCAACTATTCATGATTTTAATGTAAAGTTTACTTCTAACTTTCTAGGGGTATGCACTAATGTGTGTGTGTGTATAATAATTATGTAACAGGCTTGATGTGTATAATTTATTTTCAAGATAATTAAAAAAGGTGGAGCCTGGCACCCATGGCTCCTCCATGTAATCCTAGCTGTTCAGGAAGCTGGGATGTGAGGACAGTGGTTGCAAGTCAACTCAGGCAGAAAAGACTCTTATCTGCAATTAACCCACCAAAAGCTGTAAGTGGAGCAGTTGATCAAGTGGTAGAGTGCTACTCTTGAATGAGAAAGCTAAGCAAGAGTATAAGGCCCTGAGTTCAAGCCTAGTCCTGGTGCAAATATAGAAGTGCAAGGGTATACTAAAGCAGAACTAGAAGGAAACAGAAAGCAGAATGAACACAGCTCTGGATTTTTTAAACTACAGATAGATGTTAAAGAAAATTTTCTTTTAAAAATTTTATTGTGAAGGTGTTCATTGTTAACCTTCCCTCATTTTCTCCCATTTTCCCACCTCTCCCATTTGCCCCCTACCATGAAAATTTTCTTTATACAAGTTACAGTACAAAATTGTCAATATGGAACAGTGTAATAAATAATAATTTAAAGCCATAACCTTAATAAACAAAATTCATTTAACTGCTACTAGAAGTTGTTAACTACATATGATTTAAAAATTATAAACTGTACAATCTAAACCAGTCAGACACTCTTGTGAATGCTTATTATATTTATTTAAATTTTTCACAGACTCCAGGAGGATTTTCCCTTTTTAGATGCATACAGTATGTGTGGAAAATGAACTCTGAATTAAATATTCAAAGGCTTTATATCCCAAGCTTACTTATTTTTGTGGTCAATGGTAACTTTTCTGGATGATTGCTTGCTTACTCATTTGAATTTTCAAATTTAAGTTGGAGATAGTAATTCTCATCTTAAAATCAAAATAAGCAAAGTTCAAAGTTCTTTAACATTTCTGTGTAATATACTTTGATTTCTTGTTAAGATTGTTCTTATGGCTGGGCATGGTGGTATCTTCCTGTAACTCTGGTTATTCATCAAAACTGGACCAAGAGTATAGTTTGAACCCAGTAATCTGACACCAGTATGAGCAACATAGCAAGACAGCAAAAAAAAATTAAAGAAAAGATTTTTTTATAAACCTGTACAAGTCATTTTTCAGATGCTTCATCAGAACTAGAGAATAATTCTGGATGCTTTTTCTCAATATATAAAAATACTGAAATGTTTACTATCTTAAAAAATATATACATATATATGTATTGATACTTACATTCAGACAGCTAATGCATTTTTCTAACTCCTTAGCTGCAGTCTTTGGAGTTTATTGACTACTGATCTTGGGAAAACTAGAAAATAAATGCTTAGCACAAAGATTTCAAAATACCTTCTAAAAGTTTTCAATGCTAAACATACTCTTTTTATTGCTTTCTAATTTTTATTTTTATTTATTTATTTTTACTGTGAATATACCATACAGAGGGGTTAACAATTACATGAGCAAGGTAATGAGTACATTTCTTATCAAGAATTGTTGCCTCCTCTTTTGTTTCCCCTTCCCATCCCTTCCTATCTCCCTCCACCACCCCTCCTCCCCCCGTTGCTCCCCCTCCCATTATTTATCACTAATAATGATGAATAATGACATAAAAATGATTCTTATGTCTTCACTATAGTTACTTCCTTATTGAAAATTATTTATGTCAACTATATATCTATTTATAACTATACCCATTTTTCTATACATATGCTACTGTTTTTACCTTCTTCTATATATATATATATACATATATATGTATATATATATATGGTAAGTGTATATAACACATTCTCTTGCATTGTTTCATTTGACTCATGTAAAAGCCTTATATATTTGTAAGTACATATCTTTTGGGGATGTTTGTCTTGATAACGTTTAATCAATTTATTTGTGTTCTCTGTCCAAATTATCAAGCTTACTGCATTTTTTCCCTGTGAATCAATGGAGAACAAATGATGGAAGTATTTTAACTGAGAGAGAAAGATAGACACAGTGGGACAGAGACAGACAGAGACAGAGATAGTTCATTGGCTATACCTACAATATAAATTATTCATTTTTTACCCTCCTAGGGGCTAAAATTTTTGCAATATCTTTGTACATTTTATACACTAAGGAAGTACACCAAAGCAGGTGTACTTCATGTCTTAATTATTTGATTTCCTTTCAAATATTCTGTCTTCTACTCTCATTGCAGGGTACTAAGAAACATGTCAGTTTGCAGACCACCATCTTTGTTCATGTCTTTCCTTCTCTGACAAATCCTGGAACACTCAGTTTTATACCAGATTCGGGATTTTCTGTTTCCACTCTTTTAATTTTCTGTCATAACCTCAGCTGCCTTTTTGCAAAGTGCCTTCACATTATCCAAATGTTCATGACTTGATCTCCTTGCTCCAAGGAGAATTAATGGCCCATTCATCCATCAATGCTGATGTTACTTTTCTTCTCTTTCTTATTGAACATGCAGTATTTTATCAGGCACTTCTATTGATTGTTGGAATGCTATCATCTTATTATAGAGTCTTAGTATAATAAGACTATACTTAAGAATTCTCTCATATTTATGAAGCATTGCCTACATATCAGTTCTCTTATTTGTGCCATCTGTGTCAGAAATCTCGGCAGGTCATTGTGTCTATGACTGTTTATATTTGTTCCCACTTGTTAGGGCTTTATAGTCATTCCTCAATCTTCAGATCTCAGTTCCTTCTTCTGAAGACTTGTGGACACATTCATCTAATAACCATTTAATATCAACTTGATTTTTTTATAATCAAGTGTTTTTACAAATGTTTCTTTAGATCCACCCAAATTTCTATTCTATGCCACCAGTTTCAAACTAGTATTGGTAAAATATTTATTTCAGGAATAGACAAAGCTTATAGATTTTTTCCAAAAATACCATCCATTCATTCGAACCATTTTGTTTATTCTCATTTCTCCCCACTGACATAACTTAACTACTGATACATGTATTTGGGAAAGAAAATATGAATCTCTAGGATTCTTGGATATTTTTATCTGAATCTTTGATCACTGTGTCCTGGAAAACCATGCATCAATTCAAAAAGAATTCTCTATTAATACTAGGGTTTTTGTCGTTTAAGATTGAAAAAGATAGGTGATAAATAAAATGTATATTTTAACTATCTTGTATCCATTACTACAATTATGAATCATTTCATGTAACCATTTCAGAATTACCTTAGATATTCAAGTGGCTTTTAGATAATGAATAGTTGAGAAATTCAGACTGAAAGAAGGTTTATATACTTAAAAATTCTGAACTACATTAAGAATTCATTAAATTACTTAACATGATTTTTCCTATTAAAACTAGATTTAGTTCCTTGGAATACTTGATAAAATAAAATTTGAATGAAGTTCATTTAAAAGCAATTATTTATGCTGTGAGAAATATAACAATTTATTATAACACTCAATAATTTTTTTGTTCTTTAAAGTTTATTCAACAATTCATTGCCTTTAAAATGCTGCTGGAGATGTTGGCACAGTTATCTGTAACCAAAATCTGCTACTTTGTGTTTAATAATTCCTTAATTTTTTATTCAAAATTAGCATGCTTAGTGTTATGCATACTGTCTAGAAAGACCAGATCTTTGTAAACTTTCCTACTTAATACATATATGCAAAGTGTGCATTACGTGGAAATATCTTGAAAGTAATTTTTATTGTGAAATTGTTAACATTATATAACATTCTGTATTCCTTAGACATCAATAGAGTTCACTTTGTATGTTACAGGTTAAAAAGTGAATTCTTTTATGTCAAACATTTAAATTATTTCTATGTATTTTCCTCCAATTATATACCTTATAATATTTAATACATAAAAGGATTAGACTCTCTATATTTTGTCTTTAGGTCTCTTTCAGTTTAATATTTTGGAACATTTATTATTATATTATATAAGTGTTTTGCAAATTGGCTATCAGTGAACATGAAATGAATTCAAATTTTGTGGCTTATGAAATGGGTCTATTTTTCCAGAAAAAATGTGTGTAATAAAATGTTCCAAATTATGCTTGATTGCTTAGAAAAATTTCAATTTTTCAGTGTCTAAAGAGCTTAGATGTTAATAGCATTCCATAAAGAAATAATAAACTCTGTTATATTCCCTATTTATATTGGCAAGTTAAATATATTAGCCTATTTATTATTAAATTTCTAAATGTTTGTTTGAAGCACAAAAACATTCTAAATTCTAAACAAAAATATTTAAAAGCTTTTTTCTGGTCCCTTTTTGCTATTAAGGGGAGCAACAGATAATTATCAATATATTTTATATTAAAGAAAATTTTGGTAATAGAATCTTACAAAATTCATGTTTTTGCAAAGTAAATTTTTATTTATCTCTTTCTGTTGATTACCATAGAAACGTATTAACATATCTCTATCCTAGAAAAGAACTTAGAAATAATAAATGCATTATTCTGTGGGTAGAAAAAAACACGCTTTTTGTTTAGTGATTTTTAAATATCTTTATATTATCAGAGTTGAGTTTTGTACTCTTCTGAGGCAAGCAAGTATATGTATTGTGCTCTCTTTGATTACAAATATAGTATTTTTTTATCCAGTCTGCCAAAACTCATTCCAATATTTATCCTATTAGTATTAACATTAAATGAAGGTATTGCTATCTACACTTTAGTTTATATTTTCTAATATAAAACTACATCTGTAGTATAAGAACAAATGTTTTTAGGGTGAATTTTGGCAGGGAATAGAATGAACAGTACTGTTTGCAGACAGTATTTATTGTCTTTATGTTAAAGGCAACTGAGAAAGTGAAAGTCATTATGAATGGAAGTAATAATAACATTTTCATTTTTAGAAATATAAGTTTACTAGCCATGTGGAAGATAGAATACTCAGAACTTCATTATTATCAATATATTTTATATTAACTGTTGATAGAATTCACAAAATGAGAATGAACAACTTTAGTCCAGTAGATGTAAAACAATATCAAAATCCTGCTGATGGCAGGAAAGTAGATTAGAGGCCTAATATGACTGAACTAATCATAATCTATCATCAGTACCAGGAAGTCTATGACAATAAAAAAGGATTTCTCTTACTCATGAACATGAAATGATAGGCAGAAACTCAATTGTGCCATTAAAGCAGGCATTACTTATCTTTCACACTAGCCTGGGAAGGCAAAACAAAGAAGTCTTTGGCAATTTCAATGGATAAAGAATCTACACAATGTTTGTTGCAGGAAAATCTAATGACTTCTGTTTATAACCATAGTCATTATGGTTAGAAACATTCATTTTGTGTATCTAAGTCTACATATTTGGAATAGATAACTACTAAATATAAATACCTCAGAGTTTCTAGCCAAGTAAGGATAATTGTGAGTTGAGTTGTCAAGAAAAAACAATGACAACAGCATAAAAGCAAGCAAAAAATAATCAGGACATAGAGTAGGCATTCATTATACCCCAAAGTGGAATCTGTACCTCTGGCTACAGAGTGTCGTGTGGGGAGTGTGGGAACAGAAAATGAGCCACAGGTATTGCTGTCTAATCAGTAGTAATCTTTGTAAGAGTAATTATATAATGACAAGTCCAGATTATAATAGAATAACAAAAGATTGAGAGGCTGAATCCTGTGCACTCAACATAGTGATGGCCTACATGGTCTTTTTGTTTTAAATGTTGGCTCAGTTTTTGTCTAAGCACCTTCTATGGGTGACATAAGGAAATTAACAAACAGTCCAGGACACTAGGTACTGTTTGTCATTTTTTTTTTCAGGAGTAAATCTAAAGGACAAAGTGATTGAACAATTTTACACTTTTGTTGGTCACCGCCAGCAAGAAATCTAGATTCAAACTTCACTGATTATTGAACATTTTTGTGTCTGTGTGGTGTTGGCAGCAAGCGTGCAGTTCAAATCCAGGCCTCTCACATTGTTTTGACTATTTTCAGCCTTAACAAATAAACAACACACAGTGATTAAAAGCCTAGGCTCAACATTTTCACTATTCCTTTGAGTTATTAAAGAATTATAGTCTCAGTAGTAGATGATTATAAAAATCCATATTCCCCAAACACACATTCAACCTTCAAAGAATAAATGCTGCTGTGTTCTAGACCAGTATGCTAAATTTCAAATTTACTGTATCAAGTAGACCCAATGGCATTGAAAAACCATATTACTTCTACCTATGTCAAATGATATATGGACCAAGCGTGGAAGACAGGCCCCCTGTGGCAGGGATTTAATGATTCCTGGACAGAGAAGAAAGGTCTTAAGTGATTTATCCTAGTTGGACATTGAAAAAGAAGGAAAGAGAAACAGTACATTTGGAAGAGTAGTGGATTATGTTTCAAAAGGAAAGGAAGAGACTTTTCAGACTTAACTAGGTTAGGTCTGACGCTGACAAGTACCCAAGGTTTGTGACCTTGAACAAGCCATTTAATATTATGAAGTCTCCATATTCATGTTTTTAAACCATGTGGTTTGGGATAAGGAATCACTAATGTTTCTTCCAGTTCTAAATTTAATTTCATAATCTAAAATTATTTGCTTAGAATGTTCATCGTTTTGCTTGATGGTACATTTTCTCCACCTGAGAAAAACAAAACAAAACAAAGGGCCTTTCATTACACTCAAGGGAAAGGACATGAGAGTATTAATTGGCTAGTGAAATGGGTTCCAGAATTTGAGTTCTCACAGGAGACCTTCTTTTGACTTAGTCATGTTGTACAAGTATACTTTTGCAGGTATTAACTAGAATCATCATTAATACATTGTTATGAAATAATGTTGACACCTCAGTAATACTTGTTCCCCAAGCATCATTCTGGCACACAGAATATGTTTCCTCTGATCAAAATGATACGGTTGTTCAACTGGTCATGACAGTTGTTTAAGGAATACCTCAAGTCTTCAGCAGGTGTGTGACAAGGTGTTTGGACATTCATTGTTTTGTTACTTCTCTGACTTTCTTAGAGGATCAGCTCATTAAGTGATGAATAAGAAATAAACTTATATCATTGTATCTTTATATCTAGATGCACCAATTGGGCATTCTTAGTAATTTAATACATATTTAGAATATGTGATATTTGGTTTGTCTTTTGGAATCTTTATTTACATTTGATTATGGGCTTCATTGAATCACAATGCCTTTTTTGAATGCAGTCTAAAGCACTGTTCTGAGAAAATGACAATACTTCTCTGGATATAGTAGCCCAGACTGACTTAAATTTACAGTCTTCTGCCTCCTACCTCTACCTCCTCCTACCTCTATCTCTGCGTCTAGGGTTTACGGAGGAAGGCACCACACACTTTTCTCAAACACACATACTACATCTGCTAATCCTAATATCTCTTTTATATTTCCTCTCTTTTGCCCAAGTCTCTAAGCATTAGCATATACTCTGAGCTTGGCGTTCATTGCTTCTTCTCTACACTCTTTCTCTAAATAAGACCATTTAGTTGCTCCCTTATAGATGTTGTCTATGTGTTAATAACCCTCAATTTAGTGTCTCTGTCCCTGGGTCTTTTCTTCTTCCTTTTTTCCCCATCCATTCCTTCCCAGGTTTAAGCCACCCAGCTTCAATTTTCAAAGAAACATAATGAAAGATTATTTTCAAAGTAGCTCTTGCTTTTGTCCCCTCATCTACCAAAGTAGATATTGTTAGACTCTCTCTAAATTACTTAGCAAATTAATACACTTCTTTACATTTCATTATTATTACTCTAATCCAATTATTGGATTTTTAATCCAATAATTTTTCACCACAAAACTAAAATACTTCTTATGAACCAATCCATAGTTGCATCACATCTAAACCTAAACCTCTTTTCTGCTGCTATGAAAAGTCCAAAGTGTTTTATCCTTGGAACTCTCTGATTACTACTACCACACCGGCTTCTCTGATCCTACCTCTACCAGCAGACAAACTAGTTTTTTTTTTAATGACCCTCACAAGCAATAAAGTAATTCCCACCATAGACATTTATTTAGACCTTTATGCAGATCTGTATTTACTTGTTAACCCCGTGCAGTGTGTCCATAACCAAAATCAAGAGTTTCACCTAGATATTCAGAACTAATCTCCAAAGACATTTCTGTAAGAGTCCTTTCCTGATGCTGGGTTATTCTGTAGGATCAAGACCTGTTTCATGTTTGGGGTTTTATTAGCAAAACAAATCAGAATGTATTTATCTGTGTTTTCTTGCTTATTTTCTATTTCACTTTTGGTCAATTCCATATTATGGCTCCATTTACCATTGTGGAGTCCCCAACTTGACTAAAATAGGTTTTCTTTTCTTTTCTTTTTAAAATAACCTTGCAACAAACATAAAATCTAACAAGTAATTTTAAGATGAAAATTTCAAGGTTTAGCTACAGTTGTTTTTATTTGTTTTTATGCTTTTTTTTTCTTTCCTCTGTAAAGTTATCTTTCTGAAAGTACACAGAACTTTTGTTTGGCTCAATGCCTGTAATTTCAGCTATTCAAGAGGAAGAGATCAGGAAGATTATAGTTCCAGATAAACACAGGCAAACATTTTGTGAGATCATGTTTCAAAAGAAAAATTTGTATAAGATAGCATGCATCTGGCAGCTAGCTATAGTATTGTGTGAAATAGGAGGATCATTATCTACACCAGCCCAGGCAAAAAAAATGAGATCCTATCTCAAAATATTTTCCAAATTAAAAAATAAAATATGCTAAATTCGTGATTCAGAGTGCTTACCTATCAAGTACAAAGATCCAAGTCAAAACACCAGTGTCACAAACAAGAATTGAGTGCTCATAGAGTAACCCAATTTTTCTGTGTGTTCACATGATCGATATGTCTATAATTTCTAAGTTACTATTTGCTCTTTCATCCTTGAATATACATATTATATAATATTATGCATATTATAAATTATATACAATATATGATATATTTTACATATTTACTTTAAAAATACTATAATACAATTTGTTATATAATTATGTCTTTTTATATTTATACAATATTTATGTAATATGTAATATATTTATAATATGTTTTTTTGAAACCTAATGTACCAAAACCATCATCAAAAGTATAGATCCAAGGTTGCACAAAGTGAAATTTATTAGAAAATATTGGACACAATACTGTTCATTATTAGATAGCAGGTAGTCAGAAGGAACCCTGCATAATAAGCAAAATGAATTGATGTATGTGCTAAGCTAGACAGAAATGAGTCATAGCTAACCTAAATGTACCTGTCCTTTCTCAAAGACTATTAAAATGTCAAATATCAATAGAGAAAACAGTTCAGCTTAATATCTTAAAGTTGTTTTTTCCTACCTTCAAGATTGCTCTAACCATCATAAGCTAAATCCCCATACAATCTCTATCCTGTTTCTTTATTTTTTTAATTACATTTCACTGAGCTGATAATAAAATAGAAATTACTTAGTTAAGTAGATCAGTATTTTGGGGGGAAATCTTTAGAATCAAAAATTCACAGCAATTTTTAAATTAAAATCAAACATTGTGTGTATCTGTTTCTAATTCCAATAGACTAAGTTAGTACATGTAAAAGTAACCTTAGATTAAATTTATAAACAGTAATTTTGTGAATTCATTGCATTATCTCTTATATTTCAATTGCTATTATAAAGGTGAGTTCATTATTTTGAACTAATTTCCAAGGATAATAAAAAGCACTTCAGATATAAAATCTGACTGTTTTCAATGTTTTTACAGAAAAAAATAAAAATTTAAAGTTTTCAAAGAGCATTTGAATTATTCTTTGTCCTTTATAAATCTCTTCCATGGACATGGATTCCTAGTTTGATCCTCTCCCTCTGAAAGGCCTGCATTTCTGGGAATTTCTCCACTGTGTGTTCATTGGTTTCTTTCCAAGACTGAGTCTTTTAGTGAAGTCATTTTTATTTTCATGTTCTACCAGGTAGTCATTGATTCATAAAGACCTATCAAATTTCTTTCTCTTACAGAAATGTAGCACTTTACCCTAGGGGATTAGTAAGAATTTATAGGGTCATGACTGATTATTCTGAGAGTCTCAGGTTCCACGTTTTTATCTAGCAAGCTTTATGTCACCTTTAGGATTAGCTGGTCTTGTGAGAAGATAACCTCTAAAGGTCTGAAGATATTTTGTGCAGCAGTGTAACATTACATGATGATGCTGAGTCATTCAAAAGTGAATCCTATTTAGCAGCATTTATCTTTGCCATCATATTTTTTTCAGTTCTAGGCACGATGGTCATAAACTTCTTGAATTTGGAATTAAAAAAAACTCTCTCTTTACAGTAGAGCATCAAGCGATTATTTATTCTTTTATCAATGGATCCATAATGTTTACCTCCATGTGATCATGAATGAGACAAGAAATATATGTATAATACACACTAACCTGAATAGAAATAGATACGATTATAAAATCTAGGAGCAGATATCATATTATTAACTGTGCTAAACAAAAAGATTATAGCAAATAAGCATTGGAAAGAAGTACTAGAAGTTAAGCTCAAACTTAATGGTTTTCAATAAATTCCCCATTTTAACTCATCACAATATTTTAACTTTTCACTGTTAAGAGACTGATTGGAATATCTCAGCTTCAATAACCTTCCTTATGTAGTAAGTTCTTAGGTTTCCAGTTCTTATATAATTATGCTTTTTTTAAAATTTTATTTTATTTTATTTGTGAACATACTGTACAGAGGGGTTACAATTACATGGGCAGGATAATGCGTACATTTCTTACCAAGCATTGCAGCCTCCTTCTTTGTTTACCCTGCACATCCCTTCCCAGCCTCCCCCCTCCCCCCCAATCCCAATCCTTTTTAGCTTGGCATAAACATCTAGCAGATGATTGGTAATTTGTTTTTTTTTCTTTTGTCTCTAATTATAATTGAATTAATACTTACCTTATGCTTGGTTTCCTTTGTATTTTAAGGCATGAACTTCTGAAAACAAATTTGATCCCTGCCTTTTATACATACATGAAGTAGAAGTCCTACTCCAAGTTTGGCAAAACTGATTAAATAATACACAGAACTCTCATACAATATAGTATTGACATTTAAGACACAAAATAAGAATGTAAGATATTTTCTAAAATATTGGAAGCATAGTTTGCTACATTTGAAATTAACCTACTAACGTTTTCATCTTGTTATAAGTTACTTTTTGCTTTTAATAGCTTGTTTTTAAATGGAAAATATGTTTTTCTCTACTACATATCTTATACCCAGACCATCTGTTATGAACTAAAGTGGAATTGTCTCTAAAACAAACCAATAGTTATTTCTTAACCATCTAAATAAATATAAAAGATAGCTGTGTGGAACAAATTATTACTTTGGACTATTGTTTTATTAAAAAAATTACTTACAATGTAAGTCACACAGCCAATTTTAGTTAAAAGATGCTAATTGACTTGATAGACTTCATGATGACAATTTATTTATGAAATTTAAAAGAAAGGGAAATTGTTATTATGAAAGCCAAGTGAGACAAAGTTAAATTGACAGCACCAACTTCGAAGGGGTCATGAAGACTCTCAGGCCTGGTTTTATTGATTTTGGTGTTTCTTTTTTGTTTTTGTTTTTGTTTTGGTTTGTTTTTTGTTTGTTTTGGTTTGACCAAGGTTTGTTATAGGTTAAAACTGAGTGGGAAAATACTTGTTTTCTAGTAATTTTAGAAAGGAAAAAAATGGAAAACATGACTTCTTAGTGACTAAAGAAAAGCTGAACTGAAAGAAAAAAGAAAAGAGATTATTGCAAGAGGTTTGATCATATATAATCCTTAAATTAACCATCACAAGTAAACCTCTGGTTCTAATATACTACAGAATTTATAACTGTTCAATTTTCTCAATTAGAAAGAAAAACAAAACATTTACTTTGACATTTTAAGACATAGAAAGTATTATTGGAATTCTATTCCCTACTATCAATGTCTCAGTGTTAAAAATTTGATGATGAGGAGGAAGATAAGAAGGAGGAGGAGGGGGAGAGAGGAATGGGAAGGAGGAGGGGGAGAAGAGGGGTGGACACAAATAAAAATGAAAAACTATTGAGGAGTTTCCCTTGGAATAAAAACCAGTATAAAAGCTCTCTGCTGGATTTGGGGTAGTCAAAAGTAATGACATTTCATTGTGTGGCATTGATCTTGCATACTTTAACTTTGATTTAAAAGGAAATCTTGGCAGGCAATTAACCTACATATAAAGATTTGTATAATAGAAAGCTCCTTTTGAATTGCTAATAGCTAACTCCTTCCCTCCCTAGCAACCCTCTGAGGGTTGTGCTTTTCTTTTCTTTCTTTTTTTTTTTTTAATGTGAACTGTAACTTCCATACTTTATTACAAATCTTTCACTGTCCTCAGTGTTTAGTGTTACAAATGGTGCACTGAACTCTTTTTGTCCTCTTTATTTCTTAGAAGACAGACAATAGAGGATAAAAATAGCTGAAATGCCCATGACTGCTGGAAAATACTACTGTGTAAATACATGCTTTATCATATCCTGACTGTAGAAATTAGATATTAGTTTAGGGAAATCAATACAGTATATCCAGAAACATCAGTTATTGGCCAATTAAAGAATATAAATTGAAACTTTGGTGCAAGTTCAATAGTCAATGTCTTTAACTAAAAAAAAAAAAAAAAAAAAAAACGAAAGAAAGAAAAAAAAAATAGCCCCGCAAATTTTGTCAGTCCTAGAGCTTGAACTCAGGGCCTGGATGCTATCCCGGAGCTTTTCTGGTCAAGGCTAAGACTCTACCACTTGAGCCACAGTTCCACTTCTAAATTTTTGGTGACTAATTGGAGACTTCTTACCAGGCTACAACTTAGCAATAATTAAAGTTGTGAGCTACCAGAGCTCAGTATTCAACTTGATTATTTTGTTGCTGTTGTTGGTCCTGAGGCCTGAACTCTGGGTCTGGGTGCTGTCCCTCAGCTCTTCAGCTCAAAGCTAACACTCTACCACTTTAGCCACAGCACCACTTCTAGGTTTTTTTTTTGTTTGTTTGTTTATTTGGTGCTGAGGAATCGAACCCAAGGCCTCATGCATGCAAGGCAAGCGCTCTACAACTAAGCCACCTTCACAGCCTGCAACTTGATTTTTAATAGCATCCAGCTCCGAAAAACAAGACCCTGCTTGTAGCCCAAGATTACATCTAATATTATAAAAATTATTTCACAAGAAAAATGTTGCTACAAGTGTCAATTTAAATTCTGTAAAACATCTTCAGTGCAGCATTCAAGACTGAATATATTTCTGTGTCACATCGGTAAAAATATTGCCTTCCAAATGTTTCCATCCACAATCTTGTTTTTCAGACAAATGAGTCTACTACAAATGACAAATATACAAATTACAAATGTAATTTGTATTACAAATGTATATTATCACTATTCCTGTATCTATTTATTTTTTCCTGACAGGTATGTTTAATTTTATGTTGTGGAATTGTTGCTAGAATTACATGTGCTATTTATAAAAACATACTCCTGATAACATTTATTTTTATTGGTTTCAGTTCTGATTATGTCATTCAAAGTAGCACATATTTCTCCATCATAATGTAGAATCTGATTTGGTAATGCTGATCTTCAGACCTGATGAAAAATTCCATAATTCTGATGTGAGGAGATAAAGAGTTTGATGAGAATAGTGTCAGTAGAAATGGAGATGAAAAATATCTAAGTAGAAGTAACTGCTAACTGAAGGATTAGAAACTGATTGTGAAGCAACAGGGATTTGGGATAAAGGAGGCCACAGTACAGGAAGAGTATAACAATTTCTGTTTTGAATTTGAAAACATGCACAAATTAGATTTCACTTATATGCATATTCCTATGATTATGTGTTTGCACATGTTTATGTACAATATAATTTTCATATGGGAAACCACAAATTCTCTACTTTATAAATTTCCAGGACACTTTTGGCTTTGCAATTATGTCTTCAACACTATTACTGGACAACAGCCATGATTGATATGCAGATCCATCACAAAAGGTTAGAGTTTAGGTAAGATTTCTAAAGAGGGCAATGATCATTGTGAGCAGTAAAAACAGAGAAAAGAGCAGCTGAATACATGTAAGCATAAGCTGGATGAGTCTGTGAGGTAAAGTATGACAACCATATCTAAGAACTGTGCCATTGGAAAAGATTTTATTTTTTCCATCAGTAAGCTATTAAGACATTAGAAATCATACTAAATCTATGGTGATACAAATACTACCTACCAAAAGTCTGAGTTCCTCTACTAATCTTTACGAAGTTTGCCTGATTGCAATCTCTGAAATATCTTGGTGACTTCTCTCAGTTCTACAAGCTCTCTCATCATTCTAGGCAGGCAAACATAGACCTATTCTCCTGAGAGGAGTAGACTTTTAGAGAGAGCTAGAAGTGCTTGAGGATTTATAGAACTTTGAATACAGGCACAATGCCATACTTTACTAGATGAAACAAGTCACTAGGCCATCCCAGATTTAACTTATGTGAATTTTAGACTTCATCCCTTGATACAATTTTCAGTGAAAATAGGAAATTTTTTGGGGGGGTCTGGTCATGGGGCCTGAACTCTGAGCCTGGGCACTGTCCCTCAGCTCTTCAGCTCAAGGCTAGCACTCCACCACTTGAGACACAGTGCCACTTCCAGCTTTTTTCTTTTTGCTTATGTGGGGCTGAGGAATCTAACCCAGGCCTCATGCATGCAAGGCAAGCGCTCTACCACTGAGCCACCTTCCCAGCCCTGAAAATAGGAATATTTTATCCAAAGAATCATTCATGGATTCTTCAGCTCATTGTGTAAATTTGTACACAGAGTAACAACACCTAAAGAACAATCTCTAGAGAGTTTTTCTATAGAAATCTTAAACTTGAGTTGTGCCAAAAGACTGTGTAAAATATGTCGCTGGTAAGACAAGCCTACTGGGATTGGGAAATAAGAATACAAGTCCTGAAGTAAAGCTGGCCTCTCAGAGCCCTCTCAGACTAGTTATCCATTTCCAGAAAGTTTTAAGTCTAGTTCTTCTTAAGGCTTACAGCAGAGCAGATGATATCATGTATGGTGTGGAGTATGTGATGTGATGTGTGTATATGTGTTTATTTGTGTGTGTGTGTTGAAAGACAGGGAGAATCGGAGAGACAAAAAGAAAGAGAGATGTTTTTACTTTTTCTGAAATAAAAATATGTAAGTCCATATAAGAGGATAAGGTGAAAGTCAGAGGTGCTGCTGATGGAGTTTTATCAACAAGAGTATCTGAGCAATCCTTCCAATTAACAAATATATCTTGCCATGTAAATTTTACTAAACTGCTTCATTAAGTAGACAACACTTTGTTTATTTCTTTGGATTCTCAAATTGTAAGCATTCAACCTGTCTTCCAAGTTGGTGTCTGAGATATCACTAAAGATATATCTCTCAAATGAAAATAAGAAGAAAAAGCAGATTACCAAGTGAATAGTATACTTTCCATTCCCTAATTGTAAAGAAAACACTTTGGTCCAAGTAATATATGACACCATTTAATGAAAACAACAAACATAAATATTTGGCAATACAACATCTAATAAACTATTTAGAATTAAAGTAGATGGAAGTGTTTAAAAATAATGAAGTTACACTTCTACTGATGCAGAGGTTCTGTGAAGATTTACTGTTCATTACTCATTTTCACCCCTAATGATTACTAAAACTTATTTTATATCTAAATAATTATAAACGTAGAAATAATATTTAAATACACTTGCTGTTTATTTAAAGATATTTGGCAGAACTAGTTATTTGTATAATGTTCTATTCTGTCAAGTAATTATTTGAGAAAAAAACTGTTAAATGTTTAATTTCTGCCAGAACACTTTAGGTGTCAAAATAATGAACTTTTTTAATACTCTGACAACAGATTAAATAACATCTTTAAATATGGCTTGAAATTTATTTGCAAGAGCAATATAGTTCTTTTTCTCTGTTTGTTAAATCATGGCTGTCACCACACAAAGATGAAAACATACATTTCTTGAAAACCATTCATACAATAAGCAAGGCATCCTCTCCTCTGTGTCAGTTGAAAACTTGCTGTAATTACCAAGTCAACTTTTTAATTAACTTACCACTTCAGACCTCCACTATGTATTTTAATTAATTAGGCAATTATATATTTTTATTTCCCCCAAATAGTGCTGTTGTTACTTGTATCTGATGTTTTTCATTAGGTAAATTAAGGCTGAGGAATAGAAAAAGATTATTTCAGCCTTTAGTTTCCTGTTCTTCACCATTTCAAAAATAATTCCTTCATCTGTTGCTTTCTATCCAATGTTCTGATCAAATATGAGTTTGATAAGTAACTATTAAACTTCGTTTAAGATTCAACCCAATAAACATTTTAACATGAAATAAATTAATGTTTTTATTATCCATAAAAGATAATAAAGAAGAACAAAGAGATGAAATTTCTGACAAGTATCATAAGTGTTGGTCAGAATACTGACCTAACTGGACCTAAGCAGCATTAGGGAAGATTATAAAACTTTACAGTGTTGGGAAATAGGGAATGATTAAGTGTGGAATGATTTTTTTAGCTGTTCAGTGGTTTGAATGTCTTAAAACGAATTCATTTTTAGATGATTAGATTAGATTAAAAGAGTATGTAATAATAGTAGCATGTCACTCTACTAAAATAACACAACTAATATTATTTAAGCTTCAACTAATCAGTTACATGAACTGGAACAAATAATCTAGCTAGCTCTTGACTATCAGAGCAAGCAACCATCCAGGTGCTTGGGTGTCAGGTGGCCTCTGACTTCTGAGGAAACATGGTGCACAGGTACAGACATGATTGATAGTACACATCTGAGAATGCTCTTAGCTTTAACATGCATAAGGATTACATTAGATTTATTTAATTCTATTTAATTCTTTACACATATCAGCTTACCAATTTATTTTACATTGGTATTATGAATATATTCTTAGAAATGTAACATTTTTTTTGAAAAGAAACACCTTTTGTGGTTCCAGTGTGAAGTGGCTTAGGCACTCAGAAGCACACATATTCTATGAAATGAATAGATTATGTGATTATATACATAGTTACAACCTGGTGACTATTTCAATGGTAAGTCCTAGTATTGAAGTACAGATGCTTCTTTTCTGTACTGGAACTTTCTCCATGTGCTAAAGATGGCATGATCGTCTGCCCTTCTAGCCAATGAATAGTAACAATATCAGCATAGATTCAGAAGTTACATTTCAGTCACTGCCTACGCTGCTGGGTTGATTCTTGTGGTTCATGCCTAGCTGTCACAGTCCCTTGTAACTTCACCTCTGATCCTTTGCTTCCCTCTCAAATTCTATCTTAGCCTTGTTTAACTGTTATCAGTCATTTCTTTATAAACTCATAGGACATCAAAAAGTTGCCCATGATCTAAGTAAGATATATCTTTCCCATATCTAAGCTCCAGATTAATATCAAAATAAGTCATTGGATTCACTCTTTTTTGTAATGTAGGTTTAGGTTGATTATCTGACAAGTATAACTTATTTATTGAGAGTACTCTTTTTTTTTTTTTATGGTCGTGGGACCTGAACTCTGGACCTGGGAACTGTCCCTCACCTCTTCAGCTCCAGGCCAGTGCCTTACCACTTGAGCCACAGCATCACTTCTGGCTTGTTTTTTCCCACTTACGTGGTGCTGAGGAATCAAACCCACAGCCTCACGCATGCAAGGCAAGCACTCTACCACTGAGCCCACTTCCCAGCCCCAAGAATACTCTAAATATTTTTCTTTGCAGTAATTGAAATTTTTAGGTATAGAATTTTGAGTATTGCTAACTTCCTATTATTTTTAAGACCTTTTTCTTTATTCTGTTTTCATATATTTTCATTATATAGTATTTTCATTATTTAACCTACCATACTAATACTCTGGCTTAGAGTCAAGTAACTTCTAATACATTAATTTTTTTTTTTTTTTGTCGGTCGTGGGGCCTGAACTCCGGGCCTGGGCGCTGTCCCTCAGCTCTTCAGCTCAAGGCGAGCGCTCTACCATTTGAGCTACAGCGTCACTTCCAGTTTTCTGGTGGTTTATTGGAGATAGGAGTCTCACGGTCTTTCCTGCCCGGGCTGGCTTTGAACCATGATCCTCAGATCTCAGCCTCCTGAGTAGCTAGGATTACAGGCGTGAGCCACCAGCGCCCGGCTAATACATTAAATTTTTAAGTGACAAAACAATCTTGAGTTTGAGATCTCATGTTTCTCTATAACTCTAAGTGGTAAATATAAATAGTAAAACCATTAGAGTCTCTTAAAGACAGCTAATGTTTGTGTAGTAAATATTAACTCATATCACATAAATTATGTTTAAACCATTAGCGTATATATCTATCTTGTAGTTCAAAATACCATCATTTAAACCTTCTGTTTTAATAACTACCCCTTCTGAAAAACTGAAAAAAAGAATTTTTCTTTATCCTAAAAACTTTGATGCTTAATATCATTAATCACTGTCAATTAGCAGATTGAAGATAGTCTATCTTTCTAAAGAAGAGTTAGATTCTGCACCTTTAAACATGTGCCTATCATTCTATTTTTAAACATAACAATGGGAAAGAAAGTCTGAGCTGTGAGAACATTTAATTTATTGTACTTTACCCAGGTATCTGTGAAATTATTCAGAATCTTAACTAGACACTCATTCTATATTCCACACAGCCTGATATGTTTGACAATGACAGTTGAACTGGGGGGACAAATTCAGTTGAATTTCACCCTAGCATCACAATAGTTGGTATCTTTTGCTTCATCCAAATATATCAAATATGTCAAAAGACATCATCACATTTCTATGCACTTCTGCAACTGTTAATGGACACATGCTTTTCAATAGCATAAACCTGTGATATAATTACCAAATAAAAATAAATAAAAAGGGATAGTTTTATTAACTAATGCATCTGAGATAAAAAGCCAATTAAAATCCCAGATGGAAGTGATGCAGTTGAGAAATCTAGTATACATCCATAAAGGTAATCAGTTCATTGGTTTGTAAATCTAAAGTAGCCGATAGGATGTTTAAAGGTATTAAGAGGCTCGGAATGTGATATGTTGCATTTGGGAGCTATTATGGAACCAAAAGATCCTTAGAATGTTACAATCCACTGTGGCGTCACATCCAAAACTTGTTCAAAGCAAAGTTAATTTATTCAGTAAATAGTAAATAAATAGTAAATAAATCCTACACAACAAATACACTTCTGAAGATCTTTATAAAATGAATGGTAGGCTATCTCATTACAGGTACAAAATTTAAGATCTAAAGCCGTAATTTTAGGCAAATGGCAAAGTTGAAGCAGTTTAAAACAGGGTGTGTGTGTTTTTTTCCCTTGTTTTCTGTATTATTTCAGTCTTTCTGTGTGGGTCTACGGACTGCAGCGTGAGTAGCTATACTTGCTAAGGATGACAAAACAGAAACATTTCTCATTTGTTATGCCATTCTGTTTAAGCTGTTAAGGATTAATACTGCAATTGTCCAACTGTTGAAGAAAATATCATACTCTATAATTAGTGCCTATAGATATTATACAACAAAGTAAAGGAATATAAGGTAATCATTGGTAACACATAGGAGAAACCATAAATTTTATATTCATTTTTTATTTAAAAAATCTTTACTAATCAGAAAGAATACAGTTACGTTAAGTCAGGAAAAGAGTACATATTCTTTGAACAATGTCAGCCTTTCCCTT
>NW_012267415.1:774435-797519 GCF_000151885.1 Dipodomys ordii
CATTTCCTGCCATTCTGCCATTGACTAGACCACAACATATTTGAAGAAGCAGAAATAGTAACAAGGAACCATAGAACCATAGTAATATTTTGGAAATCCTGGAATTTCAATCCTATGGTTGTCACTATGTAGATATATTACCTTGGGATGTTCATTATTCTTTGAGTTGGTTGCCATACCAGAAAATTAAAGATGTTTAATAGTAAAATATAACTCACAAATACAGGGATTTATGAGGACAGTGTGTACATATATACATATATATGTATATGTGTATGTACTATATATAAATGTATATACATGTATGTGTGTATATATATATACATATACACTTATGTATATATGTTTCCATTCAAAGAATCAATTTAACATGAAAAATGGTCTTATACTTACTTCTTTCCTCCTTTTTTTTTTTATTGTTGGTCATGGGGCTTGAACTCTGGACCTGGGTGCTCTCCCTTAGCTCTTCAGCTGAAGGTTCAGCTGAAGCACTGTACCACTTGAGCCACAGCACTACTGCCAGTTTTCTGGTGATTTATTGAAGATAAGAGTCTCATGGGCTTTCCTGCCCAGGCTGGCTTTGAACCTCAATCCTCAGAGCTCAGCCTCCTGAATTCCTAGGATTATAGGCATGAGAAACTGGCACCTAGCTTCTTCAGTCTTTTTATAATTAGTTCCTCTGTTTCAAAAGGACGTTGTATAAAATATAAAACACAAACTTCTATATATGAATAAAATTCAATATGGTAGTGTCTCTCACACTTCTCTCAGGTCTTGAAATTTTCCTCTTATAATTTTACCTGTTTTATTTTAACCAGACTTTCAAGTTCAACAATTAATTGCAAAAATTTCAGAACTGCCAATCTGTTGGATTATTTTTTAAGATATGTTCTGCTTGAACATACTTCAAGGCAATAAGTATCATACTATTCTTATTACAATATCATTTCTTCTCTACAGTGGCCTAGTGTAAGAAAGAGACTTGAAACCCGGGCACTTATTTAAGACTAGAATTACTAAAACTTCCTCCTGAAAATTCTCAAGAAATAAAGGGAACATGAAAATGTTCACATGCTTTTTCAATAAACTGAAATTTCAATAAAAGACTATCTGAGAAGTTTGTAGTCTACCCCACAGATGGCAGAACAATGTAGCAAATAAGACATCGATTTGATTTTTTGTCCTTGCTAAAAATCAAAGCAAAAAATTGTCTAAGTCTACTTTATGGAAATTATCTTAGAATGGAGCAAAGAAAGTCAGGCAGAGGGGAATCCTTCAGGTTACTTTTCTTTCATGTCTGTGAGTTTTGATTCAGGCCCACATTCAAACTATCCCTTATATTTGAATAAAATGTGTTAAGAATTGGACTGGGTCTTGGGTGTCACTAAGTACTATAGTACTATAGTTGACTAGCTTCAGTGCATAAGGGAAATTGTTTGTACAATTGGGCCAAAGGGATTTCACACATGGAACTTGTTTGAATTGTTCTCATATTTTATTTTTCCTACATGAGGGATTTATATTTCTATGTGAGTAAAAATTAACAGATTATCTACAGCTTGTCTTATTTTAAAACAGAGAGAAGAATAAAATAGATGTTTGAGGCTTTCTGGGCTATGAATTTAATACTTTTAATAGTGATGATGCATCTACAAAAGACTTTTCAAATTTGTTTTCTTTCTTCTATTTTGTCTTATACACTATGAAATTCACACTTCCTTTCAAGCCCATAGGTTAAGCTAGTATAAATCTGGGTTTTGAGAATTATTGCTTAGCATATGTTTTGCATGATGTTTTAGTTAAAAAAATAATATTCTTCGAAAGGAAACAAAATATTAGAGCCTTTCCCCCATTATTGTTTCTTGTATGCCTTGTGTTCCTTAAATATTGGTTAATAAAATCAGATTTAAAGTATACAAATAAGCAAGTATTTGTTGAAGCATTATGGTTGTGGGCAGAGTCATGACAAAGAAAAGTATTACAGTGTGAAAATTCAATCTGTTGGAGGTATATATCTAGAAAAATCATACCTATATTAAATGACTTTCTGGGTAGCAGAATATCAAAAATAAGGGAACTGGATTCATTAAAACAAAACCCAAATAAGGAGTTAAAAAAAAAAACAGACATCAGAGTCAGTGTGGAGGTGGGCAGGCATAGCAGGGCGAGACAAGTTGAAGAGGGAGCCTGGGGGAAGAACGTGAAATAGATGTTTATAGCAACAGAACAAGTTCCTGTGGTTAGGGCATTTCTGATGCCCAGGCAAGATAGCCTCACACCTGGCAGAACTGAAGAAGGTTGGTTCCTGGGAACCCTAAGCCTGGAGAAATACTCTTTCTCCAACTCTTGATCTGGCCCCTGAGCCCATTCTGTTTCCATGACTTTAGAAGACCCTTCTTTCTCACCTTTAATGGATATGTAAGTAAAAGAATCTTTCACTGACACAAAAGTTTGCCAATACTTTTAGGAAGTTCCTTTCCATGTAATATGGCTTGGATCCTAGCAATGAAACTCTCTTGGTCCTCAGCAGGTATGAACTTATCAGGTAATTATTGTAGGAGGGGAAGCATAGTAGAAAACAGGGCACATATGGAAAGGGAAAAAAAAAACTACCAGCTATTCATCTAGTCAGCTTTCTTTATGGTAAAACAGTGCAAAAGCCACAGAACAGAGTCTGACTCCTATCTCATTCATGAAATGCATGGACTAATAAAGGAGACTTCAATTAAATGGATATGCTTTAAATAATTACCAACTATGAGAAATGAAGGACATAAATGGTAGTCTGACAAAATGTATGGGGAAAAGGGGTGGGGAAAGGCTAGGAAGCAGAGAAATCCAAGTGTGAGCTTCTACCTCCCTGCCCTACATAAATCTACTAAACCCTCCAGCAGTACAGAATGTCCATCAGCCTCAGTTCAGCTGATCATACTGGTTATAAACTTCAGGGCATCTTCACTGCAGCAACTGTCCATAAACATGTTGAATGTATGGAAGGAATAGCTGTAGGTGGTCTCTGAGCCAAAGGTTACCTGAGAGCTGAAAAATTCTTCTCCATTTTGCCTTTATCTTGTCTTGATAGAAACCAAAGACAGTAAGTCGAGAAAAGAAAATTAACATACTATATATGACACTTCCTGCATGTAAGATTTTTTTAATTGTGTTCAGCTATTTAGGATAATTACACCTAATCACATAATTCCTTTAAATTGGTGAAGTGACATAATTTAGATGTTTAACAAGAATTGTAGATTAAATAATTATAACGTATCACTGTAATTTATGGATAATGACAGGCAAATTTAAACTTTACAAAATAGTGTAATTTGAACCTTCACAGAAATATACCTAACCCAGTTCTGTTTCCCATTTCTGACCAAGTGCAACAACTATAAAAACTACATCAAGTAATCTTCAGGGCTTCCCTTTATTTCTGGGACATTGTGAATATAGAAAATGGTTATGAGACTGATGTGGGTTTAATATCTTACCAGGAATCTAATATGAATTGGATGACCTTAAATGGAATTCAGGACTCCAGATGTTTCTTGAGGAGATGTACTGAAATCACTATAGATTTGTATGGCAGATCTGGCCTGGGAGCTTCCATTCATGTGTTTGCAGTTAGATAAATGAATGTGTATTTTTAGGAGGTCATTATATACTCTGTATTGTCACAACCAAATGCTGAGCATACTATATAGAGTCCAAAGGGGCAAATAGCCTAAGGAGAGTCTGTGCCATATACATTATTCAGTTCATCAGAAGAACAACCAAGAGTCTGCTGGTTGGGGGTTGAGGTTGTTGACTTTTATGAGAGTTAACAGTGTAGTGGTTAATGTCAAACTTAGAGGGAGTAGGCTGGAGGCAGTTCAGAGGCAAAATTTGGAAAACATTTCTTTTATGTAGTTTTCAATGAAGCATAGAAGTAAAATGTGATTGAAATTGAAAAGGAAGTATGAGAAAGTATGAGAAATTGCTGTCTTCCTCCTCCCAACCCTCCATGCCAATAGAGTAGATTTGTTAGAATTCTATTGAGAAAAAATATTGAAAGTTAAACATTATCTAATGACATCCTGCCTAGTTTTTACTTTATTGATTATTGTCATTTATTCATCATTCTATGATATGGGGTATCTGCTATTGTATTTCCCATTGTACAACTAAGGAAACTGAGTTTTAGAAAGGTTTAATATCATGGCCATAACCTCTTGATTAGTAGTCAGTCTGACCAATGAAGGAACTGTCTTAAAACAGCAGCACAGAACTAGCCATTCTGTAGGTAGAACTCACATGTGAAGAGGAGAGCATGTAACCAGTGCATTGCGGTCCAAAAAGCCTGCAGCGGATGTCATCCAGGAGAGAAGCCTTAGAGAAGAGTAAAACCATTTTGACAGAAGGGAAAGATAGGTATAGAAATCCAGACACCAGTTTATTATCTCTGTAGAGGAATTAGGTGACATTTTCATGTGATGACTTTTATGTCAATGTTAAGTCAGTGACCATAATAATAGACAGATAAAGTTACCACAATTGCAGACTAAATGGAAAATGGAACCAAATTCTCAACCCTGGGAAATAGGACAGGAAAGCATTACAGAAGTGCTTTTCTTTTTTCACATTCAGGTTAAGATTCTATGTAAAGGAATTTGTTTTGGCAGACCTAAAGTCAAAGAACAAGACCGGCATATAGTTGTGTTGTTAAAAGCAGATAAGCAAGAGGAGTAATGTACATAGATAACCAAGGATAGTAATGAAGAGTCATTGCAGTCATGAAGAAAACTTGGATTTTAATCGGGAGAGGTAAAACAAAGAGATAAAATAGATAAATGAAACACAGAAGATTCTGAAGCCAGGGCTTTCTGATGGAATCCATGTACTATTATGTTTAGAAATGGAGTGAAAGAAATAAACTGTCAGCATCCGAAAGTTAGAATGAAGGTCATGGAACATATTATGTTAGATCTCTGCCAGAATAGAAGGTATGAAGAGTGAAAACTATATACATTTCTATAACTGTTGTTATTGTCACAAACAGGATATTAGGTTCTTCAACTTACAGGTCAGCACTAAGAACACTATATAAGAACAAAAACGTTTCTGTGCATATGTGTGTTCATATATGCATAAGCATGCACCTACATACACCCATGTGCATGGTTTGGTTTTGTATATTCATATGAGTGTATATATCTATATTCTGGTGTATGCATGTGTTTCAATGTGTAGGCCTAGAACTCGGTGAAACTCTGTATTTCCTTGAAAAACACTATAAATCACGATTTTATATACATTAACTATATGTTCTTCTAGGAAAAACATTGTTGAGCCACCACAGTCATGTAATGAATATTGTGTGTGTGTGTGTGTGTGTGTGTGTGTGTGTGTAAGAGAGAGCGAGAGAGTGCTTATGTATGCTGGTCTGGCTTAGGCACTGTCCCTCAGCTTTTCTGCTCAAGGCTAGTGTTCTACCATGTGACTCACAACTCCACTTCTGTCTTTTTTGGTGATTGTGCTAAGTAAGTTATCAAAAAAAAAGTACCTCATTAGAATGTTTTTTTTTACTTGATTTAACCTTTTTTTCTTTTTTTGCTAACCTCACAAGGTTGTCAAAAAGGGCTACAATTTAACCTGTCCATTGAGGTATCCCATGTTTCTTGATAGTCACACCTTCCATCATTCTTCCCACCGCATCTGTTCCCTCCCCCATAGACTCATTTCACATCTCCGACTTCCATTATGAAACACATTAACATTGAGTATTCTGGCTGTATTTGTCTCCTATTCCATTTTCATCCCTTTTCATTTCCACCACCCTTTACAATCTTGGTTCAGCTTCCACTATTGTGCAGAGTGTTTTAAGTAATATACAGAAAAGGAAAGAACTCACAGATGCTTCTCTATCTCAAAGGGAAAGGAAGAAAACTCCTCACAGTTCTCATTGGGGGCAAGGGAAGCTCTATGACTGCTCTTATTCACTGTTCTGTGTTTCATAAAACCATATTGTTTCCAGTGAGTGGTAGAGGACAGAGATGGCTCTCTGCTTTCCTGATAGCTCATTTAGAACACATAAAAGCCTCCCTCATCAGGCTGAGAAAATTACATCACTGATAAATCAACCTTACATGCCCTTTTGGAGCCTAGACTCTAGGTAGAAAGTGTGGCATTTTTAGACATTAAGACTATTTTGGGTTCTTTTGAATTCCTCTCAGAGCAATTGGGTCTGATGTGATGGGTTCCCCCCACCCCCCTATCTCCTGGGCTATGAAGAGCGCTTTTATCATCCTAGAATTGGAGTTGGCAGAGTCCCTGGAATAGGTCAGAAAAAGCTCCTACAGAGATTTTTTTATATTACAGCATTGTTAGCTAAATTAATCCCTTTTGCCTAGACTTATTTTTTTCCCTGAAGAGAAATTTTGTAAAGTTAATTGGAGTCTCAGGAAAAGACTAACAAAAGGTAAAATTTCAGCTGGGTCAAACAGGCGTATTATCTCAAAACCAAAAGGATGAATTATGAGGGAATATACTTGGCTTCTGATACAATTAAAATCTAAAAGGAAACTTAATTGTATGCAGTTCATTCCTTTTTTTCTAACAAAGTAAGACAGTTTATTCCTTTTTTTCTAACAAAGTAAGACAGTTCATGAACATTCTAAAGGAATGCATATTATCCAGGACCTACCATGAGAAGAATTGCGAGCTTTCCTGAAGACTCAGGGCTATCAAGTAATGGTATTTGTCTCAGTAGGCCACTCCTTCTCTAGATTAAAAATCCTTCTCTGAAGACCTAATTATTTTCTAGTTTCTCCTGTAAGGAAAAAGAAACAAATGTTCCTTTTTTATTTTAAATTGTTATTCATAATAAATTTAATTATATCTTAACACTAACATTAACATTAACTTAACATTCTTTCTACATTAATGGTCTTGTTTGTTATTTTGGTTTTGTTTTAAAAGTTAATCATGTGCATCTTTCCTTTTGTTTTCTATGCATTAGGTACATACAATTAATCATTATTTAACTGTGAAATGTTAAACTTTTATATTGATGAATTTATCCTACTGTCATTTATTTTTGTACAATAGACTAAATCTCTTTAGGAAATGAGTTTACATTACATATGCATATATGATAATCAGTTAGATCAGCAGGACTTTCCTGCTGATCTTATTTAGGAAAGATAATCTGTTAAATGCTTGGACCACTAGATGGCACTGATCTGCCTTTGGAAACTGCTACCTGGGTAGACATTAGCTTGAGAAAAATGTTTTATTTTAAAATGAACAAATACACCAGATATATTAATCAATATACTTTGAAAGTATGCAACATTTGTTCAATATGTGTTAATATCATTGGTCTATTTAATAACATAAATAATGAAGTAAAATTAACAACAAGCATTAAAAATCATTCCATTGCATTTATAGATATGCAAAAATTTATTTCCATCTCTTTTCTTTAATTTTGCAGTCATTTTATATTGATTCACAAACTTATTATAAAGGTTAAAACATTAAACATTTTGGACAAGGGATTTATATTCTGATATTGTCAATATATTGATATATCATGAAATTAAACTAAGTATGAGCTCCTTGAAAGCTACATTCTTGATACTAGACTTTTAAATTGTTCCTGTTAGAACTCCATGTAAACTATTTCAACAGATACTAGAATCTCACAGGCTATTTAGAATGATGCAATGTAAGGAAAATCCAAAAAGTCCATTATAATTTCATCTTGTTGAAATTATCTTTCTCTCACCAAAGTTTCTTCATTTACATAGGCTCATGTCTTCAATCCCCTATATCCCCAATCCTTCATTTATTTATTCTGAAGGAAAGCCATCCAGTGAGATGCCAGTATCTATCTGTTTGCATTGTTATTCCTGTCCTCGTGGTATAATTTCATCAGAAATGTACCATGATAATTATGGTTGTTGTACTTTAGGATCCTTTATATAATTATATATATATATATGTTCATAATAATATAATTGACCTATGTAATATCAAATGACATAGAAATAGGTAATGGATAATATAGATTACTATAATAAAATGGCCAAAGTATGTGAAATGTGACATTTAAAATGCAAAAGGGAATATAACCCAGCAAAGACATAGCTTCTGAATAACAAGAACTCTCAAAACGAGATCAATCCTGCCATGAATCCTGCTAACAATAAGTAAGATTTTTGGAGGTAATGGTATACAGTCAACAAATGATAACAAATGTGTTGTGCCATTTATTAGAAGTTCAGTCAGAAATTAAAATGAATCAGTCTTTCATATTCCCCTTTACCATGAATACAAAAATGCTGACCCTTGTATTAATTTTCCAAAAGCCATTTTTTTAAGGCAGACACAGAAGAAAATGGCATGGCTTAATCTGACTTTATAAAATGTAGCAGCAATGTATATTTTCATATTTATCATGGATTTAATTGAGTGATTCATTTGCTGTTTCATCATTACATTGTTATAGTATGTTGATGTGTGATTTAGTTTCCATTAAGTGTTGGTAGAAGATTAATCTAGTTTAAGATGCTGACTAGGCAAGCAAAATGATCACTCACTGCAAGCATTTTTATAATTAACTTAGCAGCGGAGATAAATAAAGAGGTAATTTTGCAGTAGCACTGGGAACATGATATGACTAGCTTTGGAAAAAAACACATTTTAAAAGGCAATTCATTGATTTATATGTGGATGTTGTAGGGAAAAAAAGACTTTGCTCTGGCCATTAAACCACAATATGTTGTCCAATGTGCAGTTATTTTTTAATTACATGGCAAAAAGATGTTGAGAACAGTAAAATGCATGGCACCTACTCAATGCATTACTGACTTGCAATGGCTAAACGGGTGAAAGAGTGTGATTTTATGTAATCACTTGTCTTTCTGCGTGCATGGCATTTTTCTTCAGCATTTTACTCTAGGAAAGTACTGGCCAAATTTCTGAAAGGAAATCCTTTATTTAAATTCTTCCACTTTTGGAGTCGGTGTGCTTTTCCAGGTAAAATTACACAAGTATTGTTAAACATATAGTGAGACTTCCAATATGGGAATATAAAATTTAAAACATTCAGACACTCCTGGGGATTTCATAGGCTTAAAAAAAATCTCAGGACTGATTTATAAGCATAAAAAGTATTGTCTGATAATTTAGATAAATAAATAAATAAATAACCAACCATTATTGAATTCAACCTGTTTGGGGGACAATCCCAGTGTGATCTATCAGTCTTCCTCAGACACACTCAAAGAGAAAATTCAGATCATATTCAGATTGATTCTTTCCTCTGGCATTTTTTACTTGTTCTGTTGCACCCTGGATCACTTACCACTTAAACCTGAGTTTAAGTTTCTCTATCTGCCTGTACCCATAGTAATAGGTGGCATTTACAGAGTACTTGTTTTATACCAAAAACTATTGTTATAACAGCATAACAGCATCCTATGGGGTAAGTAGTATTATTTTCGCTATCTCACTTTATAGATGAAGCAGCCAAGGTTAAGAGAGAAGCTTAATAACTAAGGTCACACAGCTGTGTAACTGAGAAAGCCAGAAAGATTGGGCTTAAAACCAATATTTTACCTCTTCTGCATCTCTACACCTTCCCCCCCCCTCCCCACAAAGTAAATAAGATAGGAAATGAACTCAGACAAACTCCAAACATATTTATATTTCTCCTGGGGATGTAAAGAAAAAAGAAAAATTTTAAATGTATATATAGAATGCTCTCTCTCTTTTTCTCTTTCAATCTTTGCTTTTTAATTTCCTGGTTTTTTGTTTGTTTTTTACTTCTACTGATGTAGGATAAATTTGACTCTATTTTATGAGAGTCGGGAACTAGATTTCAAGTTTTGTGTAGTGAGACTTGAAGGAATAAATACTTTCTGTATATAATGGAGAAGGTGTGGGCTGGAGGTTAGCAATTATATTTAAGTGAGACTCACTTAAAACAAAATAAAAATTATGGAATATGATTTGGTGATGTGTTGGGTTTTATAAAGTCTTGTGTTCTCTCCAACCACCCTGTCCTCAGGGTAATTCGTCAGTATACAAGTAACCTTATAGCACACTCAAGTAAAATGGGTGTTTTTAGTATGCACATGTAACATCACCATAGTTGGAATTTTCAGTTAGGTAAATAGGACAGATAAACAGCTCCATTATTTTTCCATGTAACTAAAGATAATTGTATAAATTAACTAAATTCTCTTACACTATGATCTCCTTGTAATTACCCCCCAATTAATGTTTTAATTGACATAATGATTCACTTTTTAGGTTAATACCTGAGGCATTTCCATTAACTCTCTGACATGAAAGATACATGGCAGTTACTTCTGGAATGTATGTCTACCAGGGCTTTTCTCTCTATGTAGACACAGGAATGTGTTGATTTACAAATGGGAGAAGTCCCAGAAGCTTATTCTCACTCACTTTGAAATCCAAAGTAACATCATTCAAACATGTGCTATCACTACCTGTCAGAAAGGAAGAACACAGTTATGAAAAGTAAATATTGATCAGGTTTTGAAAATGGAACCATACCATTAAATTCCTTCCTATGTAACATTTTGGTACTACTGGTGACCATGAAGGCAAGGTCCTTCAGAAACAGAAATAAAAACAATCTCAGTGAATCTAGATGTTTGGTTTATCCACTGTATCATGGCTTCCTGAATTGCCCATTTCCCAACTTACCAATATATAACAAAATAAACCACTCCATATTTTGCCACTATTTCCAAGAACAATATTAAATGACCTAAACTAAGAAATCTTGAACAAGCCTATTAAACTGAAAATTTCTAGTTTCTAGTTGGTCTGGTGAACCTTCTCTGAATGCCCTGAATATCCTTCTGGTCACTCAATTCTTTTGCAAGTGGAAAGACACACAACAGACTAGCACATTTGCTAGCAAATGTCAGAATTGCACAAGTGGAAATAAATTTAGATATTGCTATCTGCAGCACCATAAATGAAGAAGCAGAAACAGTAAGTTAAAGGTTAAGCAACACTGAATATTGAGCTTTCACGTGTCTAAAATATCAGATGCATTATTGACCTTGAGATAAGTTTACTTATGCTTAGTTATGAGGGTATACGTTCATTATAAGGATGAGATTCTAGAGAGAATAGATTTACTGTTGGAAAACCATATGCTAAAAATAAAGGGAGAAGTTAAGGAAGGTGTATTTTAATCAAAACTTCTTCATTTCAAAAGGATGTTACATTTGCATGTTGAGACTCATTTTATTAATGACTTATCATTAATAATGTTACAAAGGTGCAGTCAAGGAACAATCTGCTAAGCTTTTCTTCTGAAATAATAAATAATATGTCCACTCATGTAATATAATATTTAAATGCCATGGAAGCTATAAGGAAGGAAGTTAAAGTATTGAGTTGTTACTTTTAAAGTATAAAAATGGGCTTTTAATAAATGGTAGAATTTATTAAGTAAATTGTGATTCAATTCACTTGCATAGTTTCTACTAATATCGATAACCTGGTGGCTCCAAAAACTATGCTTCCGTAGATAATGTATTGTTATTGTGATTACTTATAAGAAATTTAGAGGTGAAAAATAACTAGGTTTTGTATTTCCACTGTGCTGTATGATTGTCCATTTCCTGTTGGAATGAATGACTTGTAAATTGTAGCAGTCATGTCAAAAGAGACACCTATAGATGCAAGAGACAGAGCTGATGACAAATCTATAAGGTCAGGCCAGTGCTGTCAAGAACCCTGCTAAGCTTAGATTGGTATTGTGTCATCAATATGATAGAAATCCAGTGGTTGTCAGCTGCAAAATTGCACAGCATAGGTGTGGACAGTAACATAGATTCAAGGTGGATATTCTGTCAGGTGTTTTCCATGGACAGATAGGGATGCAAAATAATTGATGATACAGGTGTGTGTGAGTGGTGCTGTTCCAGTGGTACTTCTTCCTGTTAAAGGTGGAGAAGCAGGGAAGGCCAGAGAAGATGAAAGAGGCAATGGCTTGGGGTCAGGTGGGAGGGGTGAATGTAGACATGAATGGGAAAAATAGCAAGTCCTAGCTGTTCATTATCACAATCCTTGACACTGGATTTTACATGTTTAAGGTATAGAAAATTCTCGGTAACATGTTAAACATTCAATAAATTCTAACAAGTTAAAGTAGTAATAGATATTGCATCAGCAACAGTAGTAGATCAGTGCTTTTCCCACAGTCACTTTAGGACATGGTTTTTCACACATCCTCCACACTGACACCTGAAGCTCCAGTGAAGAGTTTCCTTTCTGTGGAATGAATCAAAATTATTTATCTGGGTACAAACTTTCACATTTTATCCTTGCTTAGAGTGAAGGATGGAGCTGGTAGAAGACCATTGCATACAACCATTTCAATCTTTTTATCATTTTTATAACATAATAAATACACTGAAACCTACTTGCAAGTTGGTTTTTCATATCTGGAAAGGTGTGTGTGTGTATGTGTGTAAGTGTGTGTGTAAGTGTGTGTGTATACATGTTTGTGTGTGTATGCTGCTCATTTTTTTCTGATTCTATTAGTCACAATTACTTTTTTCTTCCTCTTTACTTCTACCTTAATCATGCATCCATGATAACATTTCAAATATAATAAATGATCCGTTTTCCCCTATACATCCTTAATGATTTAAATCAAAGACTAAAAATAATATGTCATGTCTAAAATTAAATACTTAGGAAGGAAAATGTGTCTGAATGCTGAAATCTAAACATAAGATATGATATACTAAATTACCAAATTGTCTCAGTATACTTTTACCATTACTTTTACTCAAATTTTAGATTACAGTTTTAGGAAAGTAGCTCATCAATAATGAACTACCTTCCTCCCTAAAAGAGTTAACATTATACAGATGTACAATTTTGAAAATAAATGTTGACCTTTAACTCTATCGCAAGTATAAGATGTCTATAGTAGGATCATTAATTCATAAATAGCTCTAGTTCTTCACAATATGTATAATGAATATGACTATCCAATGAATTTTTGTGCTTGTGAAATTAAACATGTCATATGCATTTTTTGTATCAATTTGAAATGAGTATCAGCAATAAATATCCATAATACAAACATAAGTATATATAAGCAGAAGAGACTATAATTCATAGACACATTTTACAGAAATGTATTTATTCTGCCTTCCACACCTCTGATAAGATTAGAATATTATGAAAGTGAAATAAATTTAAATGTTTGACTTACGTTTCCATTACTAGTCAGTAATTATATGGTTCAAAACAAAGAAACTTAGCAAGAGGAAGACCTATCAGTAAAACCCTCTGTTTAAAGGATTCTTTCTTGGGATTTTTTATAAAACAGAATTAATATACAAGGCCAGAGAACTACTTAAAATGGCAGCTCTCTCCTTCGTATTGCAACGATATGTATATCTTGATTTGTAATACCAGAAAAGCAGGTTGCATGTAATACACTTGAAATCATCTTTCTGAAACTTGTTTAGACCTGTGTGCAAAGGGGAAAACAGTGCCATCCTTTTAATTTCATAGAGAGTTTTTTTTCTTAATCATATCCCTGTCATTAGAGTTATAATCACTGGATAGTTTTTATATAGCTATGTCTTTCTTTGAATTAGAAAAGGAATGAACACTTACAATAAAAATAGACATTCTATTCAAACAGTTGATGGAAATAAATACTAGTCTTCACGAATCAACTATGAAAGAAAAATGGAAAGTATCCTAGAATGATTAGGATTATGAGACACAGGTTTGATATTTTTGGAAATAAAATATCTTTTGGGGCTTCTCTATGCTTTTATTCAAAGACAGAAGGCTTTAGTGTTCTGAAGAACAGAGCTAGAATAATAGGAGGTACTGACTTTGCATCAACAATAGGGACAAAATAGATTTAAGTGAGCCTTTTACATTTGCAAGCAATTTGCATCACTCAATTTTGAAAATATACCATGTTTCTTAAAGTTACTGTACCATTTACACTCACACTGACCCAATACATGCTTTGTCTGTACTTATAATTTCAACCACCCTAATGGATAAAAATTGTGATGATATTGAATGCTTTCTCTTGTTCTTGTTTGCCAGTTTTTACTTCCTTCATGAAATATCTGTAGAGATTCTTCTATTTTTATTTGGGTTATTTTTAATCTGAGATTTAAGGATTTTGATATATTCCCAATGCAAGTAATTTTCCCAATAGATATAGTTTGCAAATCGTTTTTCTTGTTCTTTGGATTAAAATTTCAGTTTCCTATTTATTGTCCTTGCTTTTATATCTATCAACCTTGCTGTTTATATGTTGTTCATATTTTTACTGTCAGACCTACAGAACTATGATAAAAATATAGTCATATGAATTCAGCTACCCATTTTCAATGAAGAAATTTACAGTTTCAGCCTCATGTTTATGTTCTTGATTCACTGTGAGTTAATTTGAATAGGTGGTATAAGATGTTTTTTTCATGTGAAAGTGTTCTGAAAATCATTTGTTCAGAATAAACCAAGATACACAGATTTCTTTCTGGACCTGAAATTCTATTCTTTAATCCTTCTTATATAACATACCACACCCCTTCCCACTCCATTCCCTAAAAACAATCTGTCTCCAGTAATTAAAATTGGAGGCATATTTCTTCCCACATCTGTTTGTTGGCCTATTTATGTATTTATAGCTCTAAAGTTTTATATACACTTACACCTCTCATAAATAACACATATTATTTTGTATTTTTTGCCTGAGTACTTTAATTCTATATAGTTGTCATTGTCATAATTGTCATAGCATAAAAATAAACCAATTCATAATTATTTCAATGTAAAAGATTATAATCCAACTATATTGGAAAATTATTCAAAATAATCATTGGTTTCATTCTATGTATATCTTATAGAACATGTATTTTTTAAAAGTGATCAATATATATATTAAATGATTCAAAATCTGAGAGCATTTTATACAGTAAGACTTCATAGTAGAAATTTTTAAATTTGGGAAATTTTATTGGTAGAGTCAACTATAAATTGGAAAGTTGATGCTAACCTCTCATTGGAAAATTATATAGAGAATTATATAGAGAAAATAACTAAATAATAAAATATTCACTTAAACCCTATGTATTCACTATGTAGCTCTCATAAAAGTATATGTAATCAGAAAAAAAGAAAAATGCACAGCCCTCTTTTGAAGTTAGATTTTAATAAAAAAAAGTTGTTTAAAAAGTCCAAAGTAAGTCTGAATGAGACAAATAGTTTCCCATAATATGTTTTCCAAAGTAAATTATTTTCAAAATAATTTCAAATACCCAACTAATCCCACATTAGTTTTAGACATATAATAATGTTTAAGTATGAAACAACTGGATACAGAAAGCCTTTCATTAATTCTAGCTAAAGGAAGAAACCCTACCTTGCTTCATTATAAGGGTTGATTTTGTTGTTGTTGTTAAACCATAACTATTGTGTGGCCTTATTTTGTAGAAATAGATTTTGATTTCAAGTCAACAATCAGATGACAGTATTTCCTCATAAATGTAAGCAATTACTATGCCTAAGAGCTATGTAGTCATCTTCATCAAAGCAAGAAGATAATGATATTTTGTTCTCTGCATCTATTTACCTATGACTTGACATACATGATACTGACTTCAATTAGAGTCCTCTTAGAAATTATTCCTGGCCTTTGAATTCCTCCATATTAACTTCTCAGTAATATTTGAATACGCTAGTCTTTTGTTGAAAATGTTAGTTTTAAATCGGTTTGTAGAATGTACACTGTCTTTAATTCTTTTATAACCACACTATGTCTACAATGTTTTTGTAAATGTTAATTTTAAAGCCTGTGCCCTATGAAGTCATCAAATATCTATAGCACGCTCCAGAATGCAAATACAAATATATGTAGTAAGAAAGTTAGAAAAGCAACAGTGTTTTTTATACAAGTGGCAACCTCTTCCACACTGCCCACAGCTGAAAGGCATGCTCCAGCAAAGACCTTCATTACCCTGCAAAGTATGGCAGGGTAAGGAATGAGAGCCAGAGATTACAACCTCATCATGGTAGGAATTCAGTCACTCGAGCTATCATATCATGATTAGAGAGTAGCTGCAGTTGGGTTTAGATAGTTCCAGTGAAAGCAGACCACTGTAGTGGTTTATCTCCTTTCCTATTCTGTGTGCCTCAAGGGACAGTTTTTAAAGCTACTGGAAGTTTCCCATTCACAGGTATCACACAGGTAATTAAACCCAGCAGTGCAAAGTGAAACAGAATGAGGCAGCCTCAAATCTTTTACCCCAGAGAGCAAAAAGCCATCCAGATAAAAGAAAGCAGGAAAAGAAGCAAAATGAAATAGGGAGTCTGGCCAAAGCTGTCAGTTTCTTCACTGAGTCACAGGTTGATTACCTACCTTCTGCTCCTGTCAGGAAATACAGCTTTGAGTCTTTCAAGGACCAAGAAAAGGAAGTAATAAAATGTAAGGATGGGAATTAAAATCAATTTCAGAATCAAATCTAACATGAGGAAAAACATCTGTTCAGATACAAAATAGATATTATTAAATGCTTGGAAGGCCATTTTTGCACAACAATTTTAAATGTTAAAATTTCATATACTCTGAAACATGCTCCCAATTGAAGTAGTACTGTATTTTTTAAAAAAATATAAAGATTTTTACAATATTTCTAATTTAAAATTGTTAAAATTTTATTGTATATTTCTATATACACATATGTGTATGTTTCCTTTATGTCTTTGCTCTGTCTTCCAAAACTACTTCATAGGCTTCAGTATACATATCTTAAATAAGAACATTTAATTTTATAATTCAAACAACTTCACACTCTAGAAAAACAGTAAATGATTCTATACTAAACCTACTTAGACCATGGCCAATTTTCCCCAAGTTTTCCAAAACGTCCTTTATGGATATTGCTGTTTTGTTATTGGTAAAATCCAATACCATCTGATTTACATATTGCACTAAACTATTATTTCTTCTTATTTTATGTCTTCTGAGTATTGATGTTATTAACATATTAGGTCAGTGAATATTTGCTCTGGAGTTATTTGCATTATTGGATGGATGGTTAGTACCATCACTGGGGCCTACACACTAGAAGCCAATGGCACTACCCATTTCCTTTTTGTGACAATTAAACTTATATCCAGATGTTACAAAATGTCCTCAGAGAAAGCAATATCACCTTGGATTAGGAATGGTTTCTCTATTTAATCTAGAATACCTTTCTTTATCTGTACTTAATATAATTTCAATTAGCTCTACCTGGATACCTAAAATGTACAAATATAAATACAACACTGCCCTTCTATGGACAGTTTGGGAATTATGGCATTCAAGAGAAAAAATTAACCTCTGAGTAATCATAAAAATTATCTGAGAGACAAATTGTGTATAGAAAACTTATTTACACTCATTTTTCTGCAGTCTAAGTCTAGTTTTCAAAAAAACTATGGCCGGGCGCTGGTGGCTCACGCCTGTAATCCTAGCTACTCAGGAGGCTGAGATCTGAGGATCGCGGTTCAAAGCCAGCCCGGGCAGGAGAGACCGTGAGACTCCTATCTCCAATAAACCACTAGAAAACCGGAAGTGGTGCTGTAGCTCAAGTGGTAGAGCGCTCGCCTTGAGCTGAAGAGCTGAGGGACAGCGCCCAGGCCCAGAGTTCAAGTCCCACGGCCGACAAAAAAAAAAAAAACAAACTATGAAAAAATTTTTTAAATTTTTGTATTTTGTAATGCTAGATTGGCTGTTTTATGATAATCATATTATTTTTCTCCTGCAATATTTTCTTTTGCAGGGAAGAAGGGGTGGTATACCAAGGCTTCAATTTAGAGCTTTGCACTTCTTAGGCTTGCTTATTCATAGTCATCTTGCTGCCCCTTGAGCAGCACTTCCATTTGGACATTTTGCTGGCCTATTGGAGATAGAGTCCTTCAGATTTTTCTGCCTGGGTTGGCTTTGAACAGAGATCACTAAGGTCTCAGCCTTCTGAGGAGCTAAGATTGAAGGCAAGTGCCACTGTTGCCTCACTCATCCCTCATTTCATTTCTGTGTTCTTTTATTCTTACTTATAGAGACACTCCCAGATTTCAAGTTGTGAAATAAATGCTCATTCCTGATGTTCACATGAATGAATTGCATTAGACATTTTTAGTGTCCAATGCAGGAATATACATTTTGACAGGTATACTAGCACATTCTGAGATCGATGGTCCTGAAATCAAGTTTTGAAACTCTTTTCATACATAGTTTCTGACATGGTTATCATTTTCTCCACTTTTCTATGATCTCAGTCGAATTCTATTCACAAAGGAGTTTCTGTAACTTCTTTGCAGGTCCTCTTGATGCCAATCCTGTTTTCATACAATTATTCCTTTGTAAACTGCTACAATAATCTTCTGCAAATGCCATTTCTATCACATCACCTTCCTGCTCAAGAATCAGCTACTCCTAACATATCAAGTCCAAACTCTTGGCCTATAATTCAAGGTCCTCTGTCAACTAGCACTTTTGTACCTCTCTATTTTTATCTTTTCCCACTACAGACTGACTCTCCCGCCCAGATAAATCTAGCCAACTTTCCACTCTTCCATGTTAAACATTTGTGTGGCTTTGAATTCCCCATCAGTTGAATTGCCTTTCTCTTTCATTTGCCCCCACACATAATAAACATTTGTTCTCAAATCACCTACCTCAGAAAATTTCTCATAAGATTTTCCATCTCTCTGTGCTGATTGCATGAAATTTATTATCACAGACTTATTCAAATAGATGGAAATCTTTTAAAAAGCCTATCATTTTACAAATTGTAATTTTTATAAATGGTAATTTTTCCACAATAGACATATACAAAGAATTACTGTAATAAAATTAAGCAAAGTAGTTAACAAAAAAGCAATATACGAAAAGAACTATAAAATAGCTATATTTTAATGCAAAAAGGAAGTGCATATTAAAAACTATATCAAAGAAATGAAACAAATAGACTTGCTAAATCAATGAATGGATGGTAAGGCAGAAGATTATAATATTTGTTTTTTGTTTTTTTGTTTTTTTGGGTCCAGTCGTAGGGCCTGAACTCTGGGCCTGGGCGCTGTCCTTCAGCTCTTCAGCTCAAGGCTAGCACTCTACCACTTGAGCCATAGTGCCACTTCCAGCTTTTTTCTTTTTGCTTATGTGGTGCTGAGGAATCGAACCCAGGGCCTCATGCATGCAAGGCAAGTGCTCTACCACTGAGCCACCTTCCCAGCCCCAAGATTATAATATTTGAACTGAACATATCAGATAGGAAAGAGAGAAGAGAGTGAAGTCTCAGTTGCCTATATAAATAATAGATCTATAATTCACCCATCCAATCATCCATTATCTTCTTTCATGTAGTCATTTTCAGAGCCTGTGAAGCAAGCAGATCCATTTCTAGAGATTCCAGTCAAATGACATGCTGTATCCATACTTGAATCATTCAGTTCAGGAAGATTTATTTAGGAATTCATGACTATCCTGGTTTTCCACATCTTTACTCATACTTGGACTTAACATGCTTTCAAAATCTTTTAATATTTTTGGTTGTCCGTATCTTTACTAACACTCGGACTTCACATACCTTCAAAATTCTGCTAATTGAATAGGTGCTATATGGCAATGCAGTCTGACTTGGATTCATATAATGAAAAAACAAGTAACACACTGAAGAGCCATTCTGGGTACCCTATCTATGAATTTCCTAATTGCTCCTGAGTGTTTCGTATTGTCCCTCATCAATTACCCAGACTTGCTCTATGTTTTCTATGTTGAGCTTTAAAATTCATGCCAAAATACTAAGATTTGTTATTCCATGGGCCAAAGTGCAATACATGTTTTATATACTCTTCTGTTACAGCACTTTACCTTTATAATGAGAGTTTATGCATTTATTTCTTCTACTAGTATCTCGTCTTTAAAACAAAACTAACAAATAAAATACTGACTCTAAACAATAGTAAATACATATGGGTAGAATTGACCAAAATACATTCCTCAGGCTACTTTCTTAAGAGGGGAGAATAAGAAAATTATATATATATATATATAATTTTCTTATATATATATAATTTTCATATATATATATATATGATAGATATCCAATATAAAAATATAAACTCTCATGGATAGAAGATAACTCAAGATAACTTTTAAAAACACATGGAGAAGAGCCATATCTAAGCTGATCCCAAAAGTCTTACATTTTCTTTCCCTAGAAACATTTTTTAGACCCACATACTCACTTTTGCCTTATTCAAGCCAAGCCTGTATTTACCTGAAATGATTCAGACAGAAGAAAGGAAAAGATTCCAAAAGATGGAGCCCAACATCCTAATACTATCCCTTTCTTGTGACACAACAAGAAAATTGGCAACAGTATGAATCAAGAGAAATGAAATTAGACATGGGCTGTGGGGTGAGGCAGGCACTTCTTTTAGGTGCATACAGGTGCAGAAGACACAAATCTATTAGAAGTGTTAGGAAAGATCCATCCAACTGGCATAACTTCATGTTGAGAAATGAGTGACAGATTGTAGGTGATGGCTGTAGAGCAAGGCTGCTCTCTGTAAGACGGGCAGAGAGCAAATAATAGTGCCTCACCAGCCAAGTTTGGGAGTGGGGCTAGGGGGGCAAGATGAAGGGAATCTACAAACAGGAATCCAGAGAGTTGGAATTAGTTGGGCCTGTCATGAAATTTTAAGATCAAAGTCATTGGAGTTGAGATTTAAGTTAACCAAGAGCCAGAAATATTTCAGATGTAGAAAAACTGGAGTGATGAAGACACAAACCAGGAGTCAAGATATATTTTTGTTTAATTTAATTTTATTTTATTTGTGAACATACTGTACAGAGGGGTTACAATTGCATGGGCAGGATAATGCGTACATTTCAAGATATATTATTTTAAAATAACAATGCTTCTCAAAAACATTATTTATTCTTGACAATAAATAGTTTCATGTGTCTTATAGACATGGAGTGCAAGGATCAATCAAAGAAATAAGAATGAAATAAAAAACAGAAACACAAAAATATATTGGCCTTCATGGAGCTTAATATTTTAGTGGGAAAAGATAAGTAAATATATAATGTATATGTCAATGTTGATAGAGGAGTTGAAGAAAAATACAGCAAAAAAGAGACATAAGATGGGCCTGCATGCTAGGATTAGATTGTAAATCCATACTGGCTAAGGAGGAAAGATGTCAGCTGAGTCAATGGGTACAAGAAGTGAAGGGTTAAGACATGCATTCCAGTCAGAGAGAACAGTAAGTACAAAGACCTTCCATATTTGCACAAGTATAGTAATGTATTTGTGTAAAAATTGAGGTAAGAATGACTGGGAAGAATATTTGAGGGGGAGAAAAGAAATAGACGTGAGAGATATAAGAGATATGAAGAAGATCAAGTAACGGCATACAACTTATTGCAAGGATCTGAGGTTTTATATCAGTGAAATACGTTCTGAGTGGATGAATGTGGTCATTTGACTCATTGATAAACAAAACCATCATGTGTGCTTTGTTAAAAAGAGACTGAGGATATAGAAAGAATGAAAGAAGAAACAGCAGACAGTTACTCCAATAAATTGATTAGGAGATAGTGGTCCAGATCTGGGAGAAAGTGTAGAAAGAGTAAGAAATGTTGAGAGTCTAGGCATGTATTGAAGAAACAGTAATAGTTGATGAGTTGGTAGATTGTATGAGGAATAAAAGAGAAATTTAAGTGAAGTTTTTTTTCTTAAACTTTAGTGTCTGAACAACAAGAAGAATGGTGTTGCTATATTTTGTTTTTGTAGTGTGAGGAGATTGAGATATTTATTTGATGAATATTTATACAGATAGATACTAATATAGATGGATATGTCAAATTGACAGTCACATGGAGTTCATATAGTCTGAGTAGAGTTATATTTGTAAGCCATCAATTTATATGTGAAATTTAAATACATGAGACTGAAAAAACAGATAATTTAGTGATTAAGAAAAATATCAAAAGTCTGTTTAGAATTTTTAATACTTTTTTATTGGAAAAATACTGTACAGAGGGGTTACAGTTACATGAGCAAGGTGATGAGTACATTTCCTATCAAGCATTGTTAGCTCCTCCTTTGTTTTTCCCCTACCATCCCTTCCCTCCCACTTCTACAACTACACTGCCCCATCCCATTCTTACCCCCTCCCCCGCCTACATTGTAAAGTTTGTTTCTCAAGGTAGTGTCTTGTGTATCTCATTGTTACAATGGGTCAACCTGTATCCCTATGTAAGCATTTTGTTTTTTCCCTTTCCCTCCCCAAATTAGAGAAGTGTATATTCAAGATTGACATCAAATACAATGAAAACAGGGGGAGGGACATACAAAGAAACAAAAAAAATAGGTGGTACATTATAAAAACAATAGCAAGCAAGAAAAAAACCACTTATGCCCCTAGTATTTATTTTGTTGGCCTTCAACTTGGTCTTTCTATAAAGTTATACTATTATTTTCATTCTCCATAGAGTCTATTATAATTCATTTATAACCACTTGTATATGAACCAGTGTGTTTACTTATAGATTTTAAGGTACATTCAGTCTTCCATGAATGAAGGAAATCATGCAACCTGTGTTTCTCTGGGTTTGGCTTACTTCACATATTACAATTTTTTCCAAGTCTTTCCATTTCCTTACAAATGGTACAAAATCATTCTTTCTGACAGATGAGTAGAAATCTATTAATTATATGTACCATATTTTCTTGATTAATTCGTCTTATGAGGGGTATCTGGACATCTGACTATGCTGAATAACGCTGCAATAAACATGGTTGAGGTGATGGCTTTAGTGTATCCTTGTCATGCTCTATTGGGTAAATGCCGAGGAGTCGAATTACTGGGTCCTGTGTAAGGCTTGTTGAACAACCCTGGAAAGTAGTATGAAGCACCCTTAAAAAACTAAACATAGAACTACCCTAACACTACATTTTAATGGAAATTATTTGTTTGATTTTATTTTATTTTTATTTTTTGTCAGTAGT
>NW_012267415.1:797569-1054848 GCF_000151885.1 Dipodomys ordii
ATTCGTCTTATGAGGGGTATCTGGACATCTGACTATGCTGAATAACGCTGCAATAAACATGGTTGAGGTGATGGCTTTAGTGTATCCTTGTCATGCTCTATTGGGTAAATGCCGAGGAGTCGAATTACTGGGTCCTGTGTAAGGCTTGTTAAACAACCCTGGAAAGTAGTATGAAGCACCCTTAAAAAACTAAACATAGAACTACCCTAACACTACATTTTAATGGAAATTATTTGTTTGATTTTATTTTATTTTTATTTTTTGTCAGTAGTAGAACCAGAACTCTGGGCCTGGGCACTGTCCCTCAGCTCTTCAGCTCAAGGCTAGTGCTCTACCACTTGAGCCATAGCACCACTTCCGGCTTTTTCTGCTTATGTATTGCTAAGGAATGGAACCCAGGGCCTTAGGCACGCAAGGCAAGCACTCTACCACTGAGCACCTTCCCAGCCATAATAGAAATTTTTAAGCAATTTGCATTTCATAGCAAAACTGAAAAGAAAATTTAGAAACTTTCCCTCTCTTTTCTGTCCCCAGTCCTCTCACCAACAACCTCTCTCCTCACCATTAGCATCTTCACCATTATGGTAAAATTCAAGGATGAACTTGCATTGATATAGAGTTATTACCTAAAGCTTGTATTTACATTAGGGTCATATTTTATCCTTTATTTATTTCCAGATTTTTCTCTACTACAATGTTTAATCCCTGTGCTTTCTGACTGATTCAGTGCTTTATCTCCTGTGCCAAGAACATCTTGCCAAGTTATGGTGTTTAAAAATGACTTATGAATGACTGAATTTGTTCAAACAGGACCTCTAATATTAGGAAGAATAATTTCATCTGATATGCCAAATGCGACCATTTTTTGCAATAGTGACATAAAATATATTTACAGGGTTTTTTAAATGTTATCACCTTGATTCAATAGTTGCTGATGATTGCATACCAGTTACAATTCTAGAAGCTATAGAAATGGAAACTGGCTAGAAATGTATCCTAGAGTTATTCATAAACATTCTAGCAGATATGACCTTTCACTCTGGAAATTGAAGACTGCTCTTCTCTCAACTCATCTCTTTTCTCTTGCTCAATTATAAGCAATTAATCATTTTGCAGCAAGCCCTGCAGTGTTTATGCTTGTGATATAAGCTCATATGTGCACTGGTATATTCATTTTCAAGCCTCATGAAAAATTTTATAGATACTGCCATTAAACATCTTAGATTTTCTGGAACAAGCCTGGCAGATAATATCTGCCCCCTGGTATTTTAAAATATATTAGTACTTGTTAGAACTTGAATGCTAAGTTTTACATCTGAAAGGAGGTCACCACACAGATAGTCTTACAACCTCAATGTCTGAGAATGTTATGGTCCTTCACAATCACCAAACCTTTCTTCAGATGACAACAATAATAAGACTGACAAAAAACTGGTAAATTGTTGTTCTCAATGAGAATATTTTGAGTCCAAATGTTTTCCACAGAAATGGGGGATTTCCTAGGCATCTGGAAAATCTACCTCTGTTATTCAGCATTCTTGTCCTGTAATATTTTTATAAGCTGTGACTTCTGTGAGTGAAAAAATAACTTTAATCACCATTAAATGCTTTTGACCTGAAGGTATAAAATCTTTGTCACCACAAACTGATCCTGAGAAATAATTCAGAATGTGAAAATTAGCATACATATTTCTCAAGAAGATGAACTTTTTCTTTTTTTAGAATAATAACTTTTGAAGATATCCTATTTCTCTGAGAATTCACTCAAAAGATTAATTTTAATAGTGTGCTTCATATAAACTTTCTTTGAAAACAATTTTAGTTTAATAATTTTCAAAGTAAAGTAACAGCTGATTGGGGAAAATGAATCCAGAATAAATCTATTGAGTATAGGAAAATATTTTATAAGATTCTCTAAAAGGTCAAACATACATTTTGCTAGTCAACATCAGGTTGTTGAATTAATGGTAAGTTCTAGGGTATTTAATTCCTCATTAAATTCAGATTTACATTTTTATGGTCTTGGAGGTTATAATTCTCTTGTGCTGAAGTGTTCATTTTCCTAAATTGTGGTTCTGCTCTTTCAAGCATGACAAGTTGAAAATGCATTTCTTACTTGTCTACTAAATGATGCCAACTGCATTATCAACATTAAGATTTACTTTTTATTATTACTATAGTTAGTATCGATTCTAGAAAGACTCGCAGCAATACATGTCTGGTTCTTACTGTGATTCATTCATATGAGATGTATGTATATCAGAATGATGCCTGGCACATTTCAACAGCAAGAAACTGAAGCCCAGAGGACTTACATATAATGTCATAATTTTACAAGTGCAGAACCAAAAGACCACAAACCAAATGTTGTTTCCAAATTATGTGAAACTAGTGAGGGACAAAAAGAGGAATATAACCTCAATGGAACTAACTTTCAAACTGTAGGGCCAGCCTCCTAACTGCACAATATTTTATTTCTGATGACACTCCCATATTTCTAATCTAAATGGGATTTCATTGGTCTACAGAAAGATTGGCAAGCATTTTATTTTCCCCAGTCCTGAGGTCTGAACTCTGGGTCTGGGTGCTGTCCCTCAGCTCCTCAGCTCAAGGCTAGCGCTCTATCACTTGAGCCGCAGCACCACTTCCAGCTTTTTCTGCTTATGTGGTACTGAGGAATCGAACCCAGGGCCTCATGCAAACAGGGCATGAGCGACCTTCCCAGCACAGCATTTTTTAGAAATTCTCATATAATAAATATTCTTTGAAAGAATAAAAAATCATTGAGAGTTTGTTCATTTGAAAAAATGATCTAAGGACCTTTGGGTCTTAGTGTGAACCTCTATTATAAAGCAATTTAAGATTGTCTTAAAGTATGCTGTCCACAAGCCATACACACATGGGTTACCCATTGAGCATGTTTGAGAACTTTTACTTAAATTCAGACTATCCTTTTTAAAATTTCTGATCGAGCTAATTTACATGTGAGTCCTCTATTATATACAAAACATACTTCTTTAAAAGTTTTCCAATTAACTTTTATAAGATTGAATGAATTTTAAAATATTCGGAGTGCACTGATCCAGAGGAAATGGGGCAAATATGCGTATAGTCTTGCAAATGCATAGAATAAGAATTCGTTAACATAGAATATAATGTTAAGTGCACTACTACCACAAGGATATATTTATGATGCCAAATGTTACAGGAAAAGCAATAAATAGTGCTTCACATCTAATAAACTCTGACCAAAACTCTGACAGTTCATAAATGAAAAAATAAATTTTAAAACTAAAGCCATAAGAAAGACTAAATTTGGTTTGAAGAGCATGCTGAAAGATGGTAACAACCCATCCACCAACCCCTATTCTGATAGTGTTTCAAGTTTATAAAAGCATTATAATTTATCATTTTAAATTATTTTATTACCATATATTAGCAGTGCAAGAGGCCATTCATTATGACATTCTTATCCATATATGACTCAATCAAACTCTTCTCTTTCATCTCTCTCCTTCACCTCCCATCCCCCTACTTAAAATAATTTAAATAGTTTCCTGTTCTATTTCACACATGCAGATCAAGTACTTTGATGACATTCACCCTCACCATCTTCTTTGTCCATGCTCTCACACTGATGCCTACTTGCCATTATAGCATACTCTGCCCTTTGCCTTTCCATGATGCTAGCCTATATTAATTATACAAAGGGATTTAACCTTAGTAATTCCCACAAGCATATATATAATAATTTAGCCAGACTTAGCCTCTTCTATTACTTTCTTTCCTTATCTACTTAGAATGTTATTGCTTCAGAGTTTTCAATAAGTTCCTTTTTACTATCTACATATATAATTGTAATTATATTATTTGATTTATGTTATGAAGCTACATGCTAGGCAGGGCCAATATGTGTTTCAGAACAAGAAACCATTAGTTCTATTTTGCAAAGAAAAAAGTAATTCCCAACTAAAACTGATGGCATTGTTCCAGAACTCAAGTTATTCTTGTAACTTCTGTTTGTTAAGAGAAAACATAGAGCATGGTCACATATCTGGCATGTTCTCAGTCACATATAATGAGAACGATATTGACAACTTTCATGTGTTCGATTCAGAGAGGCAATGTTCCATTTCCCAGCAATTTGAGAAATAGCTAAAGGAATTGGGGATGACTGACCTAAATTAGAAAAAATAAATAGCATGGAGAGGATCATTCTCTATTTTTTATCAATAATTTTCATGAGGAAAAAAATCTGAGAAAAAGTACTTTATTTCTAAGAATAGAGACTTGGAACCAAAAATAGTAATTAAAAAATGTAGCCTTTTACAAAATGTGAGAAATGCTTCCTCATAATAGAATCCTGGAAGTTTGGAAAGACCTACTTTGCAATAGTGAGTTTCTCTGGGAAAACTAGAAAAACCATCTGCTAATGAGGATTGTCTCAGAAAATAAGTAAACATTAGCTTTCTTTGAAAGTATATTCCACATCTGAAAATCAATAAATAGACATATTTTGTACTCTGAATTACAAAATTAAATTGTATTTAGAGTGGATTAATATGCCATGTTATCATGATTATCAAGATTGATACTTTAAAAATTCTGTTTCTATATAACTGCCAGTACTTTCTGAAAACTCTATGAAAAACAGATTAAAATATATTTTATTTGTAAACATTTAGATTATTCGTATATTAAAAATGATTGCTAGGAAAAAATAATGTGAATTGCTTGTGAATTTTCTCACCAGAATTTCCAAATACCATTTCTCAAAATAAAAAACAGTGTATTATGGTGAGCCTATATTTTATCATACATGATATACTATGTTGAATCCTTTTACTTCAAGGAAAGTCTTTGCTAACTCCTTTGATTAAAGTGGCTTAGAAAGAATTCTAATATAGGCTTCAGTTCACAGGACAATATTGTCTAATTGATCCATCAGTTTTTCTTACAAAGAAGGAAATGAATCTTATTTTATATTTTACAAAATCCTGATCAAATGTAAAGGCTCTTGTTCATTGATAAGAGTTAACAAAATGACAAAAGTTTGCTTTTCTCCATATGTCTGCTTTTATTATGTAGACTTGGTAAATTCTTCTAGTCCACAAAAGCAATGAGAATGTGATGTTATTTCCATTGTTGCACTGTCAGCAGGAATTGAAAAGAAGCAGATTTTGTCTGTTGGATTTTGCTTGTCATCTGAATCATTTCCAAAGAATGAGCCCTGCACTGAGAGTTGGGGAGGACTAGAGGGTGGATTACAGAGCTCCTACTCTTGTCCTTACCTCTTGAGTGAATTTACTGTTTGACACACACAAAAAGAAGCAAATGGTGATTTATTCCCAAAGGATAGAAGACATTATGACATATTCTCCTGTTCTGCAGCTATATTTTTAAAATTTATATTTGGAAATCCATCTTCAGTTATAGAATGTTGATTAATAGCTGTGATACATGCTTGTGTTATTTGAGTGGAATGGTAAAGGTTAGGAAGTCAGGAGATCTATTTAAGTTTAAAACAAAATCAAGTAGCCTCCAAGCATCTCCTTTTGTTCTTTAATTTTATTGTAGAGATAATGTACAGAGTGGTTACAGTTACATAAGTAAGGTTTTGAGTACATTTCTTGTCAAACATTGTTACTCCTTCTCTCATTTTTTCCCACTTTCCATCTCCCCCAACTCTTCCCCACCTTGTTATAAGGTTTATTTACAACATAGGTCTTGTGATTATTGCTGTTGCACTGGTTTATACTTTGTCCTGTCTTACCATTTAGTTGTTCCCCTTCCCTTCCACAAATTAGATAAACATGTACATAAAACACATGAAACCAAAATCAAAAGGGGATAAATGAAAGGAGAAAAATGAAAGAAAAAAATAACTTCACAGAGTACATTAAAAACTACAAGTACAATAACAAAAACTTCTTATTTCCATATCTTGTGGTTCATTTCTGTTAACATCATTTTATATGGTCATAACTACATAGCTATTGAGCTATTGTGATCTTCTGCTAGGACTATCCTAGACATATACTTTTACAAATGAGGGAAAACATGGAGCCTAAATTTCTTTGGGTCTGGCTTACTTCACTTAATATGATTTTTTCCCCTAGTCTTTCTATTTCCTTATGAATGGGTGATGTCATTCTTTCTGATGGAATCATAGAATTCCATTGTGTATATATACCACATTTTCTTGATCCATTCATCTAGTGAGGGGCATCCTGATGGGTTTTACTTCATTGACAATGTCAAACTAAAGCTACCAGTGCAACTATATTCATTGCAGCATCTCCTTCTTTGTGACAAATGCTTGTTTTGTTTTCTCCATTATTTATTTCATATTTATGTATTTTAATAGAATAAATCATATGTATTAATTATATATCTTACACAGTAAATGTTCTATTGTCAGAACATGTACTTATACTTGTATGATACATTTATAAGCACATTCATTTTATAATTAGCAATTACCATGTCATACAAACTGTCATTTTGAGTCTCTTGATAGTTTTTATTTTTCTCTTAGAAAGCAAAGCTCTGGAATTTACATACTTCAAGAAAAGTGCTTCAGTGTCCTAAAATACCTTTCATATTGACTAAATTATTCTTGTTAAAAAGTTTTATTTGTAACTAGGGACTGGTAGCTCATGCCTGTATTCCTAACTAATCAAGACACTGAGATCTGAAGACTGCAACTTGATGTCAGCCCAAACAGGAAAGTCTGTGAGAACCATGTCCAATAAAAACTACCAAAAAACGGAAAAGAAAAACCTGAAAGTAGGTTGTGGCTCAAAGAGCACTAGCTTTGAGCAAATAGCTCAGGGATAGTGCGTAAACCCAGAATTCAAGCCCTAGTACTTGCACAATCTACAGTGCTTGCTGTAATTTATCAAATTACTTATGTATATATCAATTATTCTATGTAAATTAGCTTTTTTCACAAGGTGCTGAGTGAGGATGAAAGGGAACTCAGAGGTTAAGTAACTGGTAGGTAGGAAGCACACAGAAATCAAGTGGTGAGTTGGGACTGAACTTGAATCTTCACTAAATCATGCTACCCACATATAAGAATCATTTTATTGACTTGTTCCTAGGGAAGTACAATCTTAATTAGAATATTTTTTCTTTTATTTTTATTATGACAGTAGTAGGATTTGAACTTCCTGTACTTTTGCTTGAATTTCTTGCTCATAGATGACCCTCTATCACTTGAGCCAAGCCTCCACTCCATTTTTTTGTGATTGTTACTTTGAATCTGACAGGCTTTTCTGCATGCACTTGCTTCATACCTCAACCCTCTGCATTAGGCATCCTGAGTAGATAAGATGGCACCTGCTTTATACTTTTCTATGATCATAAAGTTCACTAATTAAAAAAATTCAAAAAAAGTACAAAATTATTCAGTATCCTAATTTCTTCATATACCATAACTTTGTATGCCTAATTTGCTAACTTTTATAAGTCCTTCAAGTTCTTTTCAATTGTATGTTCATTTTCACCAGAGGGGATAATATTTTATCTCCTTTTCGAAAAGATTTGATCTTTCCTAAAGAGGAATTGGAATATACCAAAATAATGTGGATGAATTAAAAAAATAAAACATGTAGGAACAATCTACAAAATCATCTGAAGCATCATCCTCTTAGATTGACCAAACCAGGTTATTCAGTCAGAGTTCTGAGAAGTTCAATGGCAGAGTGTGTGAATACAAAAAAAAAAAAAAGAGCCAGGCACCAGTGGCTCATGCCTGTAATCCTAGCTATTCAGGAGGCTGAGATCTAAGGATTGCAGTTCAAAGCCATCCTGGTAAGAAAAGTCTGTGAGACTCTCATCACCAATAAACCACCAGAAAACTGGAAGTGGTACTGTGGCTCAAGTGCTAGAGTGCTCTCCTTGAGCTGAAGAGCTGAGGGACAGCACCCAGGCCCAGAGATCAGGCCCCACGACCAACAACAACAACAAAAAAAGTAAGGAAAAGAAGAAAAATGTTTAAAAATATTGTAATGCCGAACTTCAAGTAGACATTTATATAAGTCAAAGTAATAATGATAACTATTATTATCAATACCATTTTATTGATATGATTGTGTATTTAAAATTCTAGAAATTACATACCTGTTTTCATTTTTTATACTCCTAAGTACTCTAAGAAAGACTCATTAGGTTTTATCTCTAAAATGGGTTCTCAATCTGACCACATTTTATTCCATCTACATCTAATGTACTCCCCTGAGCCATCAGCACCACATTTCATCCTGAAGACTGTAATACTTGTCCTTTTTTACTTATTGATACCCTTGTCTCTATGAGAACCATTCTCTGTAGAAGAAAGCACAACTTACTGCAAAGAATGAATCAGAAAAGGAAACTTTGGCCCGGCCCTGGACAGGAAAGTCCATGAAACTCTTATTTCCAATAAACCACCAGAAAGCCGTAAGTGGCACTGTGGCTCAAATGGTAGAGCACTAGCCTTGAGCTAAAGAGCTGAGAGACAGCACTCAGGCCCAGAGTTCAAGCCCCACAACCAACAAAAGAGGAAGGAAGGAAGGAAACTTTGATTTGCAAACTCATTGAAGGAAAGATGGAATTCACATCTTTTAACTGGAACTACAAAGTGCAGCAACCTATGATACTGATTTTCATCAGTGCATATATAACCAACTCATTGTGTTGGTTGTGCTTTGGCTGTGTATTGATTTTCTTGTTCTAACACTCAAAATTTTGCTCAAGGTGATAGCTATTAGTTCCTCCTGATGGGATGTCTTTCCTCAAACTCTTGTCATTCAAGTTTCCAATTTAATGTCTCTCCTCTGAGAGACACATTTACCTTTCTTTTTGCTCCAACTTCTAATGTGGGATTTGTAGATTTTACAGTGTGAATCATCTTCTGCAGTAATTTTATTCTTATTGATATTTTTTCTTATTGGTTTTATGTAAAAGGCTACATAAATCTTCATGAGACTACCAATATTATCACTGATTCATGAGTTTCCAGTGACCAGCACACAGTAGATGCTAAAAAAATATTTTATTTGAAATGTTGAATTATTCCAAGTTACATATATGCCCACATTGCTTTCTCTGAGTTTATAGAATAGACATTATCCAGATGAAGAAATGTAGACAGTTTTCTTTACCAAAAGTTTTTTGTGTTGTATAAGCCATCCTGAATAGAGAGAACATGGCATTTTGTCAAGATTTTATCACCACCTACTATTTACATTCTTTGTTTAATTGCTTAGTTATCATCTGTTAAAATTTAAAATTTATAAAATAATTTACGATTGATTAGTATGCTTGTTACAAATGTACAATTTTTATAGCAACTTGTGCTCTGAGAAAGATTATGATGGGGGATAGATACTTGAGGATTTATTAATCAATAAGCAGATTAACACTACTGTGCTACTCAGGAACTGCATAATTTAGAACTTAAATTACCATTGCTATTCAACTGGCTGACGAAGTTCCACCTAGTTTGAGTTTTCTAAAATTAATTCTGAAAGCAGCTATAAAAACCATTTTTTCTATGTTTGTACAAATATAGAGAGAGTTTATGAACTCAAACTGGTGATGGCCAACTCTATGGTGACTGACAATAGCATCACCTAAACCATATACATGATGTTATGCCCCACTCTTTACAAATGATGCTCCGTAGTTATATTTATGCTTTGACTTTAGAAATGGTTGTATGGTTAGCAAATGGATGCAAGGATAGATGGAAATTGATGCTTACTAACAAATGATGAATTTTTATTTTTATTTTACTTTTCTTGTCAGTTGTGGGCTTGAATTCTGGGCCTGGGCACTTTCCAAGAGCTATTCACTTAAGCTACAGAGCCACTTTCGGTTCTCTGTGTTTTAGTGGAGCTAAGAGTCTCACAGACTTTCCTGCCCAGGCTGGCTTTGAACCATGATCCTCAGATCACAGCCTGCTGTGTAGCTACGATTACAGGTGTGAGCTGTCAGTGCCTGGCTTTAATATCTTTTCTTAACAATACTTCATTTATGAAAGGTTTTTATTGCTTGAAAGCATCTAGATAGATAGATAGATAGACAGATAGATAGAGAAATTTGACAGTGAAACAGATCATATATTTGTTAGTAAAGCAGGCATTTGTAGTAAAGTATCTTCTTCTAGTCAATGTGATACCTATTTACCCTACAATTTGCAATCTTTATTTATGTTTTCTTGATATCCCAGAGTCGCCTCTTACTGCAGCTTCTGTAATTATCAGCATATACATTGAGTTTTACACACCTTATTTTATTTATTAGTTTCCATTAATTGTTTATTATCCATCTAATTCTGAAACAAAAAGCTCAAGTGGTAGAGCACTAGCCTTGAGCTGAAGAGCTGAGGGACAGTGCCCAGTCCCAGAGTTCAGGCCCCACGACTGTACCCAAAAACAAAACAAAACAAAAAAAAAAACACAGCAATTTTGCTCTAACCTGAGGCTTTTTCTGAACTGTATTTGTGCCATTTGTTTTGACACAGTACTTAATTCAAAGGAGTTTATGAGTCCTCTATGGAGACCACTTGGGCACTTAGCTTAAGTCTGATTGATAGCACATATTTTTCAAATGAAACACAACCAAAACAGCTATTAATCCATATTATTTGCCTATTATCTAAGCCACTGATTCTAAAATTGTTATTACTATACCATGAACATTAATAGCATTTAGTAATTTCTAGAAATGCTAACACCTGAAACTTTTCTTGAAGGCAATACACTCTATTTTTCCAAATTGGGTCTTGAGTGAGGGAATTTGTTTATACACACATGGATCCATGCCTTCTGAGATGAGAAATCACAAATGTCCAGCCTTCCTTCTACCCCTGCTTTGATCCACCTCATCTGAAACAGGAAGGAATCCTACTGGAAGAAAACAACTTGCAGATTAAGCTAGGATTGAATTTTCCTTGCCTCAAAACCTGCTTACTATGAGGTTCATAACATTCTAGGATGTAATAATAGTGCTTTCAAAGTAGAAACCTCAGTCCTCTGCTTGCAGTTCTTGGTGAATTGCAGTCAGCAACTTTAAATAAATGAGAGAAAGCAAAAGGAACTCATGTGCATTGGATGTATTGTGGAAGTAGGTACATATTATCCCAACCTATTACATATCAGAATTAGTTACTTCTCTAAGAAAAGGAAGGCACTACCATAAATAAATGCAAAGAATTGAAAAGCACAAAAGATGAATGAGTGATATACCTGAAAGAGTGCCAGATAAAAGGTGAATTCAATATTGAACTCACAGGAAAAGGTACAGATTAGCCACTTTCAAAATATGCATATTCTGTAATGACAATATTAGTATTTTATAGTTCTGGATATATTTATGGTTGGTATTTCTTCAATGTTCACTGCAGTTAACACTACAAATTCACCTGCAGAAGAAGAATGAAAATCGGGGGTTTAAAATTGATTTGGATGTGTATGTGTGTATATGTGTGCTCATATGTATATGGGTCCTTGGGCTTGAATTTAGGGCCTGGGAACTATTAAGCTTTTCACTCAAGTTTATTGATCTTATACTTGAGGCACAACACTATATCCTGTTTGTGCATAGTTAACTGGACATAAGATTCTCACAGATTTCCTGCCCAGGGTGGCTACAAACTGTGATCTTCAGATCTCAGCCACCTGATTAATTAGTTTTGCAGGTGTGAGCCACAGGTCCCCAGATTAAATTGTTTTTTCACAAGCATATAAAACCAAAATTTTACATATTAATGAGACACCATGTAATATTTTAGTAACTATATACATTATATACTACTTAAATTAACATTAATATATTTCTTTAAACAGGACCAAGAACTCATGGCACCTAATTCTTATTCTTGCTCACAGCTGGCACTCTACCACTTAAACAACATTTCCAGTCCAGTACTTACCATTCTTTATGGTGAAACTGTAAGCAATCCTTACAAGCTAGTTTTTTAACATCTATTTTTTATTGAAAGAATCTGTACAGAGGGGTTACACTTACATGATCAAGGCAGTGAGTCCACTTGCTATCAATCATTGTTACCCGCTCCCTTGCTTTGCCCCTACTATCCCTTTCTTCCCTGACTCCTCTCTCCCCCACTCCCAAAGTTGTAAAGTTCATTTTCAGCATAGTGTCATACATCTCCTTTTTACAATGCATCAACCTGTATCCTTATTTCAGCATTTTGTTATTTCCCTTACCCTCCCCAAATTATAAAAATGTATACATGAGATGAAGGACACCAGAATCAAAAACAGTACAAGCTAGCTTTTAAATGAACAGTACATTAAGGATATCTATAGTCATTTTACTTATTTTATTCTGTCATAGCATGTCAAAGTTTCTTTTACCTTAGGTGTTGTTCAAGCTTCTACCATCTACCTGCTTTCCTCTCTCTGTCTCTGTCTCTCTCTGAATCTCTTTCTCTCACTCACTCTGTCTCTCTCTGAATCTCTTTCTCTCACTCACTCTGTCTCTCTCTGAATCTCTTTCTCTCACTCACTCTGTCTCTCTCTCTCTCTCTCTCACACACACACACAAAACATCTGGTAACCATCATTTTACTCTAAACTTGTATGAAATCAGTGGCTTTAGTTTCTACATATGAGTGAGATCATGCTCTTGTCTTTCTACACCAAGCTTTTTCCACTTAAGATAATCGTCTCCAGTTCCATCTACTTTGTTACAAATGACAGGGTTTTCTTCTTTTCTGTGGTTAATAGTATTCTAAGAAGGACAGTTGTTTATGCTGCATCTGTAAATGTCAAAGGGAAGGATACTAATTGTTCTTGCTTAGAGGCTGAACTTGACAGTCACCAATTATACTGGACAGTAATACTAAACTTCAGCTTGATCAACTCTTTTAACCACCAATGGTTCCATTTTTACTTTTACACACAATTTTTGTCCTTAGCTCCAAAATCCAAACTACATAAAAGATGAAAAATTTAAACAACTTCGATAAAATATTTTAAATTTTAAAGAATGATCATGCAATCTGTTTTGAAGAAAGTTGACATGGTCAGAGTTGTGCTGTTTATTGTTTGACAAAAGAATATAAGTTATATTAACGTAGAAACTTTACTGAATTATATTGTGTTTTGCATAGAACTATGGTATCATCAATAGGTAGTAGTCTCTCACTCATAGTACACTTCAAAAGTATTTGATAAGTAAATGAATGAGGGAAAGAATCTGTGTGAAACTTTATTATGACAAAAAATAAATGAATATTATTTCAAATGTTTATGAATGATTATGTTCATGCTTCAGTTTTGGAATATAATTTTATTATATTTTTATGATTGTTAAGTAACATGCAACAATTCAGGTGTTTTGTTTTGTTTTTGGTTATGGGTCTTGAACTAAGAGCCTGGACTCCATCCTTGCACTTGTTTGCTCAAGGCTAGTGCTCTGCCACTTTGAACCACAGCTCACATACACATCCGTTTTTCAGCTGGTTAATTGGAGATATGAATCTCAGTGGCTTTTTTTCTGGCTGCCTTTGAACCATGATTCTCAAATCTCAGCTTCCTGTGTAGTTAGGATTACAGGCATGAGCCACCAGTGCCCACCTCAACATAGCAGTTTATAAGGACAAGGTATCTTGATCAATATGACTCCTTTCACCTTTCTCTTCTGTCCATCTCAGCCTAAATCCTTCCCTTAACTTTCTTAAGTTGATACAATATGCACTGAATATTATGAATGGATTCCCTCCCTTCTTTGCTCTATTTATTCATCTACTCCTTCCCCTTTATCTCTCTCTCCCCTAACCTTCACTTTTCCTAGTTACAGGAAATCTACATTGAATATTATGACTGCACTCAGCAGCTTTCCTCTCCTCATGCTTCTCCTCCCCTTATGTCAGAGATCCCAGCTTTCTGGTATTCCTTGTGTCATACCACCTACAATAATACATACATCTCACATGTAATTTTGTATTCTCTATTTGGCTACATTGTTGTGGGGGAGTTTTTTGTTGTTGTGTTTGTTTGTTTGCTTGCTTGCTCTGCAGTTTGAACTCAAGGTCTCATGTTGGTGTCAGGTGTTCTTGAGCTACCCTCTCAGCAAATCTATCTATTTACTAAATCATCTGCTAAAATGATTTTTTATTAAGTTGAAAACTCAGCAGGATCTTCCAGGGTCCAAGGAAAGAACTGGAACTTAAAAATGAGTGCACACATACGAAGATAGGTGAGTTTATGACTAGCAAAGTGTTAAATACGATGGGTGTCAGTTATGAATTAGAGCAAATGTACATTAGGTATTGTATTCAAAGTGTCTAGAAGAAAGAAATAAATTTAGAAAGTGAGTGGAAGATTAAACCTGTCCTTTCTTTCCAGAATATATATATAGATAGATAGATACATATATATTATTTTTTTCTTGTAGAGCTATAAATTTTAAATGGCTTACTGTGATATGAAGGATATATAGTAAGAAAAATACAATGTAATGTGGAGTTATGGAAATTATGGCAATGAGCCAAGATTATTTTACAAAATCTACACTTGGAAAAATTACTTAATAAGGGCTTGATGAAAGAAGACAATGAAAATATGAAGAGGATTAGTCTGATATGGTGTGGAAAATATTTTCAGAAGAGTTTTTTACTTTTGCTAGAGAATTGACCTATCCTTAACAGTATGCGGAATCTAAATGGCTATGTATATTTATGTGTGTGTGTATATAGATAGATTGTAGATAGAAAGATGAATTCTGGCCATTAGAAAATATGAGTATTGATTTGTTTAGTTTTAGAAAGAGAGAGTTGGAGATAGATGTTCATATCTTATATATAAAACAGACATATAATGCATATATTATATATTATGTAATAAAGGACAACATATGAATATTATATAATATAATATATAATATATTACACATTATATAATATATTACATATATACATTACATATATTCTGTATAATGTATGCTTTATATATTATATGCTGTATATATTAGCTGTTATATAATTATATATGTATAATACATATATATGTATAATGAGTCAATCTATGAAAAATAATTTCTAATGAAATTGCTGAGGTGAAACACACTTATAAAAATGGAAATTAAAATTTGTTCTTGTACAGTTAGTATTGCAGGATATCACAACAATGTGATTCTCATTCCCCTTGATTGTTTCTTAGTATTCAGAAATAATGGTCCACAGGCTATGATCTAGAAGACTGATGTATGTCTTCTTGAAAACCATAGCGGTCATTGACAGGTTTAGAATTACATGGACATAATAAGTAAAGTAGGAAGTGAAGATATATATGTATATATACATATTTAATAATAATCTTTTTTTTGGGGGGGGTCCAGTCGTGGGGCCTGAACTCTGGGCCTGGGCGCTGTCCCTCAGCTCTTCAGCTCAAGGCTAGCGTTCTACCACTTGAGCCATAGCACCACTTCCGGCTTTTTTTTTCTGCTTATGTGGTGCTGAGGAATCGAACCCAGGGCCTCATGCATGCAAGGCAAACGCTCTACCACTGAGCCACCTTCCCAGCCCTTAATAATAATCTTAAGTGGCTCCTTAATGCTTTCTGGGCTCTTATTTCACTAATTCATTTATTTTTCCAACCTTCCAGAAAAAATACTTAACAGTCTTTTACCTTTTGATATTATTTTATTTAATTCAATGTTTAACCTCTATGTCTAAGAACTAGTAGAAAACTTTTATAAATTACCCTGGATACTACATCCACACACTGTTTTCTATCTTGATAGTGTACCCCTCTACTAAAAACGATTTTCCATGTTTCTTTTTAAAGCTATCTTTCCATTCCTCTTTGGGATACACTGAGAAATGTTCTCTTTCTGTCTCTTTCATCATCAAAATTTTCTAAGAACATATATCCTCTTGATGTAAAATACATGTGTTTCAGTCATGATAATTTTGCCATATCTTAGACACACACACGCACACACACACACACACACACACACACACACACACACACACACACACACTGCTTTGAAGCCTACATCTGTTATTTTCTGCTAAACTTCTCTGAAGAGGCATACATGATTGTTTCCAAATTAGGTATTTTCATTCTATCCTGAACTTCTAATCAGGCTCTACTATAGTAGTGCACTGGCTCTGTTCAAAAAAGCCAGTGATCTCACTAATGCTAGAATACATTCAAAATCTTTTTCAGAAAGCATCTTACCTGGTATAGTTTAATGACTATGTGTTAATAAACTATATTAATTGCCTCTAGTTCTCTAAACCTCCATCTCAGTTTTTCTTACTTCTCTATCTCTTCTTCTCAGCCTTAAAATCGAAAGATCTTGAGGCTCACTTCATTAGGCTCTCCTCATTCCTTCACTCCTCATTTCTCTGAAGTTCTAATTCAGATTCACAATTGTAAATGCTAGACATGTGTTTGATGATTCCCTAAACCCCTCCTCAGATCTTGATATTTTAATATGCAACTATCTACTTGAACTTTGCATTCAGAATTTAATAGATATTTTATTCATCCTTAATATAGATATTTCACACCTACTACAATCCAAACTGAGTTTCTGTTAATTATCATTTCAATCTCCCCTCAGCTCAGAACTGGGAACTCAATTTTTCCTGTACTTTGGACAAAAAGCAAGGAACCGTTTATTATGCTGTCCTTTCATTTTCTCTCCCACATCCTTCACACTACCTTCTCTGAAGCTATTTACCTTATATCTCTATCATCTCTGTCCTGGTTTTCTAATCCTAAGGGGTTTCCTGTTTCCTTGCGTGTCTCTCAATTCCTTCTCAACACAGTAGTCTTGAATATATAGCTTAAATATGTATCATTTTGTATTACCATTCTGTTCAAAACAACCCAAACCTTTCCATTATTACAAATTTAAACTGTTTAAAATGGCAACTTCTCATTTTAGGACATGTATGAAGTCTTCCTGGCACCTTTATTCAAAGACTCCTCTAGTGAGAAGTTTTGTTGGCCATATTTTAAACTTTGATTTATTGTGTTGACTATTACCCCTTCTTTCTGTTTTCTTTAAATGTACTGACCTTACTATTGTCAGTATTTAAAACAGTGCTACTTCCTTGTTACCTATAGCATGACTGCTACTATTATGTAACTTACAGTCCATGAGAACAGGGGCTTTTATACTTCCTTCCCTGGCCTACTACAACAACCAGCAGATTGGGTCATAATTCCTGTTGTACAATGACTATTTGTTGAAAGAACAAATAGCAGAATCTGGTGTCTTTTTGCGGAAGACTCGTCATTCAAAATAAGAAACAAAGCATAAAATATAAGCTTGAGATAAAACAACAAAATTCAGTCCCAGTAACTTAATAGTACCATGATTTTTAGCTTTTCAGAGAGGAATATGAGACTTGAACAGAATCTGAAGTCACAAAACAATGCAGTAATAAAATATATATGAAATAAAAAACTATCTTCCTTCCTACCATCCTAATCTAGACTTTGATGTTTTCAACGTGTCTCATCCTAATTATGTACACAAATTTTCAGACAAACAAAAGAAATGACTATCACAAATACTTGTTGGATTATGTTGGTTAGATGGGGAAAGAGGTAATTTTATTATTATTTCTCTTCATACATATAGAAAGGCCTGTGAATTTAACATAATCCATAATTTGATATCTTCTTTTATTTATCTTCATTCTTGTCCCAAAGTGTTAAGTTTTCTAGAATAATTTTAAATAGCTATTATGTCTCATGAATGCACACAATACACGATACATCATACAAATCATTTATACATCTATATTTGTTTACTGGTTACTTACTTAGCAACATGTGAGGAAAGTCTTCTCAAGGGTCTATTTGCTACCGATACATGGTTTAGGTAAAAAGAGAGAACTAAAAGAATTGTTTCATCTGCATAGTGACATTGTTTCTTTCTTCACAAAACTTAAAATTGAAAGATGTACCATATATAATCATTCTGTTTAGGAGGAGATCTTCGATACTAAGAAATACTAAAATCTGGAAGCCTTTCTATTTGAGTGACACAGAAAGAGATTTGTGAAATTTTGAAAGAGACCTTTCACAAAGGCAGTGAAAGAAGAAATACAATTTTCTTGGCTTCCTACAGTAAAGCCCTTTATTGAAGAAAATCCATCAGTCTTAATCAGAAGAGGGGTGGTACACTAAAAGTGAAGATAAAAGTTCTGGAATAGGATGTATTTTTATATCCGTGCCTTTGTTAAATTGCCTTTGAAAAGGTATAGACAAGATTGAAGTTTTCTGCCTCTACTTTTTTTTTTTAGTAATGTCCCTAACATGTTCTTGTCTTTCTAATTATATGAGAATTTTTTTAATGCTACATTCGAAATATGTAAGGTATTTATGTATTTTTAGAAAATTATACAATACTTCTGTGGGACATAACTATAAATATTGGTCTTATTTAGTGAGTTGTTTTCATTCTAGCACACACATACATATGTATACATACATACATATGTATACATATACACTATATACTTACATGTTTGTTATTTAAAGTGCTGAATGTAGTGATGCTCATCACATTTTAAAAACAGTAAAACTTAAAGATAGGTATTTTATGATCTTGTTTTTTCTAAATCCTCATTAGCAATGGTAAATGTCTGAATTAAAGGAAGCATTGAGAAACCAGTATATGGTAAAGTTAGAAACTGGCTGAGATGTCAGTTTCTTAGCATAAATCTAAATTGCTTCTTTTCAACTTCAGAGACACCTGAAGAAATAATTTATGGTTAATTCCAAATTTTATTGAAATGATACTTCTTACATGAAGGAGTTTGGTGAGGATATAATACTTTATCTTTGAGAGCAAGAATTTTGAATTTTGAATATCTTGAAGAGTAAGAATTTTGAACCTGTTTCTTCAAACATTTACTGAACAAGTGAAGTTTAGACAATGATAATCCTTCCGTGGCTGTTCTAGTTCATATTCTTTGGATTGATAGAATATAAACAAGGTGTTAGCAAACAACTGATAGAATACCTGATAAGGAGCCTCCCTTGAAATAAAGCAAGCAAATAAAATTGGGAAAAGCTTCATGGTACAAGGTCTACGTCTAGCTGTGAAAGTCAAATTACACCTCATTTTTGAGGTCAAATGTGAAGTGAGAACAGGATATTGAGAGTTATGTTAGATTTTATTACTTCATATGGCAATAACAGCAGTTTGAAATGTAACTTAATAATGGGAACAATGAGAAGTATGAGAATAATTTGAATTAATATTTACAGAAGAAGCTAATAGGACTTGAATTGTCTAAATTTGAGAACTCTGAAATTGTCAGAACAAGTATTCCAGTAAAGAAACTGTAAAACAGTATTATGTTGAAATTCAGTTTTTCTGTATAAAAATAGTACAAACTTTACAAATGGTTCTATAGTGAAGGAAAAGTGTCTATCGGAGGTAAGGATTTGGAGGAGGGAACTGGAGGGAGAAAGTGTCTATTGAGGTCACATATAAGAAGAAGAGAATGGTTTGGCTGTGAATTTTTGAAGTAAAACAATACATAAATATTCAAGTAAGAGTAACAGCTAGCAGTATATAAAATTCAAGGAGTCTGAATAGCTGTGAGTAGTTTCAGAATCAGAAACCTATGGTTTCCAGCTGCGAATCTGGTTTTAACTATCAATAGTGATACTTAAATACCTTTGTGCCTGTTAAGGGGTAACTGGAGTGAAGAAAAGGAATAGAATTAGTGTATTCCTCTTAGATTATTTGGCATTCTGATCAGATTTTCAAAGATAGATCTCATGCTTAGAGAAACAAGCCTGGAATGAAAACAAACTCACTTTCTGTAGCCTCTTGCTATATTCTTTAAGTTTGAGTAAATACTTTCAAGGCTAGAATTCTATAGATTTCCCATTAGGTAATACTATTAGCTTTTTTAAAATCCTTCTGATCCAACATACAAATATTTATTGAATATATATATGTGCCAAATACTTTTCAAATTTAAGGGAGATAGCCATGAATAAATCAGTAACTCTTAGCTCCCATGGATATTATGATTACATAGGCTAGATAATAAAGACAGTGTTGGTAAAAATGAAGTGCAGAGAATAATGTGAAAATGATGAGCAAGGATGCTATTTTAGACAAGAAGGTCAGAGAAAGCCTTTCTGAAGAGGTGAGATTTCAGCAGAGATTAGTGCTAAGATGCTCCAGAGAACAGACCATAAATAATCAGGGCTAGAACTCCTCTTGAGAAGTAAATTTCTGGATACTGCTCTTAAATGGATCTGAGATTATTACGTTGGAGCAGTGGAAAGAAGTGTGGAGTTTAATGAACAATATCAACATGTTTTACACGTTGTGTTTAAAAACTTAGTGACAATATAAAAGAAAACTGTGTGTGCCCCCAGAACTCTCTAATATATACCATCTAAGTTAGAGAAAATTTATACAAGGCCAATTTTACACACACACACACACACACACACACACACACACACACACACGTGCACACACAGTTACATTTTACCTCTGTATTTTCGTAGTTCTATCTTGGGCAGTTTGCTTAATTTCAAATTCAATATATTTATTTCTTTTAATTAAAATACGGATCTCTAATGTTAATTGCTATGCGTATTAATATATAAAAATAATTGAATCTAGCATAGAGCAAGTCTACAATGTAAGGTTCATTAGCAGTAGTTCAGGAGGAAGAGAAGTAAGGAGTAAGTAATGAAGAACAGTATTCTAGGATTTTAGCAGAAGGCTACAAAGGGTCAGTCTATTTCTAGAAATGAAGACATATGAAGAATAGACTCTAGCCAGATGCCGGTGGCTCACTCCTGTAATCCTAGCTACTCCGGATGCTGAGATCTGAGGTTTGGTTCAAAGCCAGCCTAACCAGGAAAATCCGTGAAACTCTAATCTCCAATAAACCACTCAGAAAACCGGAAGTGGTGCAGTGTCTCAAGTGGTAGAGCACTAGCTGAAGAGCTGAGGGACAGCGCCCAGGCCCAGAGTTCAGGCCGCACGACCGACAAAAAGAAAAAACAAAACAAAACTTTTTTTTTAATTGTAAAGGTGATGTACAGAAGAGTTATAGCTCCAAAATTCAAGTAATGAGTACATTTCTTTTTGAACAGTGTCACCTCTTCCCTTGTTTTATCCCAGTTTTTCCCTTCTTACCTTCCCCTCCCCAAGTTGTGTAGCTCATTTTAACAAAATATCTAGGGAATGTCACTGCTGCATTTGTTCATCCTTTGTCCTATCATTTCTTTTTTTTGGGGGGGGGGGGCCCGGTCGTAGGGCCTGAACTCTGGGCCTGGGCACTGTCCTTCAGCTCTTCAACTCAAGGCTAGTGCTCTACCACTTGAGCCACAGCGCCACTTCTGGCTTTTTTCTTTTTGCTTATGTGGTGCTGAGGAATTGAACCCAGGGCCTCAGGCATGCAAGGCAAACGCTCTACCACTGAGCCAACTTCCCAGCCCTGTCCTACCATTTCTGTGCTCCGCTTTCCCTCCTACAATTAGACCCCGGAGCGGTTTATGTTTTGTTGTTTTTGCTTTGTTTTTGCTAGTTTGCTTTTTGTTTTTGTTTTGTTGTAGATTTTTTTTCTCTTTTTCACTTTTTGATTTCTGTATCTTTTGTCTTATATATAAGAATTTGTTTTAGTTTTCTTAGTCAGCCAGTGAATAGGATCTACCTCTCACAGTATTGTTGATGTTAAAAAATAACCACAAAAAGAAATAACTTAATTTTTAATTTCCCCAAGTGAAAGTAACTAGGACATTTATTCTCTAGATATTTTTGTTGTTGGTTGTGGGGCTTGCATTCAGGGCCTGGGTGCTGTCCTTGAGCTCTTTGTGCTCAAGGCTAGCTTTACCACTTGATTCACAGATCCACTTCTGGTTTTTAAATACTTAATTGGAGGTAAGAGTCTCACAGGGCTGAGGTGGCTTCAAACCACAATTCTCAGATTTGAGTCTCCTGAATAATTAGGATTACAGGTGTGAGTCATCTGTGTCTGGCCTAATTTTTAGATTTATCAAAGATTTTAACTAGAAGTCAAAAGTGATCAAATACACCAATGGAATTTTAAACCCCTCGTTTTGATTTTGTTATTCTGCCTATGCAATGCATTGTATATCTCTTAGTGCATTATGATTTTCCCTGTGATTTCATACCCTATGCAACAGTCTAATCCATTGTCAAATTTCCTCTTACTAACTTACTACAGTGTAAGACCATTCTTCTTGCTAATCCTAGTAAATTGGATATCCCTTACTACTACTCACTACTAAATGAGACATTCCTTTAACTTCAGATAAAGGTATCAATGCTTATTACTTAATTAATCATTTTTAAAATGCTATCCTGGCATAAAGCAAAGCAAATGAATGGCTTGTGAGCCATTAGTCAGGAAACAAGCTTAATGTATCAAATGAAGAAAAGAGAAAAAAATCAATATGGATGATTCCTCCTAGAGACTTTGGAAAACAAATTGCAAATGCCATAGAACAAAAACCCCAACAGATGTCACTATATACTTTGGTCAAGTGACTTTCCAAGGTTTTTGTTTTTATTTAGTCTAGTTTGTTTGTTTGTTTGTTTAAGTCTGTGAAAATGATAATACTAGTATCTTTAAAAAAAAACTTTCAGAAAATTTCTGACAAGACATTTTTCCCCCTCCAGATAGCCTTGAAACAAAGTTGCATGATGTCATAGGGTGGAAAAATAAATTTCACTAAAACTAGAAATAACCACATAGAACCACACTGGATAACAGAGTATGAACAGCTCCCAGCTTCTAGCAAGAGAGCCCTTTAGCAGGTGTGGTCTCCATTCCCAGCTTTATCATACTGCCAGTGATAAGTGAAGTACATTATGTGGCTGATTATATGGAGCTCTGGGATAGCAAAAGGCCCCATATCCCAGGAGAGAAGAGTGCAGGAACATGCTTACTTACAGCATGATGAATAAGGTTCATCCATACCAGCAGCTGCCAAACAGATGAGCAGCTTTAAGAAGAGTCAGAGTCTACAATGCAATTTGGGCCCCGAACTAATCAGATCTGATTAACACAGGCCATGTTATGGCCTTCTTGTGTTGACAGGGTTGGGATTTCTGTAGATTTAAATGAAGCATGTTGTAATTAGGATCTAATTGAAAATCTGGAAGTGATATAAAACCTTTACCCTTCAAGGCCTTTGACAAGGCTTGCATGAGTCCTGGTGTGCACCTTATTGGATTGTGAATGTCAATTAGACAGTTGTTTTTAAAATTAAACAGGGTAACATTTAAATTTGGTTACCAAGAATATTACTGAAATTCTCCTTAGTTTGTCAATGATTCACCATTGAATTCAAATTTTAGATTTAGAATTTACCTTTAAAATACTATTTTGTAGTAACAATTAACCTTTATTTCTCTTTCAAACATTATTATTATATACTAATTGTACAAAAAGCTTTTATCTGCAGTGGCTCATGCCTGACATCCTAGCTATTCAAGAGGCTGAGATCTGAGGATCACAGTTCCAAGGTAGTCTGAGCAGGAAAGTCTGTGAGACTCATCTCTAATAAACTACTCAAAAAAGCTGGAAGGGGTGCTGTGGCTCAAGTGGTAGAGTGCTTGCCTTGAGTAAAAGAAACACAAAGATAGCACTCAGGTCCTGAGTTCAAGCCCCAGCACTGACAAGAAAAAGACTTTCATTGTTATATTTCATTGTGACATCACAATTTCAGTATGTTTCTTTCTCTATTTTTTTTGTTTCAGTTATGATTTTTGGTTGCTTTTTGTTTTGTTTTGTGCTGGTGTTGGCACTTACACTGAGGGCTTAGTTGATATGCATTAATTTTTTCACTCAAGGGTGGAGCCAAACCTCCACTTCCCAGCTTTTAGTGTTTTATTAGAGATAAGTCTCATGGATTTCCCAGCCTGGGCTGCCTTCCCAAAACAATCCTTTAATCTCAACTTCTTGTATAGAATTACAGGGGTATGATGCCCAGACTGGCTCATTGACCTATTTTTATACATGTATGTAATAGACTTTTGTTATATTCATCTTTCCATCACCATCTCCTTTCACGATTCACCCTCCTGTTGGTCCCTTAAACAGACCCCTTGTACATCTACATCATAAAAATACTACATTTTTACAATTATGGTACATCCATCATTACACACTGCCAAAAAGCTGTTTTGAGTAATTTGCTTTCATATATATTTTAGTGTTTTCTTTCATATATATTTCAATTAGTGTTCCTGATATGAAGACTATGGAACTACACTCATCTGAAGTGGCTTTTAAAAGTTATTGAAAGGAAATTTGTATTTCACAATTTCAGACTGTTTTAAAATTATCTTAGTCTAACATGGAGTGAGAAAGTTTAAGACTACTCTGGTCACAAATGTTTTTTTTTGTTTTGTTTTGTTTTTTTGGGGTTTGGTTTTGTTTTCTTATTTTCCATGAACTCTGTTAATTTAGAGTTGGGGCAGTTTGATACTTAATTTCATCAGAAAATATCACTTAGTGATTTCACATTGAAAATTTGTATCCCTCTAAGATACAACACTGGCAGCAAACATTGTCTACTTTTCAATTTCACAAACGTGTGTTAGGAATATATGTAACTGTTTCATATAATCCTAGTGAGAAGTGAATAATGCTGGCAAAGGTCTGTGAAATTTTGTTGTTTTGCCATTTTATCAATTTGCAGTTGAATCCCACAGAAGATAAATTCAAAATGTCAAGTAACAGATTCAGGGACAAGTAACATGCTGGCTTTTCCTCAGTGCATTCTGTTCTCTCAATGTTTCATTTTATCAGAGAAAATCTCCCAATCCACAAGATATAGACCTCTGCAGCCTTTGCCATGACACTGGCCCTGCTTGCTTCCTTTATGTAAACTTTTCAGCATGTGGCGAATCTGTTAATGGCTTATTCTTCTTCTATTTCTCTCTGCAAGCAGAAGATATGAGATTGGTTTACTGTTATTTCTAAACTATTTTGAAAAGTACCTAGTAGGTACCCAAGTGAACTTGTTTAATAAATAAATGAATTCAAAGGAAGTTAAAGTCACTACCTGTCATTTAATGACTCATCCTGAAAAATTATGTTCACTTTCCAAACTGGAAAAAAATACATTTCCCACAAAAATGAATGTCTTCCGCCAGTGCATAAGATGGCATGCTATTTTTGTACACCATAAAATAAACTATAAGGTAAAGTTAGTACTTATGTAGGCTTTTATGTGTGCTTTAAACTTTTATCGCCCAGATAACTATGCTCTTTATACCAAAATCAATTGTATGATTTCTTTTTCAATTAATTAATGTATATATTTTCCCAGAGGGAGGTGGGGAAAATACAAGTCATAAAATTCAATGCAAATTCTGACATCAGTAAGAAAATTGAGGAAGAAGTAGGGTTAGGAAAGAGGAGAAAGAATGAGGAAATGGTTGACATTAATCAAAATTCATTGTGTTCTTATACTACTTTGTTGAATGGTGACACCTTTGTACAAATACTGAAAGATTAAAAAATATAACTAAAAGAAGAAATACCTTGTTACATGTGCTACAGTGCAATACTATACCATACTTAAAAAGACAGACTATGCTTGTTCTCGTAACCTGTTATAAAGATGATTTCTTCCTTGTAGTGGTCATTTTATTGGGACTTATAGGTGTGAAATTAGCCTCACATTCTAGAAATATTTTACTTATGACTAGTTCCTTCATTTTTTAAAGAGAAAGAAAAATTCAATCAGATTTATTAATTTCAAATATAATTTAGTTTCTAACATAAAGGAAAATATATCAGTTAACATGATTTCTATTTTTGTTTTGACTGTTATTATGACATTATTCCTTTAGACTTCACTAAATGGATGTTTCCTAGTGTAATTGAGGCAAACACAAGCACAAATATGTTTTCTTTTTACTGTTCTCTAGTTTCCTAGCTACCTACTCAATGTATTGCCAAGATATTACTATCTCCTAAAATAAAACTTTATACTAATTATCCAAAATTCTAATGAGATCATATGTATTCAATTATTTTTCTTTATAAATTGGTTTTGTAGTGCACTTTTCCTCAATATAACAAGCCAAGAGAAATGAATTAGAGAAATGAAGGCATTAAGTCATCTGTTAAAAATCTTGAAATGTGCAGTTTATTTCGCCTATCTTCCTGCTCTGCATTAAAAGACATTGCACTGTTTTCTAAGCAACATGCTTTAGAGTTGTTTTTACAAAATGGCAGATTGAATTTCACCAGATGTGCAATCATTTGCTTGTGTAAACATATTTTTTTTTTCTTCCTGAAATGCATCGGGTTTGGCTTTTTATTTCACTTCTAAAGGGAAGAAAGCCTACCCTGTAAAAGCATGATGTCTATAGGCTGATCAGGGCATCTCAGAGGGGCCCAGGGTTGGATATAGTAGGATGATTTACAATCAGAGGCAAACAGATTAGCTCAGATAACAAGGGCTGATGGATGCTCCCCATCTCTCCAGCAGGAAATGTCTTGGGCAGCAAGGGAATGACTTTCACAAGCACTTCCTTGAATTCTGAGCCTTCCCTGACCCTACACCCTTCTGTTCTTAAAGAACTAGAACTCAGGGAATAAACATTTGCTTTCTTTTGTTTTGAGAAGTTTGGCTTCGTTTTTCTTTTCTATACATTTCCACCTCAGGAAAAAAAAAATTGTGAACTGAAAAGTTTGACAAGTTAATCTTGAGTAACTTTTCCTTATACATATCAGACTATTGTCCAACGAAGTAATGTGAAAATGCTCATTTTATATTTTTAGGTGGAGTTATAAATAATTGAAAATGATCATTTCAATAAATGCTCAGTTTTGCCTATTATCTAGTTTTTTGGAATGAAAATGGCTTGATCATTTGAATAATATCTCCATTTCTTCAGGAGCTCGTGCTAAAAACATAAACCTACTTTTCACAAAGATAAAATGTTCAATGCTTTGGACTTTTTTTTCCAAAAATAAAAGATCATGATATGTTGATATGTTGAAGAAAATAAAATACATATACCTAAAATGTTTGGTTGTTAAAATCTGGCCTTCAAAATTAGAAGATCACTTTTTTTTTCATTTATTTTGTTTACTACCTCTCTTCACCCTTTTCAATACCATATTCTCTCAGAATTATCTACTGTGATTTTTTCCTACTCCTATCAATGACACACTTGAATCAACTTCAAAAGGCTATTTTAGTGAAAGAAATTCAATGAAAGAAGTGTGAATACATCCCTTATTATTTTTGTATATTTTGCCATTAAAATGATTTATGCAATAAGTATCAGCTCGCTTATTCCTTGGTGAAAAACTATCTCAGATTTATATACTGTTACTAATTTTAAGCATCTGCATATCTATTTCAGTAGCCTTTGGGAGGTTAAAGACCCCATAAGATAGATTCTGCTTTTAACACTCTTCCAGCTGTTATATTGTAGCCCTTCCATTTTTTTCATCCTTTATCCATACATAGTTAAATTTTAATATTTATTAGATGAGGAAATTATTTTTACTTCTAAAAAGTCAGTAATACATTATTTTCTTTCCTCACATTTGGGTGTAGTTAGCCACATGTCAACATTAATAGTAGAACAATTTGGTTTGGGCTGTTACATTACTGATGTAGAAATTGCAATGTTTATAAACTTTCTCAGCCATACCTACTATACCATCATGCTAAAAAAAAAAAGACTTCTCTTCTGCAGAATTATTGTATGTCTAAAATGAATTATGTATAAAAAAGACTTTAATTTTAAAAGTCAAGACAAGATTTGTTTATTTAGAATTTTGTAAATATTTTCCACAATAGTGAAAAGTTAGTGTTTTCTTTTCAAATTAGTGTGTGTGTGTGTGTGTGTGTGTGTGTGTGTGTGTGTGCGCGCTGTTATTGGGGTTTGAACTCAGAGCCGTATATTATCATTCAGCTTTTTCTCTCAAGGCTGTGATCTACTATTTGAGCAAAACCTCCACTTTTGGCTTTTTGCTGGTACTTCAGAGGTTGGGTTTTTAAAGACATTTCTACCATTTGTACCATGACCCTCAGATCTCAGTCACTTGAACAGCTAGAATTACAGGTGTGAGCCATCAGCACCCAATTTCTTTTCTAATTTTTTTTTTTTTTTGTCAGTCATGGAGTTTGAACTCTGGGCTTGGGCGCTGTCCCTTCACTCTTCAGCTCAAGGTGAGTGCTCTACCGCTTGAGCCACAGTGCCACTTTGGGTTTTCTAGTAGTTTATTGGAGATTAGAGTCTCATGGAGTTTCTTGCCTAGGCTGGCTTTGAACTGCAAGTCCCAGATCTCAGCCTCCTGAGTAGCTAGGATTATATGTGTGAGCCACTGGCACCGGCTCTTTTCTAATTCTTAAACATAGAGGAAGAAGTAAATCTCAAACTGAAATATGAATTTTGATTTGTTGGTGAGTGAGTGACAATACCATTGAGGTTTTAAAATGTTCAAGAAAATTTAAGGTAGAAGAATCTGTAAATGAGAAACCATAACTCAAACCAAGTATTGTGCAGGATATACAAAAATGAACTTCCCATATACTTCTAGAGGTTTGTAACTTAAAAAATTAAAAGTTAACACGTTGTATAAAAAGGAAAACAATTTTTATTATCTTTAGGTTGTTGTACAGTAGAGTTTCAACCCAACATGTGAGTTTGTGAGTAAAATGCAAAACAATTATTATTTTAAAATCTTAGTTCATTCCTTACCCAAAACATATTTAAACATGTAGCCATTTGAAGAACATCATAGCCAGGCACCCATGGCTCACGCCTGTAATTCTAGCTACTCAGGAGGCTAAGATCTGAGAATGACCATTCAAAGCCAGCCTGGGCAGGAAAGCCCATGAGAATATTATCTCCAATTAACCACCAGAAAAACAAAAGTGGAGCTGTAGCTCAAAATGATAAAGCACTAGCCTTGAGTAAAAAAAAAAATCTCAGTGACAGCACCCAGGATCTAAGTTCAAGCTTCATAACAACAAAAAATCATATTCATATTAATGTCCATAGCATGTTTGGCTCTGATAATCCAGATCTACAAACAAGAATAAACATGCACAATGTTATGGCTCATACCTGTAATTTTAGATAATTAGGAGGCTGAGATAAACAAGATCATAAGTCAAGGCCCACCTGAACAGAAATTATTGAAAGATAAACATAATAATTGAACCCTATCTCAACAAGTAAAACATGATCACATGATCCTGTTGTTCTAACTAAGAGAATTGCTACTTAAACCTGCCCATACATAAATTGAGATTCTATCTCAAAAATGACCAGAACAGAAAATGGCAGGAGCATCTCAAGCAAAGACAAGACTCTGATTTTACACCACCAAAGGGATGCTTAAAGTATATTCAAACAGTGGAATTCAAGTAGCAATTAAATGAACATGTAATGAACACAGCATTATGAATGAATCTCCAAAAGTCATTTTGCTAGGTAAATGGAGCCTGACAAAAATGAATTTTTATTTAAATTATGTGAAATTATGGGAGATGAAAATTAATGTCTAGGAAATAGATAGGTGTTATTTGACTCATAGAGGATAAGGAAGAAAAAAGTTCAAAAAGGCATAAGGCAATGTTTGGTGGCAATGATATATTCATTATCTTAATGATGGTAGAATTTTCCATGGGTATACTCATAAGTCAAAACTTGATTCAAGTGTATATTTTAAATATGTAGACTTTGTTTATATCATACTTAATATAGGTGCATTGTTTTTAGTTACTTTTTGAGAGCTTTACAAGAATGTATGATAAAAGTTTTCCTTTCCCCATCCTTCACTCAACTTTCGAAGTCAGATTGAATTATGTACTTTCTAATTGAATTAATTCACGCTCTAGTTGTATATAATGGAACAAAACTCCAAATTCAAAAGTTAGGAAAACATTCCAATTCAGCCAAGTAATTTTTTAAGATAACTGTTGTGACCTCCTACCTCAAAAATAAAATAAGTAAATAGGCAACATGAACAAAAATATAAATAAATGTGAATGTCTAGTAGTATAAAGAATCATTCACAAAGTTTGGGCTCAAAAGCAGAGTATAAATTCTAGAGAATATAGTTGGCAGCGCTCATCACCTGATTTTGACTTAATGAGCCCTATCAGGTGGTGAGCAGTATGAATGTGGAAATATGGAGAAGGAAGCAGAGTTGTGTATGCAAAGGAGAGCAGGGCTAGATTAGATTACTCAGACTTGTGTACGGCGTATATAGTTCCTGCACTAACATTCAGTTCCTGGAATTTTGTCTGGCCCTTTCATTTTACTTTAGCCAAAAATAAACCTTGTGTGGCATGTCTGTTCTCATTAACCATCTTACTTATCTCTCCACTGGACTCTTGTGGAATGTTGCTTATACAAAGACAATACTGTGGTTGACAGTGAGTGGCTAGGATTCGTAGTCAAAGAGATAAATTTTTATGCAGTTTTTCTAAAATACTATAACTAGATAACAGAAATTTGTTAGTTTTATGAAGTCAGGAAAAGGTTTTCTTCCAAAGTTTATTTTCAAGGCCTGAAAAATAACTCAATTATTATCTGCTTTTAATTTTCTTTAAGCATCTCTTTTAAAAATGCACTGAAAGAATAGCTCTTGCTTCTCTAAAGGCAAAAAGGAGAATACTTTCTTGTTTCTTATACTATATATTTGGAATACATTAGCATTGCTAAGCAAGATAATCTTTTTGTTGTTATTTAAACCATTAATTAATGCATTCCAAGTACTGGAATGCAGAATATAGGTTTAAGTGAACTATGATGTACTCAGAGAAAATACCAATTCAAATTATAAAAATCTCATAGGAGCTGGGTGTATGCACAGGAAAGCCTGATATATAGAGGATTGCAATTGAACATCAGCCCAGGAAGAAATGTCTGAAATCCACCATCCTCAAAATAACAAACTAAATGTCAAATCAGAAGGATGACTCAAGTAGTAGAATGGCTACCTCAAGGTTTTGAATTCAATTGTCTGACCAATAAAACGTAAAGTAAACTGTGACTATGGATTTACTATAAGTTTTATATAATTCAATTAGTATAAATAAGATAGATTCCTTGTTATAAAGGATTTGCTTAAAAAGGAAAGACAAACATTAGCCTTCTTGTGTAAAGTGTCTGTATTGCAGAAAATTTGTTAACTAATCTATATTCTCAGCCACATTTCACAATATAATGGATCATATATATGATGTGCATTATATGTGAATAGTGAAAAGTTTCTCCACATTGCCTGCCAAGGCTAGTGACAAACTCTTAGACTTAAGTGGAACTCTTATCTCAGTCTTCAGAGTACATAGTGTTACAGGTACAATACCACAACAACTGACTACTATATATTTACAAGACATTTGTCGCATTTTAAAATAACAAAATCTTCCCTTAGTCTTATAGATATTGTTTTCTTGCATAAATAATATTCAATATTGATTAGTCAATATTTAAAGTGTAATATCTTTAAGAAAACTTTTTAACCAATGGTTTCTCTTTTTTGTTGTTTCTGCATTATTATTTTCTCTAATTTTTCCTACCTGATTATATATAACTTAATTTTCAGCCCTCAGTTAACTAACCTCACTCTTTTTATTTTCAACCCTAAACTGTCCTTCAGCTTTTGAATGAGATCCACTGAAAATCAAGAATTCATTAAATCTATGAAGAAAAAAATCTCATTTCCTCATGAATTCTTATTATACAATATATTTCCATATATGGGCAACAGACATAATTTTTTTTGGGGGGGAATCCAGTCATGGGGCCTGAACTCTGGGCCTGGGTGCTGTCCCTCAGCTCTTCAGCTCAAGGCTAACGCTCTACCACTTGAGCCACACCGCCACTTTCAGCTTTTTTTCTTTTTTGTTTATGTGGTGCTGAGGAATCGAACCTAGGGCCTTAGGCATGCAAGGCAAGCACTCTCCCACTTAGCCACTTTCCCAGCCCCCAAGAGACATAATTTTACTCCTCCTTGTCACTGAGTAACACCTATTATGTGTATATAAAATAATTGCTTTATTCATTTATCCATGGTTGGGCACCTAGGCTGATACATAATTTGATGATTAGGAATGGTGTGATTACGCAGGTCATTTTACTGTGTGTTGGTTTTGATTCTTTGAGTATATGGCCAGGGATCATAGCAGGATCATATGGCAGGTCTATTTTGGACTTGTGAAGAAGCACATAGTAACTAGATTAACATTAGCAGTATATATATATATATATATATATATATATATATATATATATGAGTTTCTTTTCTCCAAATCTTCACAGCATTTTTACTATTTGTATCCTTGATTTCAGCCATTCAGACTAGAGTGAGATCAATCTCTATGTCTGTCTATCATGTCTGTCTGTCTGTCTGTCACTCTCTCTCTCCACATACACACACACACACACACACACACACACACACACACACAGGTTCACGCTTTGTCCTTTGTCTCATCATTCTGTTATTCCCCAAATTTGATAAACATATATACAAGACACATGGTCCCAAAATTAAAAACAGTGACAATAGGGATAAACCAAAGGGAAAAATGAAAGAAAAAATAAATAACTTCACACAATATATTAAAAAAAACAAAAACAAAGATACAAGAAAAAACCCTCTTGTTTCCCTATCTTGGAGTTCAAGTCAAAACTTCCTAAATAAAAATCAAAGAAAGACCAGATAAATTGGATCGCATTAAAATGCAGAACTTCTGTATGGCCAGGACATAGATAGTAAGATAAATAGAAAGCCCACCGATTGGGAGATAGTTACTAGCCATACAACAGACAAGGGCCTCATATCAAATATATACCTAGAGGTCTTTTCTATAACTATCGGAATCCTATTTAGTAAGTCTTTGCCTATGCCCATATCTTGAAGTGCCAAGAACAGTATTGTTGACCTCTGAGTTTACAACTATTGTAGAAGTTTAATAAATAGCTGGCATTTTGTGTCAGCAAGTCCCAAGACAAGACAAAGAAAGTCTCCATGTTAAAGTAATATTTCATTATAACTTGCTAAAAGGAGTGGTTTAGTTTTTTCAAAGGGACCATAAAATACTGAAATAGACAGCATGGACTACTGAGAAGTTCTAACTCTTAAACCCACTTCCTGAAGGGAGCCATATTATCATCCATAATGTGCTGTAGCCTTCACAATTCTCCCAAGGTCGGAGACCATTTTTGAAAAGAAGCAAGAAAGTAAAAAAGAAAAGAAAACACCGAGTGAGTAGTATAAAATGAACTGAGTGGGGGAGCAGGAAAATGTACATTTAAATCCAAAGGCTTTTTGTTCGTGTGCTGCCAATCAATCTTGCCAGCTGGTATGGTTGTAGGTTACTTCGGATGATCTATTTTCACAAGATCCTCAGAGAATTCTAACCATGAAAAGACCTGCCCCCCCCCGCCCGTCCTCTGTAAGAGGTATATTTAAAGTAAACTGACATTTACAAAAATGTTCAGTATAGCTACATTACAAGAGTCTATAATGGTGAATTCAATTTAAGCAGTTATTAGTATAAAAGTATATTTTTCTATTTCACTAATCCCTGTTCTAATTATTTCCTAAACAGTGAAACTCTAAAGTCAAAAATGTTACACTATGTCTTTGTAGAGAGCTCTTATGGGAAAGGAAAAAGCTCACTTTCTTGGACTTCTCAGAAAGTGTATCATTTAAATGACATTCATTGCCAAGCAATCCGTTACAGGATATTCTGTCCCCCGGATTTGGATTTCAGAGGGGAAATGATAAAGTTGCAGTTCCAGGACACTGAAAGAAAATCCTGGAAGCTGGCTTATTAGGTGACTGCTAGTTGTTCTCCCTTGTAAGAATGTAATACTCACAGAATCTCACCATATTTCAATAAAAGGAAATATGTCAGAGTCTTCAGAACAATTCCTCTATACAGCTTGGAGAACTGGCATTTTGTTTACACAAAGCATCCATTTTTCATTTCTTTCTTCCCATGGGAGCCAACATAAATCAAAACAACGCAAATGTTTTTAATTTCAGTGTGAGATCAGCAGCTGTTCCCCAGAACCCAGTTGCCACAAAAAAGGGATTTTTGTGTGTGTGTGTGTGAGTCACAAGTCAGATAGACAATAGAACAAGATCTTGTTACATACCATGATACTTACTGTGCATATGCCCATTAGCGTTCATACTGACAAAGAATTGTGTTTACTTAAACTCATAGTTTTGCAAAAGTCAAACAGTTATGTAATTGTCCCTATAGGACTGTGAATCATTTGGTGGTACAGAAATGTAATCAATTAGTGACAAGTTCTTTTGATGTAGGTTATAGTGGGTTGACATAACAAATGACCCATTGAAGAGCACTGGACTGAACTAGACGGCTCTAAAGGAAGTTAAGTTCAAGTGACTATTTCTAACAGTTTATTTTGTATGTTTATACTTTATGTAGTGCCTAAAATATGTGTAATTAGGCTATCTGCTTTGTATTCCGAGAACAGACAAATATACGGGAGTGTTTCATCTGAATTCCAATAACATCATTTTTAAAACATAATGAAATCAGAAATTAAACAAAGGCAGAATTGAGAAATAGACCTTGGAATTTTATGAGTCGTAAACATTAAAGATACCTTCAAGGATTATGATAACATTTTCGGTTACCCTGTTGTCGATTTAAAAAGCTAGCTCTCACAAGATTAAATGTATCAAAAATAGTTTGTACTGTTTTACATTTTAGAGTTACTACACCTTTTGGAATAGCTACAAAAGATGTAAATATTACCATGAAAAAGGATAAGGCAGGCATGGTTCTGATTGAAAGTCGATTCTGTAGCTATGAGCGTTGGTTTATGAACCTCCTTTAAAATTTAACTTCTTTTTAAAAGACACTAATCTGACCCTGAGGGCCATATGGTAAATTCCAAATGGAAATTTAGCCTGGAACTAAAATAGTATCTTTTAATTCTCATAAAGTTAATCCTTTCAGCTGGATATCTATATAACTTCTACTTCCAAAGCATCCCACAAAAGTTGTCCAGAAAGGAAGAAGCTACACAAAACATCATCTGATGGGCATCCTGTTACCCAATGAATATTCCTTTTCTTCAAGAAGGAAATGGTAGATTTAAGTTGCAATTCTCTCATGCAGAATCTATACACAGAATAGAGTCATTAATCATTTAAGTCTACTAAACCTGCTAATTGGCCCAACTGTGCTGTTATGTAAAAGATGATTTGTAAGATATGCAAAATATGATTTGCTTTCTTATCGTGTATACTGTAAGGAAAATTAATTATTGATATGAAAAGTTTTATCTTCACTTTACATAATAAACAAATCTATCCTGTGTCAGTACTGCTGGGCTTTATTCAAAACTTTCCGTAAGAATTTTCTGATGTAGTTTGATAAGAGAGATCATCTCTTCCTTATATCCTTTCAAAGTGAGATAAAAGCAGCATTATATGTTATTATATTTTTACCTGAAAATAGCGAGTCACTCTTCAGTCAGAGCCACTGTGTTTGCTCATATGAACTTCATTACGTGATGAGAGTGTATCTTTCCCTCAATCCTCCTTTCCAAATGTATCTCTATATATTCACATGATAACAAAACATTTGATTTTTTAAAAAATGTATCTCTATATATTCACATGATAACAAAACATTTGATTTTTTTAAAAAATCATGTTATTAAAACACATGAAATTTTATTTCACTTTTATCTACGAAGAAACCCATACTCTGTTCAGAGTTTAGTTATTTTTCTCCTTTGTTGTTCTTTATGAAGAATAGAGAATGGACTGTATTTCATTAAAAGCTAAACTGGTTTTAAGTTTTTCTTCTGAATTAGATTGATATGTTGTATCTTCATGTAGATATAAATAATGACTATGTATTGCAATGAAAAATAGATGTGCAATCTTCAGGAAGGTGCTGGTGGTGATGATGATGATGATGATGATGATGATGATGATGATGACGACAACAACGGAGTGTGTGTGTGTGTGTGTGTGTGTGTGTGTGTGTGTGTGTTTCTGGGGCTTGAACTCAGGATTTGGGCAGTGTCCCTGTGCTTTTGTGCTCAAAACTAGCTCTCTATGATTTGAGCTATAGCACCACTTTGAAGTTTTTGTAGGTTTATTGGAGATAAGAGGCTCACCAACGCACCTTTCTGGTCTGGCTTTAAACTGCAATCCTCAGATCTCAGCCTCCTGATTAACAAGGATTATGAGTATGACCTACTGGTACTTGTCTGAGATGTTTTTTTTAAAGCATGGTTCCAGCTACCTTTTACTTTTTTTGTTCTTAATATATAATTTTATTGTAAAGATACTGTATAGAGGGGTTACAGTTGCATGAGTAAGGTAATGAGTATACTTCCTATCGAGCATTGTTACCCCCTCCTTTGTTTTTCCCCTACCATCCCTTCCCTCCACAACTTTGCCCTCCCTCCCCAAAGCTGTAAAGTTCATTTCAACATACGTCTTGCACATCTCATTGTTACATTGTGTCAACCTATATAATTATTTCAACTTAGAAAAATGTATATACAAGATACAGGGCAGCGGAATTAAATACAGTGACAACAGGGGTTATAGCTACATTTTACTTAACCCTTTTTCAACAATTATTATTCCCTCCAGAATTTTGCAGTATATCAGAATATACATGGATGACCTACCCCTCAAATTATCTAAACTCTTCTTCATCACAGTTCTAGGTTTTTGTCATTTGAACTTTAACTGACCAAAAGTTCCTGTTTTCACAATTCTGAATCTAAGAACATGGAAATTCTGTCTCTTCTTGTTTGTCCAGTCTATACTAGCCTCTCAAGATGGTGTAGTGTATTTGCTCTTTTTCCTTATTTTTCCATGATCATATGGATCAAAATGATTTAGTGTGGGAAAATGTTCTGTCACTTGCACTCTACTTTCAAAAATACCGTGCATGATTTGGGAAGTCTATTAAATATCTAACTTTAAGAATATTTCTGGAATTTTATAGTATGAGCCCAATGTGACTAGAAATTACAAGCTTTGGTGTAGGAGTGTAGTCAAACCTGTTATCATGCTGACATCATGCTGGATATTGAAGATTCAAAAGGGATTTTCATCTCCCTTGTTGTTGATTTTCATATCCCATTTACTGAAAGTCCTACTGGAGAAAAGAGATGTGCCAAGATATATTTTCAGAGACAATGCAATATCTGATAAATATTATAACATTTTGTTAGAGAAGCACCAAAAGTTTTAGTGAGCCATGAAAATATATAATAAAAAAGGCCTAAGGTGAATGCTGAAAGACAATTTGGGAATTTATCAGGCAAAGGCTAATGTAGTATTTGAGTAAGTAGCTCATTAATAGACTATTTGAGCAATCTGTGGAAGCTGGGTGTCCAACCTTGCAGCACTGAAAACACAAATAAGAACACTCAGGAAGTTAAGATCAAATGATGCCAACCCAAGACCAGTCCAGACAATTGTTCTTAAAACTATCTAAAAAGCTGGCCATTTTGGGTGGTACATACCTCCAATCACAGGGATTTGGGAAGCAGAAATAAGAGAATGATGACCTAGATAAAAGTGAAAAGTTCTATTTAATAAACTAACTAAAAGCAAAAGATTGGAGGTATAGGTGAAGTGGAAAAACCCTTTTCTAGCTAACGTGATGACATGAGTTCAGTCTCCAGTGTGGCCAAAACCAACCAAACTACAAAAGAAGAAGAAGGAATATCAGAGGGGGTTGGATTTAGGAGCTAGAAAATGTGGATAGATAAAAGATTAAAAATGAATTTAGTATGGATTATGTTTTAAGCATTCTACCTTAGAATAATCGTGAAAGTTCCTTCCTTCCTTCCTTCCTTCCTGCCTGCCTGCCTGCCTGCCTTCTTTCTTTCCCTCTGTCCTTCCTTTTTCTGCCTTCCTTCCATCCTTCCTTTATATTTTTAAGTATTTAGGGTTGAATTCAGGACCTTAAATTTACTAGGTAGGTGCTCTACCACTTGAGCCATGCCTTTCAGTTTATTTTTAGATACTCAGAGTTACTTTAATTGTGGCCAGTCATATTTCAAGCAATTTGTGGAATAGAATTTTAAGCTTCAAGGACTCAATTTTCATTGTGTATAAAATTAGTAATCAATATGGAATAGAAAAAAAGCATAATGAGAACACAATTTAGATAACATGTAATTCATTCGGATGCCATATCTCAAATATAGATTTGGCTCACAATTTTTGGAATTCTAAGTTCCAGCTTTCAGACAACTTTTTCACAGGAATATTTAAATCACCAGAATAACTGTAAGGACTAGATACAATTTTTTTAAAGTTCAATATCTTTCATGAATGCCAGATGATAGAATAAGATTACAGCAATTGAAAAAGAATTGAACAGAGGCTTAGAAGAAAATCATTGAATAAAAAGTAATATAAGAAAAGAAGTGAAGACTTCTATGGAACAGAAGTGAAAACTCTATTTCCAAATTCCCAGAACCAAAGAGTTTGAAATATGAATACTGTTTGTATGAAGGTCATTTGATTGGGTATTCTTTGATTAAGGCCCTGTGTCATTTAATGGTAAGTTAGAAATATCATTATAACAAAAGACTGCAGATGTTAAACAAGTGTGTTTATGGGAGAATATAGTAGATAGGGGACAATAGGAGACTATTTTAAGATTGAATATGTAGATTAGGCCCCCAAATAAACTGGCTAAATAGAAAAGATTGTTTTGCAGAATAAAAGAATGCCACTGGAATGAATCAAGTAGGCTAAAGAAATAAGAGACTCACTGTACCAGGGAAAAGGTTGAAACAGTACTTATAAAACTACAAACTTAGTGAGTGGTTATATATGAATTAGAATAACATAAGAGAAATCTTCTTAGTTGAACTTCCCATTAGTTGTGCCTTCAGAGAAGCTATTTAACTATTCAAACTGTATCTCTGCTGGTTGAAGGGAATTGGTCAAAAGGAAAAGTTCTACTCACTGCCTGTCTGAAATGACAACTTACTATTATAGTCCCCTTTGGTGATGGGAAACATTGCTACACTTACAAAATATGTCCTTTGGTTAACATGTCATGTAACACAATTTTAAGCCATGAGCTGGGGAGTGACTCAAGTAGAACTTTCCTGGTTAACAAGAATGAGAGCAAATATATGTTCAAGCTATGTTTCTGCATATTTTTCCCCTGCTGCCACAGCAGTTCTGTTTTATGTTGTTTCTGCCCTCTACAAAGTGTATGCTATATTAACCATTAGAACTAAAATGTAAAAGTAAATCATGTCTCTCAGCTATTGAGCATTGCTTACAGAACCAGTATAATACTAGTTCAATCCCAGGTTATACATTTGAAGGAGAGAGAAGTATGCTGAAAGTCAGGAGTGGACAGTGAAATGGGTGCAACACTAAAAGAAAGCTTTGGTTCATTGGTTCATTGAGGTTTAACTTTCGATTTATGATTAAACTCTCAAAAAATAAACTGATTTCAAAACTCTCTTTTCACCCCCCCTTACTCTCATACCTTCCCAGCCATATGCACCTAAACCAGTATAATACCAATTATTACAGCCCTTATTAAAATGTAGTTTATTCAGTGGAAGATATAGTCTTATTGATAAACATGATACCACACCACTGTAACATTATTTACATTGTTACTGTGAATGTAATTCACAATAGCATCTTTATGTATATTTTCTACTTTTATATAGGAAGGATTCCAGAGAAATGTTTCCTGTAATTTCACCTAGATGTATACTAAATATCCTAGATACTTTTAACTGGTCCTTTCACTTGAGATTGGAGCCTCCCTGCCCCCTCTTGCATTTCACAGAAAGACTCATATTTGTTTTTTGTTACAAAAGCATCTGATGTCCTGTCAAGATCTAAAATCATTTCCAACATGATAAAACAAACTAATAACGCACTTCCTATGAGTGTAATAAAATGGTTCTACTACACAAATGAGAAAAGAGAACACATTTATTTTTATATGGGCACTACACAAGTTGAGTGCTAGCTCTAATAAGTAGAAAATGGGAAATAATGTGGAAATGTAAAAGGACGATAACAGGTGAGGAGAAATAAAATACTCTGTGTTAATAATACTAATAAAAAGGGCAGAGAAGGCTGAAGGTCATTTTTCTGGGCAACTGTAGAATAGTAAAGGAAGCTGTTCCAATAACAAGGGATTGAATGTAAGGAAAGATTGATTGTTCAACAGGGTTGCTGCATCTGGCTGCCTTGATTTCAAACATTTCCAGATTTCTGTCCAAGATGGCAACTGAGCAAACCCTACACAGCAGTTTGCAATTAGGAAAACACAAACACATAACAACACACACACACACATACCTCAAAAGACATTGTCAGTTTGAAATATTGTGAAGGTTGAATATTTCAACCTGCTAAATGTCAGATTGATGTGCAAAATGTCAGATTGATGTGTACTTTTTGGTTTTTTAGTCACTATCATTGACTTAGGCATAGAAGTTGGAAGTATTATGTTTTAACTTAACATGGGAAGTTAGGCTATTTCATCAAAGTCAGTCATTCAGAAGAAAATAAATGTTGAGGTCATTCAAAAGGATTTCCTTAGTTTCAGAAGTGGAGTAATAATAGTAAATTATAAGTATCAGGGGTACAAACTCTCAGGACTTTTAAAAATTTTACTAGGAAGAAGGAAATGATGACATTTTTCTTTATTATTATGATCAGGTGCAAAGTTGGAAAACTGGAGGAAGAGGAGAGTTCTTAGTTTTTATAGAAAAGACTTAGAAATCTTAAATGCAAATTCAACTTTAATTTTCTATAAAGAAAGCTGAATTTTTAACTATCTAAAATAAGCTGTACCATCATACACACACATGCAGTAGAGAATTGAACGGTATTTCCTTATGCTCTCCTTTAAATTGAATCTGTATTCAATTTAAATTAATATCATGCAAAATACAAGAAGAAAATGTAATATAAAGAAGTTAATGATTATTATTCTTGGAAATAATATCTAAGTCAATAAGTATAGATGCATTTTATCAAAATCATATATTAGTATATTTGATTTATATCTCTTTTTTTAATTGAGCAAGTACAATGAAGTGAAAAGGCATAGGAAGAGAAATACAATGAAGTGAGGAGTGTGAGAATAAAGAAAATGTTGTGGGAAGAAATTGAGGATAATTGAAGTAGGCAAAGAAGAAAAGTAACGGAATTATGGGTCATAAACCAAGAATAAGCTATGAGAAAGTGGAATGTTCATTCTGTCACCCTCCTACTATTTGCAGAGGAGGAAGCATCTGAAGGAAGGCACACACGATTTATTCACTGTGCTTCTCATTTCTCTAATTCATGTGAAAGACAGTTACAAGCTGAAGTGCAACTGAATTAAGTTCAGCATTCTGTCACTATGTGTGTGCTAGCCTTTTCCATGAACTGATACAAAGCAATGGAGTTTGCATAGTCAGAATCTAGGAATTGCATTTCTTGTGCCATCTGAAAGTCAGATTGGCTTGTTATCCAAGCAATCACTGAAGCAGAGAGATTGATTGGTTATGCTATCAGATGAAATGTCAGCAATCTAGACACAGCAAGGATATATCCACAGTGAAAAGAGGATTGCATGAACCCACAATATTTTCAAACTTAGAGAAGTTTAGAAATAATTTAATTCACATGTTGAACTAGTCTGTTTTGTATCCTTTTCCACAAACTAGAGAATGCAGTGTTACAATTCTATGATGTCATAATTCAATTTTTTTATAGGATAGAGTGATTTATTTTGCTCAGGATATTTTTCCCAAAATTGATATGCAAAGCAATGCATGTGGCTAAAATGATGTCACCACTTGCATACAAAGGATGATGGGAAGATTTTTGGAAAACGACGCTCTGTTCTGATTTTGTTGTGACAGAACTTTATATTCCAGAGTAAAAAATTGTGTATGCCCTTCTTTAAAACTCATATGAACTAGAAAAACCATATGCCATATAATAAAACCATTATGTTTATCTGGAATTTATGAAAATTAAAATGGAATATAATTATCTTCTGCCAAGTTTGGGGCTGTGATCTTCTTCTTATTAATTATTATTATTATTCAAAAATGAAGTAACAACTCTTCCTCAAATAGCCATTTTAGAAAACATCCTCAAGAGTTTAAAATCATTCCTCATAATTTCATTCAGCAATCACATCAAGGTTGAAATACCCCTTAATATTTTAACATTTTGGATTATAAATTTTACTATAAGTAGAAATAAGCTTCCAATTTTTGTTGAATTTATTTTTATCAGCTTTTTAATGGCCTTCAATGCAAGGAAAAATTAACATTTTAGTAGAATTGCTAATAAGCATATTTCCACAGATTCTTCTGAAAAATGTAAATAAAGTAGAGAAAATGATAAGGAATCCACAGTGATGAATGTGTACAAAATCTGACCCAAATTTCTGCAAGGAATTATATGTGAAAGTTGAAATTGATTTTGTGGTTATCCATAAGCACATGACTTGCACTTCTTTACAGCTAATACCAGTTAGATTGCTCAGAACATATGTTGAGGGGTATATGATCAGTTCAGTAACACAACATTTACTTTGTGTCCCGTTCGTTGATTCATTTGTTTCAGCCTTGTATTTTTTTAATCAATTGTCTCTAAGTAGTTAAACAATGGCCTTAGCATTTAACAAAGCAGTTTATTAATGCAATGCATCTTGATCCCTTCCCTCACTTTCCTTAATTGTGTCAGATAGATACTGAATTTTTGTCTTAATTCTCCCTTTCTTCTGTTTATCTATTCCCCTCCCCTTGACTTCTCTCCTTGGCCTTACCCTTTTGTATTTTAGCACACTGACTTTATGCTAATCTTTTACTGACTTAGAAGTTCATAGCTGACATTTTTAATTAATTTACCACTACAGCTCCCAAATAACAGAAACAAAGTTGATGTATTTTTCTACCATTTTGTCATATTTTACCATTGTATCTCTTCTTTTCTTCACCTTTCATTGATTTTTTTATTTCATGCTGTGATATTATCGTGTTAGTTTTTTTAAAAGACTAAAGTCATAAAGTTTCAGCATAGTTTCCCTTTTTCTCAAAGAACAAATGTATTAAATTCATAATATCTTACTTCTTGGAATTCTATGCCTTATATGTGTTAGGTTATTGAGAGGCGTAAGGGTTTAATGGTCTTTGCAAAATATTACCCAATTTCCCATATCCTCTCCCTGAGGATGAATTTCACAAAACTTATGCAGAGCTAAGAGAAAACATGAAGACTTTGATATGTCTCCCTGGCCCTGCTTTCTCTTTTACTTCACAGCTTCCTTGAATAGTCCCATGGTCAAGATTTCTTCTGTGCCTCTGGGTACCAGGCAAGACATGACCATGACAGGCCAGATAACATTCCTCACATTGCTAATTTTAGGCACAGAGTGAGTGTATGGTTAATATGAGACACTAGGATTCTGGATTTAAAGGGATATTCCATGTGAAGTAATTCTATAACCTTTGAACTATTTAGTAATGCTTTGGGAAATTACAATTATATACAGGTGCAGGCAATATGTTAAGAAAAACATTGCAGGGTTTGTTGGCTTTCCATGATTTCACATTCCTCCATAGGGGCTATAGATTTTAAGGCAAGTGAGTGTGAGATTTAATAACTCTCCCTCTTCCTTGCTGTTTTTCATAGCTAAAATATTACCTTTGAATAGCTTTAATCAACTAGGTATGTAGAATTTTGAATAAATTCTCTTGGAAAACATGTAGCATTATAAATCACCAGGAATGTTTAAATATAATTTTCAATGTGTTCCATTATTCAGCAGGACTTAATATAATTATCTAGAAATCAAAGGACCTGGTGAAATGAGCATATATGTATATATATATGTATATATATATATATATATATATATATTCATGGAAAATATTGTAGAGTGGGAATAACATAAAACAAACCAGTGTTGTAAAATATATGACTATGAGTTCTGTTTTCAGTCTTGTTTTCTCAACTATTCTATCTGTTTTGAGTTAATTAAATTAATTTAGAAGTAGTATTTTCATCACAATTTTGCAGTTTCACTTTTCATCACCTTATTTCCAGGGCACATGAAGATTCATGATTTAGGATGAGTAATCAATAACTGTTACATTCTGCTTGCTTGCCTCTGCCTAATAAAGTCATCAGGTATATATGAGCTGTAGGCTAGGCTTTGTTAATTTTATACCTAGGTTGATACTGTGTTTAATGTCCATCTTTATGTAAAATTATACTTTCAAAACTCAGTGACTCAATGCACATTTGTGAAAGCATTGACATAAATATTACATAAAGTATTTCACTATAAAGATATATTATTTAAATAACAAAGAAAATTTTCTGTGTAATTAGACTGTGCGCTTTTATTTTTTGACTATGCTCTTTTAATATAATACACTTAAATATTTTATGTTGTCACATAGCCTTTGTTCAATGATTCTATGTACTAAGAAGAAATCAATACATACATTGAGTATTGCTTTTAGCAATGCTCCCCTTTCCACTCTAGTCATTTGACACAAATCAAAATGTGAAGAATTGCCAGGAACTGGTGGTTCACACCTGTAATCTTAGCTACTCAGAAGGCTGAGATCCAAAGATTGTGGTTCCAAGCAAGCCCAGACAGGACAGTCTGTGAGGATCTTATCTTCAATTAACTGAAAACTGAAAGTGGCACTGTGGCTGAAGTGGTAGAGAGCTTGCCTTGAGCTGAAGAGTTGAGGAACAGTGTCCAGGCCCAGAGTTCAAGCCCAATGACTGACCAAAAAAGAGAAGATTTATACATATAAAATCATAAGTATAGTAAATGTAATGGAATCCAGTTATTCTAATGGTAACTATATGTATATGTGTATAGTGACATATCACATGAAAAATATCACCATGGTTCCAGAATTTCAAAAAATAGGTTTAAAAATAACTCATGAATAAATATGGACCTTCCACGAAATATTTTAGGAAAGAAAATAAAATATCAACATAGCTTTAGTTGATTGAGTGGGAGAAAAATAGAGATAACAATTGGGTTTATCAATTTTTCTTAAACTATAAAGACTTGGGCATTCCTTTGTTTCTCAAACATAATTATATCTGATCTAAAATATTTAATGTAACAACCTGTATTTTTTGTAGAATCAATATTGTCTGGACTTTGAGGTGAAAACATGTGAATAATACAATATGAATTTATGAGACCTATTAAAGGAAATTCAAATTTTAAAGTCTCAAAGGAAATCCCTAACAGGACCAGTCAAGAACATGGTTATGAAGAATTGTTTATATTTATTCTGAAATGGATTCAGTTGTGAAACTGTTTTGGCAGAATCATAAATACATATATTTGAGTCTCCCTACTTTTCAGGAAATCATGTTTTTCCACCTAATGTTTGGTTTTTCTTTAATCAATAGTAAAATATTCTCATAGAAAGTTCTACAATGCTTTCTGTTCTTTTCTTGTCTTAAATTATGGAGTACCCATTACAACAATGTCAAAATGTTTTATGTTGGCAATGGTTCTTCTCCATGCTAACTAAATTAGAAATGTCTACTGCCTCTTGAATGCAACAAAAACTCAACATCTTGAAAATTGACATCATCTCTCTTATGACAGATCTGTTCATTACCATTCATTAAAGATCATCCAATTACCCAAGCCCAAAGCTTTTAGATTCCTCTTAGAATTCTCTTTACCCCCTTGCCCACAGATCTAATCCGTCAAAAGTTCTATGTCTACATCTTCAAAGTATTTTTTGCAAGTACGTTTCCTCTCTACCACTTGATCCGTCCCTTCCCCTGTGCAAGCTCTTACTATGCCTTGCTTGGAACTTGTCCTCACTATTTCCCATCATGAAGCTCTTCAAGAGTCTGGTCGTATCAGTCTCATTCACTTGATTACTCATTGGAATATATTAGATGATCAAAATTTCTTGATCTAATAAACAGATGAATGAAGAGGAAGATTATATTTTTTGTGACCACACTCAACTTGCTTGCTCTGTAAACTTTATTGGTATGTTCATTTTTCACCTTTATAGTGCTTTCAGAAAAGATTTGAGCAGCCACAGACATTCTTCTCTGAATAACTGCATTAGTTAGATGTCTAGATTCCCTTAACCCATTGTGATTATTGTTTTTTCTCAGCCCAACATACATCTTTCTTCCCTCATCACACTAAGAACCATTTTAGGATTAGTATAGCATGATCACAGACTGATTGCTTAATATTGCTTGAATAAAAAAGAATGAGCAAATTGTGAATTGTTATAAAGAATGTTATTCATTTTGAGGTCTAGAGGAGTGCCCTATACATTATAATCATATCAAACTACTTAAGATGATTGACTTACTTCAGCCATATTACTTTGTATATAAATTTTGATATTTGAAGTTTATTTTCCTCATTTGCAAAATAGGTTGTCATTATTTTACATACAGAGCACAACAGTGTAAGATTTTAATGACCAATATCCCTAGCACTGCAGACCACATAAATTAATGTCCTGTATAAACTTTAGTGTAATTTTAGATTCAGTTAAAAATAGCATATATAATAAAGAAAATTGCAATGCAAACTAACCTAAGGTTCATAGAACATTTTCCCATACAACGCTTGAATTCTTTTGCACAATTACTTCAACTATTGTATATTTAGAAAAAATGAATTCCTATCATATAAAATATGTGAAGTGTAAAACCAATTCAACAAAATAAGGAGATAAGATTTTATTTTCCAATGCATGCACTGTTTTTTACTTAACTTCCTATGATATCATGTGATTTTCTGCTGATCCTGTGCATCTCAACACCAGATAATGAGTGTTTTTCTACCAAAATATCTATGTACTACTTTAAATGTGTTAAAAATTTAACAAGTACATTCTGTGTAACTTCTAAACTAGAGACCATAATTGCAACTTTCAATGTTGTTCGCATTGACTAAAGAATATTAGGTTCCACGTTAGATGTGTATTTTAATGTTTTTTTTCTTTCATGCATGTGTTTCTAATGCATTTATAAGATTATCTCTTTGTTGCTTTGTATGTCCCTCCCCCACAGTATAACCTCTGCTTTCACTATATTTGATGTCAGTATAACTTGTGGAGGAGATGGGGAAAAACCAGTTGTTTAAGGATACAGGTGGACCTGTTGCAACAATGAGAAGTACAAGTTGTTATGTCCAAAACGAGCTTTACAACGTCGGTGCGGGGGTGGGGGGTGAAGGGGGGGGAAGGAGAAGGATTGGGATTGGGGGGGAGGGAGGAGGCTGGGAAGGGATGTGAAGGGTAAACAAAGGAGGAGGCTGCGATGCTTGGTAAGAAATGTACACATTATCCTACCCATGTAATTGTAACTCCTCTGTACAGTATGTTCACAAATAAAATAAAATTTAAAAATAAGAATATTAGGTTCCAAAAGCTATGTACACATGATCATATAAGATGATGCTAAGTGAAATTAACCCCAAGATATGGACACAAGAGTCTTTCTTTGTTATTGCTGTTTTTAATGTACTATGTAATTTTTTTGTTTCCTTTGTATGTTCTTCCCCCTATATTATATCCCCTGTTGTCACTGTACTTGACTTTGGTACCCTCAATCTTATATATACATTTATCTAATTTAGGGAGGGGAAGGAGAATAACAAAATGCTGAAACAAAGACACAGGTAGTCCCATTGCAAAAATGGTACCCACAGGACACTATACTGAAAATAAACTTTACACCTTTGGTGGGGGGAGGGGTAGTGGGAGAACATAAAGTAGAGGGTAACAATGCTCAACAAGAAATGTACTCATTACATAACTGTAACCCCTTTGTACAGTATCTTTACAATAAAATAAAAATTAAAAAAGAATATTTGGTTCAATATGTATACATATATATATATTTTTTTTTTTTGGTCAGTTGTGTGGCTTGAAATCTGGGCCTGGGCTCTGTCCTTCAGCTGTTAAGCTTAAGCCAAGCACTCTACCACTTGAGCCACAGTGCCACTTCTGGTTTTCTGGTGGTTTATTGGAGATAAGAGTCTCACAGACTCTCCTGCCTGGGCTGGCTTTAAACCATGATCCTCAGGTCTCAGCCTCCTGAGTAGCTAGGACTACAGGTGTGAGTCCCCAGCACCCAGCTATATTCATATATTTTATATTACAATATATATAGTGATGTTTCTCCCTTTTCCATATGTTTAAAATTCTCCTTTACTCATCACATATTAAATGTATGCCACAATAGAAGTGCTCAATGATCATGTCTTGAATGCTGAAAATATTTTTCCTTTAAAAAACATTATAATAAGGAAATGATTATAATAAAAGTGCATTATATATAATGAATGAAAATGTCATCATGAAATCCATTATTTTGTATCATTATGCAATTAATATACACACCAATAAAATATAGAGAGAGATATACAACGATTGCCCCTGTATTGCTTAGCATCTTGAATGTAGTTATGAATTTTTTACCCTTACATTTAAAAATTGCATTTCTGCATTATATGTTAGGTAAATGTCCTTATTATCATTTTTACCTGATAATGGATTTCATAAAACACATATTAAAATAAGTTGATTAATTCCAAGAGTTGATCTTTGAGAACTTATATTTGGCTTTTGTTTAATCAAACATCGTTTAAGAACTGTTGATTTTGGAAGTGGCACTGTAGCTCAAGTGGTAGAGCGCTCGCCTTGAGCTGAAGAGCTGAGGGACAGCACCAGGCCCAGAGTTCAAGCCCCATGACCGACAAATAAATAAATAAATGAAAGAATTAAAAAAAAAGAACTGTTGATTTAGTAACTAATGTCTGAGATGTAATATTGATTGGGGATTCTTTCCAGGTAAAAGAAACATAGGTAGATTATGAAATACACATTAATGCATGTCCATATCATGGTTGGCATGAGGCTGGGTCATTGTCTATGGAAGTTGGAAAAAGTTTGTAGAAGAGACTAATGGGAGCTCCAAGTTTAAACAGGCATGTTCGTGGGGCTGGGAAGGTGGCTCCGTGGTAGAGCGTTTGCCTTGCATGCATGAGGCCCTGGGTTCAATTCCTCAGCACCACATAAGCAAAAAAGAAAAAAGCCGAAAGTGGCGCTGTGGCTCAAGTGGTACAGCGCTAGCCTTGCGCTGAAGAGCTGAGGGACAGCGCCCAGGCCCAGAGTTCAAGCTCCACGACCGGACTCACCTCCCCCCCCAAAAAAACAAAAGAAACCAAAAAAAAAAAAAAAACAGGCATTTTCCTGACACAAAATAACAGAGGGAAAATGAGAAACACAGCTGTAAGAGGTGCTGGTTGCCACCAATAGATTTCTTTTGAATATCTTTACAATTGCCAAGAAAGATAATGGCAATGTCATTGCACATTGCTTCAAACACAGTTGGACTGTTGTGCTTGGCCAGTTCTGTAGGAAAGCAGAGGAAATAGTAAGTGGGGAAGTGGTGTCATGGCTCATCATGGGAAGAGAAAAAATAAAATGGTGAGACAAAGGAAAAAGGGTGAACCAATGCAACAATGATATTCACAAGACAATATGTTCCAAATGACCTTTACACATTGGGGAGGTTGGGGAAAGAGAAAGTGGGAGAAAAATAAGGGAGGGGTAACAATGTTCAGCAAGAAATGTACTCATTACCTTAACTATGTACTGTAAACCCGTGTACCTCACCTTGAAAATAAATTTAAATGAAAAAAATCAGAAAGCACTAAGTGGCTACTCATATTATCGGATCATTTGAAGCAGAACCTTTGTATATGATGAAAGAACACTAAAAGAAAATTAAGAATAATTTTGATATTTGCTATCGAATGATAATTTCTGGTAATGGATTATTTACACATGTTGATTTTCTTGGTCTCCATACTCAACTTGTTGGAATGCATGACACATAACAGTTGAGTAATTTGTTTTGAAAACACAAGTATTTCAAACTTAACTTTTCTGCTTTCTGCTATGTAACAAAATCAATCAAGTAATTGACTGTGCTACGATAATACTACTTCTGAATGCACAACTCCATTATTTTCACAGCCACTTTAAGTGTTAATAAAATTAATTTACAGCATTAATGACAAATGTTAAAAATATGGTAGCTATTTGCTCTTTTTTAAATATTTTCTATGATTAATTAAAGAATAAATATTTACATAAGATAAATAGAATTGACCTGCATCAGAGATTAGAAAGCACAGTTATCTCACTAAAACACATTTTATTGGAGCATTGTAGCCCAGAGAGATTTATATGTGTAGGTACAAGTATACTAAATTGAAAATGGATCAAACTGACTGGCTTTACCAAAGATACTATATTGGCAGTTTTATAGCTTAGTATGTCTGGCAGATGTTTTTGTGTTTTGGTTTTGTTTCTGGTGTGGATTTTTCCCACTTAGGCCTGAACCATTTGTGAACAGAAAAAAAAAATCAAGAACTTAACAATTGGAAGCTTTTAAGATAAAATTTAACAATTGAGTAATGGCAAGTATCTGGAATACCTTTTGATATGACAACATTGGTCTTTATCACTCTACCTCTGTTGGAGCTGAAGACAAAACTTCAGCTCCTTTGATGATGCATGCCTGTCTAGCTTTTACATAGTCCTTCCTTTGTCACTGTGCTAATTTGTGTGTGTGTGTTTTAAATGCTTGACTGTTTACATTGAAGTCATAAATGTTGACAAATCTGTTACGTCTCCAGGCACAGTGAGAGATGTCATTGCTTCCTTATTAGTGTGATAAGATTGGGCTCCCATCAAATATGGGAAAATTCTCTTTTAAAACAAAAGGAAAAGCCTCTGTCTTAACTTCTGAATTCCCTGAAGTATATGTGCGAGTTTCTCTGTATTTGAGTATGTATGTGTATTGTGAGAGAGAGAGCAAGTGAAAGAGAAAGAGAGAAGCAGACAGTGAGAAAGAGACAAAAATGCAGAGACAGAAAACACAAAGAGAACATTGTGCTTCTAACCTATCCAAATAATCCATAGGACACTGGGGGATGTGTGTTACGTTTCATATTGTGGTCCGTGCTTGCTAACCAACAGGGAAGCCAAATAACACATGAACTGCTGCCATATGCCATATGTTGTATCTCATGCATCAGAAACTACACCCATGATCGTTTATCTACTAGCGATTTCTACTGCAATTGGTTATCAAATAACAACTCTTTGAGGAAATAATTTGAATATATTCATATCTACATTGTTTAAAACAATTCTGTAAACATGCTTATAACAATGGTGAACTGTAATACTCATTGGTAAACATAAGATTTGGATGTAGAATTTTAAGGTGGGAAGGCCTTTTTCAGTCTGTTTATGGGAGTTGTTTTGATCTTGAGTCTTTTGCCAAAATAAACACATCTGCAGCTTGTGTTCCACAGAATTTTGAGGAAGAACAGTCTCAAATTTTGTTAAAATACAGTGCTAATTACGTTTTAGCTTCCATGTATTCCTTTGAGATTTCACAGATACATTTTTTTAAATTTTCAGCAAAATCTTGAAGTTCACTTTGAATACCACACAGAAGTACAGAGAACAAGCCATGATAAAGGTCCAATACATCAGTGTCCTCAGACTTTATTACAATATTGGTATTAAGTTATTATAAATGAAATTGTGCTAATAGTGTAACTAACTCTAGATATAGTTCCTATTTTTGTCTTCAAATAGTAAATAGAAAGTTAAAAGGAAAATGGCTAAGTACTTGCATAAGCAAAACTATTCTAGTTTGTTAATTCATTTTTATATTAAGCTATACATTACAAATAAGTATTTTGGCCTTGTGTTCTGACTTATGCCTGAAATTGTAGCTACATGGGAAATATAAACTGGGTAGCATGATTAAAAGCTTGTCAGGGCAAGAATTTCAAACCCCAGTACTACCAAACATAAAGAAAGAGATCAAAAAAAAAAAAGAAGTACTTATTAAACTGGAGGTGCTTTAGATGTACCATTTAATTTGTTCAAAATCCATTCTATTTTCTATGGCAAGGATTTTGATACTTGAGAAATAGAGAAATATTTAATTTATTTTCTAAGTATTTAGAATATCATTGTAAGTAAAAGAAGGACCAATATCGCAATAGCTATATAACGTTTTAAGTACATATACTTTATGCTTTTGATTTTTTAAAAATCAAGCATCCTGATATTTGTTTGATGATAAAACAGGTATGAAACATTCAGAATTCTTAAATCACTATGTTGAATATGACAATAATAAAGTTCCAAAAGGAGATATATAATATAGTATAACTTTTTGCATTATTTCCCCTTCATACTTTAATAAGATTACATTTCCTCTGAGTAAATAGAAAATGTAAACTATTAAAATATTTACATATTTTAATATTTATTTTAGATGTTAGTCTCTTTATACATATTTGCCCTATCTAGTTGAATGAAATTGTTACCTCCTAGTAACTATAAAGGGTATTCATTGGAGAAATGAGATTTTTTTCTGAAATTGCTGGATGTTACTGAAAATGGATGAGAGAAGATACTATATATATATATATATATATATATATGGATGAGAGAAGATACTATATATATATATACATATATATATATATATATAGTTTATGTTAAAAAATGAGAGCATTGTTAGTGGGAGTGTAAACTTGTTCAACCACTTTGGAAAGTAGTATGCAGATTCCTCAAAAGACTCCACATAGAGCTCCCCTATGACCCAGCAATCCCACTTTTGGGCACTTACCCAAATGATCACAAACAAGACCATACCAAAGCTACCAGCACAAATATGTTTATTGCAGCATTATTTACCATAGCTAAGATATGGAACCAACCCAGATTCACCTCAGTGTAGTTGTGGAGATGGGAGGGCAGGAATGGTAAGGGAAAAATAAAGGAGGAGGCAACAATGCTTGCTAAGAAATGCACTCATTACCTTGCCCATGTAACAGTATTTTCACAATAAAAATAGTATTAATAAAAAAATAAAAACCCCCCAAACCACGTCATCTACGTCCCCTGATAATGGTGACTGCAAGAAGCCCATGCAGAGTGGTATTCTTGAGGACCAAGTGTTTGATACAATAAACTAGTGAGTAATGTGATTATTTAAATCACAGGAAAAAAAAACGAATTGAAACCAGTAACTAGTGAGAACTGCTATAAGATTCCATTCTCATGAATCCGATCGAGACAGCATTTTGAACTAGAACCACTATCATCTTGAGAATAAACTTGAAACCAAGATAGGATGTTAAAACCTATGCAACTCAGCAGGCTGATATGACCAACATCCAGGCCATTCATCAGGCTGATGTAACCAAGCTTCACTGTTAAAAACTTCATTATTTGGCATGGAAAGATAAAAGACAGAGAAAGAGGCAGAATATTTGCATGTAGAGGCAACTTTTTTATCATCTTTTTTATGGATCTAAGAATTATATAAGGATTTTTGCATATGCTAGGTAAGCTTATGCAAAGTCTATGCAGAGCTGTAACTCCAGCCTTTCAGAAACATTTAAAGAAAAATAATAATTAAGGGAAAAAATGTCTTGGGGAATCTTTAAATATTATTTTCAGTAAAACCTTAAATGTGAAATACAGATGTGCTATTACAGTAGGACATTTGTTTTGTCTAAATTCAAGTTTCCTTTTGTATGAATACTGTAGAATTAATATAGAGAAGGATAATGAATAGGATGATATTTTTAAGGGCTTACCTTCAATTAAGTTAAAGCTATCATTCCTCATAGAATTTAAGGCCACTAGTAAAGAAGTATTATACTGTACTTGTCATTATTTTTCCTTTTTAAGTGATTATTTCCCCCAAAATAACCTTGTTTTGGTTCATAAATATCAGTGATTAACAATATAAAATTTTCCTATAGTCAACTTGATGTTTTGCATCAGAACAGTGGAAAGTAAAAAATAAAAGTTTTAAATCTGTTATCATTTGCAGTAATCATAAGGGATATTGGTGTCTTCTAGCAAATCATTTGCTCTTATTTAACAAAGAAGTGTCCAAAAAAAAAAGAGTTGAATTATCAGAGATTCTCTAAGCACCGATCAGTCTAGACTACTTCAATAGACACAATTTTTACAAACTTCCTAGCATGTTGGCAACTGGGCAAAGGAGTTTAAGCATCATGAGTAAATGTTAAGATCTCTGAAAGCCTAGAGAAAGAACTTGGTTGGATATAATTTACTTGATTTTGAGAATCCACCTCTGTAGTTCTGTTAATAAATGGATTCAGGCCAGGCACCAGTGACTCTTACCTATAATGTTAGCTACTCATGAGACTAAGTTCTTAAGATCATGGTTTGAAGCTAAACAGAGCAAGAAAGCCCAAGTTACTGTTATCACAAATAAACTACTCAAAAAAAAAGGCAAAAATGTAGCTATGGCTCAAGTGGTAGAATCTTAGCCTTGGGCAGAAGAAGCTCAGAGACAGTGCCCAGGCCCTGAATTTAAGCCCTAGGACCAGCCACCATACACACACACACACACACACACACACACACACACAGAAGTAAAATTGATGTGGGAAGATTAGATCAAAACAGTCTGAAGAATCTAGAGTAATTCCAGATGAACCCAGGACAGTTAAATTCTAAAGAATCCATATTTTATTTTGTATTTTCTTTTATAAAACATTTTATGATAATGGAAATGTGCTATTGTAACTTTGAAGCACTTGAGATAGCCTGTTGTAAATGGAAAAGAATTCAGCTTTTATTTCCATAAATTGAAATATAACTAGCCAAATATGAAGGGTCGCTGCATGTTGAGTAGGGTCATATGAGTTATAGATTAGCTCTTTCTACCAACATTGAGAAGAACTGCTTTAAAGTACACATACATATATATGTGAAAGAGAAAATAAAAGAAACTTCAAAATACTTCAAAGCATTTTTAGTCTGTTCAAATGTGGGAAAGCAAACATGTAGATAGTTATTCATTTTGTCAGCATATGGATAGGGATTTTTAAAGCTTAAATATTCAGCCAAATGAGTGCAAAGTGTATATCCACCTTGATTAGTATAAAATGCTTGGGGCACTCTTTCAAGCAGAAGTCCATGGAAACAGTTGGTTATGACTTCATGCTGCTTCAATCAATCATGGTCATTAAACACCAACCAAACATACCACTCAGGGCATGGACATTGATTTATTTTATATCAGGTAACAGTTTAGCTTGAAAATTTCTATTAGTCCTCAATATCATTAATAGAAAAATGTTCCTTGGTCTAAAGGATGATGTCCATGCTTAAATGTGCCATCTCAGCCTCGATACACCATGAAATGTTTGGGATTCTTGAAGGGGCCATAGCAACAGCCACCCACAGAGAAGAAAATGGATCCAAACATGAAGTGTACAGTATCGAAGGAGGATATTTTTTTCTTTCCTGAAGGTTTGTTCCAACTTGAAGGAAGCTTAAAATGGAATATTCATAATTATACATTACCAAATAGATTTGGATCTGACTTTCATTTCAATTTTGCAGCCCCTTTAACCAAAATTACCGCAGATACAAATTGCATGTTATTTGTGAACTGACTGGATTTCATTCTGATTCACATATGACTTAAGTCATTCATCATCTTAAAAAGTATCTGTAGGAAGAAACAGATGTGTGTGGGAAGCTCTCAAGAAAAGAAACAAAGGATTTACTCATGTACATGTGCACGTAATGGCTCATCGATGAATGCATTGATTTACAATGGTATTAACCATAAACAAATCTATCCTGCATGTTACAACAAAAATAGCAACTTTTTCAGTATTTGTTACTAATGTTTTCTGCTCACAATTTTTGCATTAATTTTTTTCAGTATTTTTCTTTTTGTAATTGGTTTGTGCTTATTCAGACTTTGTTATTCTTCAAATATATATTTCATAATCCTAATCTATGATACCATTATGTCATAGGACATATTATTTCAGTAAAATGATGTATAAATTATCTTAAAATATTTTAATTAACTATGTCAAAATGAAAAATACACATAATAATTCTAAAAGGTGAGAGTTGACCTAGATAATTACATTGGCATTACAAAAATCCTATATACTTTGGGATCTCCAGTTCAGTAGAGTATTTGGATGAAGGTACAGTATTTATAATATTTTATTATTAATATCACCAACTAGCAACTGATTTTAAAATCTCTGTCCTACCTCACTGTAAATTTGTTTCTATATTTCAGTTTTATAATACTTTATGATTTTTATATAACTTTAAACACTTATAAGCCATTGTTCACTTGTGCTTTAGATATTTAGCACCTCTCCACTCTCTTTTAGAGAAGGCAGTATACTAGTTTATTGACATTACATAATTGTGTTTCACTCGGGACTTTACATAGAGTATTTATAAGTGAATAAGGAACTGATATTTGTAAAGCTCTGAACAAGAATGCTCAGGAAAAAAATCTGTTTCAAATTTGGAAATTAAACTCATCTCCTTTTCAAAGATTAATAGATGACAATATCATATAAAATAAAAGAAACAAAAGAAACAATTTTCCCATACTATATCAAGAGATAAATTAACATATGCTCTCTGATTTAATCTCAAAAGTCATATGTAACAATTTTTTGACTTGGATAAAACTTTTGATACGGATTCTAATAAGAAATACCTTCTGGTTTGTACAAGTTGTCATGTCCAAAAGGAGCTTTACAACGTCGGTGTGGGGAGGGGTGGGGTGGGGGTGGGGGGGGAAGGGGGAAGGAGAAGGATTGGGATGGGGGGGAGGGGGGGGGCTGGGAAGGGATGTGAAGGGTAAACAAAGGAGGAGGCTGCAATGCTTGGTAAGAAATGTACGCATTATCCTGCCCATGTAATTGTAATCCCTCTGTACAGTATGTTCACAAATAAAATTAAATTAAAAAAATACCTTCTGGAGGTCATCTGGTTAAAACATAGTAGCATTAGTGCAGAACCCAAACAGCTGACATTCTGAAGTGGGTTTCTTCTATCTTCTGACATGAGAACCAGTTTCTAGTAGAAATCCTGACCATGTTACTTTGAAATATAACTAATCTTAATACTGTGAGTGTTCAATAGCTCCTACCTTTATTAATTGAAATTTGGTTCCCTGTTATGTAGCTAACTCACTGGGTTTTGAAACATTATCTTTAAGTAGTTGCACAAAGGGGTTTCCATTACAAAGTAGTTTATGAACACAATTTATTTTGATCAATATCACCCCTTTCAACATTGTCACCTATGAAATGACAACCGATGTCTATACTGACATATCCCAGAAAGTAATAATATCATCTTCCATCTCCTATCTAAACCTTCAGAGAGAACTTAAACATACACAAGCACACACATATACATACATTCATGGACATACATGTATATGCATATATGCATATGTGTATACATGTTTATATATATGAATATAAGGGAATAAAAGAGAAAGAGAGAAACAGAAATTATTCTTCCTGGGTTTGGTACAGTAGTCCTGAATCAATAAAATTTTGGAGTAATTATTTCCAAGACTACTTATTAAGCTACACAATGTCCTGACTCATAATTTTCATAGGTAAACTTTTTGACTTTCACTAAGCAATATGACTTTTGAAGTCTTCCCTAACAGATACTTTCCAGACATTCCTTCAAGTTGCTTTGCTCTAGAACACAAACATGATGTTGGAAATTCTTTAGCTACACATTCTCATTGACTTTTCTCCAAGTACATCTAAGAAAATATTCAGAATGAAAACTGAAAAAAAAGTGGTATTTTGGTAGGTAATCTGTGTATTCACAATATGGATTTTGAATATGTAAATACATTTTACAACAGAAAAATCCTCTACATTACTTTGTTTAATGTCTTCATGGGAGGGTATAGTAGATTAGAGTGCTTTATCAATAAAAATAAAGAGCAATGTATAATATGCCAAGTTTTTGTGCATTGACCTCTAAACGTGAAGGCAAAAAAACAGATTTAAAAGCTTATATGTGTAGGATATTTTCTACTATTCAATAAAAGAATCTCTATTTGGAATTACATCTTTAAGATGGTGCTTACTGATACAATGTACTAGCAAATTTTTCCATGGTGATTGGTAACCTCTAAATGGATTTCTAACAGCTTACCTAACATCTCTAACTGCAGTGCTTTACTCAATGCTATACCATCATTCCTTATTATATACATATATATATATATATATTTATATATATATCCACATATATACTATATACTCATGATTGCTTGAGCTTAATGAGTTTTCAGCTTTACAGTGCTAGAAAAACTATTGGCATTTGGTAGATACAATACTTGGATTCTGAAGTTTGAATATTTCCTGGGCTAGCTTTATTGGGCTCTCTCATTGACTTGTAGCACCCAATCAGCAATACAAACATCAGTGTAGTCAGCCATCAGTCTACAGTGTACTATATTGCAAGGCTATGATGCTCGGTAGGTGAAACGTATTACATCTATTTTTATTTTACCATGTTTTCAAGGTAGAATGACTTTATGAGGACAATCCTAGTTTAAGTCAAGGAGCATCTATCTATACATTCTTTGATGGCAAGTTTGGCTTGGGGATGGGACTTTGCAGTTGAAGTGGCAAACTCTGTACTTGTCTGTGTGTAATTGTCCCCAAGGAAATTGAATATTTAGTAGATTAACTTTAGCTTGGAGAGCTAAGTAATTGAATCCCAATCTGTACTTCAGGCCAAGGTAGTGACTAATTTCTACAGGAATTCACATTGCAGCTCTGTTTCTCCCTGGGCCCTGCTGAGACACATGACACATGAAATATTAATATTTCTATAGAATAGCATTAAATTAATATGTTAGTGTGACTGTTGGTATTCAAAAGCAATCTGAGATATGTAGAATGTATCTAATTCAGGCTAGACAGTGCAAAGGTGGAAACATCATAAATTATATTTTCAAGTTTTTCAGCAGAAAAACTACAAAGTTAGTTTATACCTAACCCAATCATATTCTCATACTTTGTTTTAATTTTAGAATATAGATATTTTCTAGTAATGTATATTGAAGTAAAAGTAGCTGTTAGCTACCTGTGGTTAAAGCAGCAAAATAAAGATAAAAGGAAAATCATGTGCAGATATATGAAATGTCACACAGGTATAAAATTAGATATACAAAGGCAACTTTTTTATTTAATTTGGCATCACTTTGAAGGTATTGTAGGTAAATGTTGAAAGCTGACAAGTATGTCTCTATAACAAGGGAGAAACAAGAGCAGTTTAAGTTACCACTTGAGACACTGAATATCCAACAAAGTTAGCTGAGTTGTTAGTTTCCACTTTAATGCATAAGTCTGAATCTTAAGTGATGGCTTCCCTTTCTTGGATCTTTGCTTCCTTCATTAAAGAGTGACTACTTATCTTAGCTATGGTAAATAATGCTGCAATAAACATAGTTGTGCTGGTAGTTTAGTATGGTCTTGTTTGTAATCACTTGGGTAAATACCCAAAAGTGGGATTGCTGGATCATAGGGGAGCTCTATGTGGAGTCGTTTGAGGAACCTCCATACTACTTTCCAAAGTGGTTGAACGATGTAGTAAGGTTCCCTTCTGTCCACATCCCCTCCAGCATCTGTTGTTATTAGAGTTCTTGATTATAGCCATTCTAACATTTGGAATTGATAAGTAGACTTGAAGTCACCATGGTAGCAAGGAAGCACAGGAAAACTACAGTTATGATAGGAGTTCAACCACTGGCTTACCAAGTGACTTTGAGGAAGTCAATTTGTTCTTTTTGGACTATTTTTTTTCTATTTTTTGTAAAACAAAGAAAAGTTTTCTTTTGCTCCTTACTTAAAATATTGTTTTTTTTATTTAAATTTTATTGTAAAGTTGATATACAGAGGGCTTACTGTTATATAAGTTAGGCCATGAATACATTTCTTTTTAAACACTGTCACCCCTGCCCTCATTTTCTCCCAGTTCTTCTCCTTCCTACCCCCTTCTCTCCTGATGTTCATAGTTCATTTACAACATATTCTCCAGTGAGTGCCATTGCTGAATTAATATATTCTTTGTCCCAAACATTTCTGTGCTTCCCCTTTGCCTCCTCAAATTAAATAAACTTATATAGAAGACAAAGGTTACAGAATTTTTTTTTAAGGTATAGATCCAAATACATGGGTACAAAGTGAACTGCTCCTGTATACTAGAAGCTGTTCAAGAAATGGAAGGTTGGGGCTTGGAAGGTGGCTCAGTGGTAGAGTGCTTGCCTTGTATGTATGAGGCCCTGGGTTCGATTCCTCAGCACCACATAAGCAGAAAAAAAAGCCAGAAGTGGCACTGTGGCTCAAGCGGTAAAGTGCTAGCCTGAAGCTTAAGAGCTAAGGGATAGTGCCCAGGCCCAGAGTTCAGGCCCCACGACCGGCCCCCCCCCCAAAAAAAAGAAATGGAAGGTTATGGTCAAATGTCAGACTAAACCAACTTAGACCAGATGGTCAGGGGACTTCCACAGTGAATGGACAAAAATGAGCAATTTCTGCACTCCCATCACTAAGAGTGGAACTTCTTGTTTGTATGATAATTGTAATATTTGCTAATTAACCCCATTTCTTCTCCAGAAAGTCAAAATCCATTTGTATTGAGTAGAACTCTATATTTTTTATTGCAAAGAAGGCCTTAAATAATTTTCTTTCCCTAGAAAATATGATAAATGAACTAAATAATATACACTAGATGTGATACTGATACCTGTTTTACCTTTATCATTAGGATTCACATAGAATTTTTTAAAATCAAAGTAAGGTCATATTTCAGGACATTTCACAAATTTGTTTCTTATTCTAAGTATATTAAATATTGTTTTTTTTCTTTATAGTACTGTTTGTCTTACATTTCCTAGGCAGTGATCTACCACCGGCTTCCTACTCCCCAGCCATCCCTTATTGCTTTAGTTATTTTTGGAATACGCTATCACTTTATGCCCAGACTAGCTTGGACAGTAATTCTTCTATTTATAATTCATGTGTACCTATGTGACAGCCAGGTGTTAGAATGCACTGCATTTGATTGGTTGAAATGAGATCTCATGAATTTTTTGCTCAAGCTGGCCACAAATTGCACTTTTTTCTATCTGTTCTTCCAAAGTATTTAAGATAAAAGGTGGAGCTGCAGTTTGGCAATATTTTTGTTGGATCTCAGGGCCTTGTGCTTGCTAGACAGGTCCTCTACCACTTGAGCCATTCTCCCATCTCTCATCAAATATTTTAATGAAAGGGTTGGGATGTTGGCTCAGTGGTAGAGTGCTTGCTTCGCATGCACGAGGCCCTGGGTTCAATTCCTCAGCAACACATAAGCTGACAACACTGGAAGTGATGCTATGTCTCAAGTGGTAGAGCACTTGCCTTAAGCTGAAGAGCTGAGCGACAGTGCCCAGGCCCAGAGTTCATTCCCCACGACCGACCAAAAAAAATTGATGACAAAATTTAATTGAGTTCATAAATTTAGTGTAAATTCACGACCTTAAATAATATTTTCTTAGTCATCATTATATTTTTTTACTTATTAATGAAAATTCTATCCCAGATATCAATAAAATATTAGCATACTTATTTTTCCTTATTCCCAAATATAACCAAACAAGATGTGGTCTTAGAAAGAATCTATAGAGAGAATGTATTCTCTGTAACCTATTATAGAGAATCTATTCCTTTCAATTAGGTTCATCACATGACTTTTGCTAACAGTTAACTGTTCATAGTTTCTGATGGTTTTAGTCAACTGCATTAACATGCTCATCTGGTTTCTATTAATTCTACTCTCCAGCCTCATCTACTGAAACTGCCTTAAAATGTGAGCTTGTTAATGAACAGATGTGCAGGAGTCTGCATGCTGAGAGGAAAGGGTAGCTCTTCTGAATGAGAACCAAAGAAGAAGAAACCAAGAAAGTTACCATTGCAAAAGAAAATCCAGATAGTCATTATTTCAATGTGTGGATGGAAAAAGTCTCTCTTCTTAAATGGTTGGTGTCATCATGATTCATGGAGTGAAAGGGGAAAAAAATGTTAGAATGGAAATAGCCTATGATTCTTTTTGTTGTTCTCAGAAACATTTTCCTTAATACAGATTACCAGTGGGCCAAAGGATGTTTTTATTATTATTTAACCAAATTATACCTTGAAATCCTTGAAAAAAAGTGCCTTAATCCTAAATTGTATGTGTCTCTTACATTTCAAGCGAGTGCTTCTCTGTACTCCTAGTCCGTGTTCCATCCTGATTCAGCTTTGAGGCAGATGGTACCTCACTTATGAGGAAGCAATTCTCTTAATGCATTTCTTCCTGCTCTTTGTGTGTTAGTGGGGTAGACATGATGAATGGTTGACATTATTCAGTTTGGAGACACAGTGCTAACTAAAGAAAACTACTTTTATATGCTACAAAAGAGAGAGACAAAGAGAGACACACACACAGAGAAGGGATGTATGTGTGTCCATTATTTTCAGAGTAATTTGTTTTACTGAACAAGTGGAATAACTCAGTGACACTAATGATTAAAATGCAGAGGAATTTTCTTTTGCTTATATAAACACTACTTTGTTGACAATCCAAATAGATTGCTTAATGTAGTCATTATACATTGAGTCAGAAAGTAACTTCGCTCAGCAGTAAAATCAACTCAAGAACAATATGTTTCCTCTTAAGGCTAAACTGCATCTGGGGATATGGAAAGGAGACTATAAGAGAGGGAAGGCATAGCTTTCCACCTTGGTTTCATATGAACGAGAGACATACAAATTCAATTAGTACAGTATCCTTATTTTGGTATGTGAGATCGAAGATAGTATTGCACAACGAACACTGGAGGGCTTTTTCTCTCTCTCCCTATCTCTCTCTCCAGCTTCCCTTTTCCTCTCTCTCTCTCTCCCCCCTCTCTGGATATGATACATATACATATACATATACATGCATATATGTAAGTAAAGTAATATATGCCAATTCTTAGTTTATGCTTTAATGTGCCATTTGATTGATCTTTGATTATACATCCCACACATTTTTAAAATTACTTGAATATGCTCGATGTGGCTCTGCGCACTGGCCTTCGCTACAAAGAAAATATATGACTTATTGTTTTATGAACATTCCTTTATAATGAAATAAGCTTACACCTCTTAGGGGTGTTCAGACAGTAAATGCATACATAGCCAATGAGAAAACAGGGACTCCAATGTGACTGCTACTTTCATATGTTACTCATTTATGTCAGAAAGTTTCATAGCACTCGTATTTGTTTACTAGACCAACCATCATTTCTGTTCCTGTCTTCCTTAAATCATTCATTTGTGCTACAATGGCCAAGGTGTGTTTATGATTTTGTATTTATGTTAACTTTCTTTTGAAAAAGTTCAGTTCTCAGAACTGAGAAAGATCTCAGTTCAGGACTGATGAAAGCAAAAAGAAATTAGGCACATTAAAATATATTGGAAGTCTAAAGAAACCATTAGAAATAAAAGAAATGAAATAAAACCCTATTTCTATAGTACAATGCAGTAGTTCTAGTAAAAATGGATTAATGCTAAATGTTAATATGAAGAAATTGATAATGCTAACATCACAAGTCCACATTAATCCCAGATAAATCTCTTCCAAGACTGTAGAAGAGAGAATTTCCTAAGACTAGATGCCCTTTCAAAGAAAGGGAAATCATTTCAGGAAAGTAAAGTCTTAAAAGACAGTTCAGAGGTTTCTTGCCAGGTAGATAAATATTTCTCAGAAAGCATACATGCAAAAAAAAAAAACCTTGAATTTCAGAGACGTTAAACCACATTGCTACTAAAACCACAGTATAAGAAACATTACAAAACTGAAATTACTGAATAGTTGCATTCTACTTTAATCACAGGAAAAAAGCCATATGGCTTACAGATGTTATAGTTAGAAGGCTCATCATTACAGAAGAGTGGGAATGCTCTATGTTTTAAAGACTCAGATGACTCACTGACTATTCTCTACCCTTTTCACCATCATTAACCTTTAGAATTTACAATAATTGTATACCTTCTGAAGTTCTATTCCTAAAACCAACTTAGTTCTTTCTTTGGTTTTCTGGAGATTTACTCTTTCATCTTGTTTTCACCCATCCTTATACTAATTGGCATAGAAGAATTCCTGCAAACTTCTCAGGTCATCTTAAACCAAAGGAACATAAGTAGTCACCCCTTGTTTTGTCTCCAATCCAAAAATAATTCAGCAAGAAATATAACAAAGAACTTAGACCTTAGAGATCCTTCATACCATACCTTCAATGTCATTGCTCTTAAAATAGTGACTGGTGGATATTATTGGATTGTAAGAACCAATGTATTGTCTTGAGAGAGCAAAAGATAATATCTTTTTCATTCCAAAGAATGATTACCTTAACCTATACAGAAGTCTTCTGAATGCCCAGGCTATCAGTGGCTTTCCTAGGGGTCTTCTCATGGCACATCTGGAGCCAGTTGCCAACAATATTGCCATATGAACTTCCTTCTCGTTCAGTCAGACTGTGTACTTTAATGCTAATTTGAATTATTAAAAAGCTAGGAAATTCATCAAGAAATTATATTCTAGTCTAGATACCTAGTCTAGAATATATTGGTACTGTATTTAATGGTCATTTTAGTGGCACTAGATAGAAACAAATGTTGTGCATATTCTTTGCACAGACTAAAAACAAGTGTGAAGATACCTTGCAATTTTTTAAAAAGCATATAGCATATGCATAACCCCAGGTGCCCTAACAAATTAGGTGATGCTTGTAAGTAAGGTAAGCTGAGACTTGTTCCTAGTTTTGCTCCAGCAGATTTGAAAAAAAAAACTCTAGTAAAATGTAATGTAAGACATCTCCCTTGGGAGAAAAATGTGAAATTGTGGATTAATGGGTTGCTTTTATATGTGAGAATATGTAGATCTGTGTCAGGTGTACTTGAAGATTTATAAACTGATAATAAATGCTGTACACTAGATAGCCATATTTTTTCAACTTTAGGTTACAAAGAGAGTCATAAGTAATCCTGATAAGAAAAATTTTCTTAACTTTCACTTACCACAGTAGTTGGTAGTCATTTCAGTTGGTACTGATATTTGAACTCATGGTTTCATGCTTGCTAACCTCTTGCTTCTTAGGTAGATGTTCTAATTTTAGGAGCCACATCTTCATTTTATTTTTTCAATATGTTGGTTCATAAGAGTAAAAAATGCATGCTTCCCATGAACATGACTCTCTATAATCTATTTTCCCTTTCAGTAAATAGAATTCTATATATACCCAATTATGCAGATTAGAAAACTAGGAAGAGTCATGTCTAGTTTGCATTGGTCCCCACACTTCACTTCTCAGCAAGTACCACTGGTTCTCCAAAACCTAGATTAACTTTGCTGATTTATTTTACTCACTTCTGTCATCTCCTGAGAGTGAGCCATCCTCATCCTTTTATTCAGCTCAATGTTCCAAAAGTTTTACCAGTCTCCATGCTTCCAGTCTTTCCTGTGGACCTTACACTACCTTTGTTTAGTAGCAATCGTCATAGATAAGATCACAACATTTCTGTTTCCAAACCTTGAGATGATTTTGTATTTGGCCAAGAGTAAAATTCAATCATTTTTTATTTGGCATAGAGTAAAATTTAATCTCTCCACCACCTATCTTCTCTCTATATAACATTATTCTACTATAGTCTTTCCTAGTTTTCTTTGTTCCATGACTAAAAATGCAATTGCTTTTGTGTGATTCTCTTTTGGTTTGTTGTCTATCCTCCTCATTGGGATATTATCTCTCTTAGGCATAAACTCTGTCATCTTTACCCACATCCCCTTGCATTTCCCCATGATAGTAGACATCGGTAAACATTTGTCAAATGAATAGATGAATCCAGATATGCTAAATGCAAGCACAGGATCACTTATCTCCACATAGAACTAAAAGTGTGTGGAAATTCTCTCCATTTTACTAAAGAAATAAGGCTGAAGACTGATGACAATATCATTTTCTTTCAAAACCCATCCAAAGTACCTCACCACTATTTCTTTAACAACAGTGGTCCATCAGTTCCTCTCTCTTCTTTAAACATCAGAAGAACATCATTAATGTTTAATATTTGATCAGGAGCCAAGGTTTCTGTTTGTTAGTCTCAGGGGGAAAGAATTTTGATAATTGAATGATTTCCGGCAAGGAAGCACATTCCCAAATCCACATGCACTCATGTCTGTCCCAGACGCGTCTGCCAAAATGCTTATTTATTCTGTGTCTGGGGCTTTCTAGTTTAAATAAGTCCTTCTGCCTCATTACTGTGCTCCCTTGTAGTTGGTGTACAAATTATTTTCTCATTGATTCCATGTCATGGTATGGTACTTGAGGAGTAATTCTTCTAGTTCACAGAAGTTCCAGGGTGTCTGTGTACATTGGAACACAGAGTATTAAATATTTTTCTCCTGGTGGACTCAAGTTTGAAATAAAGTTTAGGCTATTTGTACCCAGCAGCTGAAAAGTTTTTGTTGTCAGATAAATTGGAAATAGAAAAAAAGTAGGGGATTCCATTATTTCCTTGCTCTTTCTGCTTAAAAAATGTTTACTTTCTGTTACTTAAAACATGGTTGGCTTAGTAAATACATTTCCCTAGTTACATTTTTTAAAATACAATTGGTTCCGTATTCAAAATTTCTTTGGTTCAAGTCATTGGAAAAAGATGACATTATTCAGGGTCTATGATACTTCTGGTATGGAGTGTGACAGTCAAGACTATAGAAAAAATTTGTTGTTAGAAACAACAAACTCTTTTATAGTTTGTACACCTTGGAACAATTTAAATGTTTATATATGTGTGTGTGGATATATATTATATTATAATATAATATCTAGCAAATTCTATATTTATAGCTTCTTTTCTATTTTCTATCTGGGTTCTTGCAAGAACCAAGCAAAAGGCTTAATGTTTTTTATTTAAAATTGTATGCAATAAGAAGATATACAAAAAAGAAGATATACAAAGTCCATATAGCAGTCTAGAAAAGGAGAATTAAATAAGCTGAGGATTGCCAAATATTAGTTCCATTTGTAACTATTGGCTTTGATTTTGTTACTTTGTGACAGATATGCTTCCAACTGCTTTGTAGGATTAACTAGTTAATTCTCATTAGATATCTGTAAGTTCTAATTACATATAATCTACAGTTGATAAGTGAAACACAAAGGACATAATTGATACTGTGAAAATCACACAGATTTTAAGGGACAAAACTAGAAATGGGACACACACAGTCACTCCCATACTGCTCTCCACAAACCTCAGTGACAAAGATTGAAGAATGGTATCATTTGGGAAAAAAAGCAACAACAACAAATTGACCTGAAAAAAATTGTTACATGAAGTAAGACAGATCCAGTGAAACACAGTGAATGTATTTTCCTTCCTATGGGGAAGCTAGAATTAATTTACAAATGTACAAGTAGACAAATACAGGGTTGTATGCAAGTGTACACAAGTGTATTAACTGAAGTATTGTATTTGCCTGGGAGGAAATTAAGCAGTGTAATTTCTTAGAAAAATGAACCAATAACATTAGTATCTGGCACTTGAAAGGGTATGAGGGAGGTTAAGGGAAGGGGGAAGACAAATTAGATAGGAAGTGGGGGAGAATGCAATCATAATATCAAATCTCTATCCTATGAACTTAAGAAAATGGAGAGGGGAAGTTGGGTTGGGAAGGATGAAGGAGAAAGATGAAAAGGAAGCCTTGTACTTAAAAACTGATTGTTGAGTGGAAATTTGTATAACTACCTAAAGATCATAAAAATGTAAAAAGTGACTAGATAGTAATTTGGTGCCTGAAGAAAATGAAGGAGATATTTGCAGTTCAAGGTAACCTTGATTCTTTGGCCTCCAAGGGAACTAAGCTTTATAAACATGCACCACAATACCACAGTGGCAGATCTGCCCGCCACAGAGGCTGCTAGGTGAGCAAGTGGTAAGTCCACATGCAGTTTGGATATGTGGGAAAAAGTGCAATTCATCTCCCAATTAGGACCAAATAATTGGAATAAGATGAGACTATACAATACCACTGAGAATAGGGCACAGTAGCAAACACTCACACTGAAAGCTTGTAATTAGAACATGATGGTAATTAAAACATGCTGGAAATAATAATAAAAAAACACCTATAATAGGTGGAGGTGACACCTCCAGCTGTCTTGAGCAGATTTCCAGCCATGATGTCCTGAAATTCTCTCTGGTCATCAGTATAAAAATAAGTATCTTCTCAAGACAATTGTATTATTATTATTATTATTTGAACACAGAAGTAATATTATTCCATTTAATACCATCTTTGTAATTAATCTCCTACATCGTGTTTTCCCACATTTTCTCATCTAAAAATTAAGGTAGTATCAGAGTATAGGGTTGTGGTGAAAATTGATTTGCTAAAAAACACAGAAGAATTCATTACACAACCGAAGCTATGTTTGAGGTATACCCCTTTGCTTTTCAATATTGGGATGTGAACTAGAAGGTTCTTGCTTGATTGGCTGATTCTCTAAGCAAAATGAACCCCAAGAATAGGGACACAAGTGGTCTTTCTTTGTTGTTGTTCTTTTTGTGTACTATGTGCTTTGTTTTTGTTTCTTTTGTATGCTCCTATGGTATATCCCCTGTTGCATCTTGTATATACATTTATTTAATATGGGGAGGGTAAGGAGAATAACAAAATGCTGAAACAAGGACACAGGATGACCCATTGCAACGATGATACTCACAAGACACTATATTGGAAATGAACTTTACAACTTTGTGGGGGAAAGGACAGTATGGGGGTAACAATGTTTGACTAGAAATGTACTCATGGCCTTACTCTTGTAACCCCTCTGTATAGCATCTATACAATAAAATGATTTTTTAAGAGTGTACTACTGCACCTAGCTGTGAGTTGGAAAGGGACTTTATGAACTTTTCTACTCAGGCTGGCCTCAAACTTCAAACTTCTGGTTTATAGCCTCTCATTTAGCTAAAAGTACGTCATGTGGCACTGGTACCTGTCTGGATTTGCCACTATTCCTCAAGATTTTTGTCATCATTTTGAAATTTTAAAGCATCCAATATGTAGTAGCCCTATACCTAAATTATTTTCAACAACTTCAGTTGCCAATTTATTAGAGCATTAATGTGATTCATGCACAGTCGCTTACCACTGCCATTCCATCTACTGCTTCTCAATGGGTAAGCAGGATAAGGTCTATTCATGCATCCCCAGCTACTTGACAAGTATAGGCAGAAAAAGAAACATGGGCCAAAAAGAACATGAGACCCTATCTGAGAAATGACTATAGCAAAATATACCATAAGTGTGACTCAGGTGGTAGAATACTTGCCTACCTAGGACCCATGTTCCAAACCCTGTACCATAAAAAAAAAAAAGGTCGTAGTACATCTACATCTACTTTAAATAGCTGGTACCAAATAAACAATTTAATTATAGATTGAATTTCATCCCATCTTTTGCCTGTCCTTAAATCATAACCCAAACAGATTCAGTCAGACACAGCCCAACATTTCTCAAGGGGAAAACATTAATTCTGTGATCACTAATTCAATGAGTCAATCTGTGCTCTGTAGGGAACATATAACCCAGTAATAAAAAGTAAGATTCTTCTAGGCTGGGAAGGTGGCTCAGTGGTAGAGTGCTTGCCTTGCATGCCTGATGCCCTGGGTTCCATTCCTCAGCACCACATGAGCAAAAAGAAAAAAGCCAGAAGTGGAGCTGTGGCTCAAGTGGTAGAGTGCTAGCCTTGAGCTGAAGAGCTGAGGGACAGCGCGCAGGCCCAGAGTTCAGGCCCCACGACCGGACACCCCCCCAAAAAAAAACAAAAAGTAAGATTCTTCTATTATTGTTTCAATCAACTTAGAATAAGCCTCTCTCCTTTTTCATTGCCTCTGTATAAGTTACTTGTCATTAAGCATGACAAACCATTTCCCCCAGGGTCTCCAGGGAGTGGAACTGGCAGCATTCCTAATGATTCTTTATGATGAGTACCTTCCATAGTGTACCTTTGCCTTTGCCTTTTGCGTCCCCCTCCCCCCTTGGCTGCAGTCATGTCCCTATTTTTACTTCATTTTTCTGTGTAACATCTTTCTCAGAGTTCCTACTAACCCATCCACCCCTGTTCGGGAAGACAGAAAACTAGCCAGCTGGTTACCTGACAGTTACCTGACAACATAAAATTCCACTTTAGCTCAAAGTCTCCCATGTTCCCGGGCATTAATATATAATTGAATGCTGGGAAGGACTTTACAGGTGCCTGACTTTACAGTTTCTAGTCACATTCATAAAACCTAATGCAGTTTAAATTCCATTAGAAATACTATATGAAGTAAAAATCCCCCCCAAAAAATATATAGATGTCTACCAGTAGATTTCCATGTGAAAATATTTTGTTTGAAATTCAGTACTAAAAAGGGATCTGGAGTTAATAAAAAGAAAAAAATGTGTTCTGTCCAGATGAATGAATTTAAAACCAAATTTTCTTACCAAAGAATAACAGACTATATGATCTTTTGGAAGCAATGTTAAATAGACTCAGTGGTTTTAAAAACATAGATGGGTTGAGTAGTTGGATTTTCTTGCATATTAAACATGTAAGCATTGAACCAAGGTTCAAACATTTTCATTATATTTGATAGTTAATGTAAAGTTCATTCTCTTGGTATTCTTTCATACTACTTTTGAATTTCATAGCCAAAATCATGAGACCTGTTAACACAGTGCTTCACAGTGTTTCTATATTGTAAAAGAAGAATAAGGTAGAAAAGGGGAGGGGTAAAAAATCGAATAAAAAAGTAATCAATATATTATCTTCCATAATTTCTATAATGCATAACATGTGCATGTGTACGTGTGTGTGGATAGATAGATAGATTCATTTAAGTACTGAATACAGTAATCATTTTAAGCCCAAGCTTCACATTGCTTGATTTGATTTACAGAATCAAATAGATACTAGTGATCCCATCCTTTGATCTCCTACTTTCTCTGACCACAGGTACAGCTACATATGCCAGTATTGAGAACATTTTTTTAAATCAAAAACATATTTGACAACATTTTTTTAACAAAATCAAACAATGTTGACTTTAGAGACAAGTGGAGGAGAACTTTTATTGTGCTGAAAGTGTTTACAAAAGGCAGTATTTAAAAAGCCAACCTGAGGGTATATGTTGAAATGTGTGGCTTCAAAGTGGATTATATTTGAAGAGGCGTCCTTCCCTTTCAAGGGCTGTCAGAGTGAAGTTTTCCTTGGCACATTCTTCCATCTATTCTTTAATTTAAGAAGTTTCCCTGCATGCCTGTGTGAGTAATTTATGGCTCCACCTATAGGTAAGGAAACAGTCAATGAGAAGGTTGAAGGATTAAATGAGTTCTTTTTAAATAATAAAAGCAGTTATGGGCTGGGAAGGTGGCTCAGTGGTAGAGTGTTTGCCTTGTATGCATGAGGCCATGGGTCTGATTACTCAGCACCACATAAGCAGAAAAAGTGGCCCTGTGGCTCAAGTGATAGGTCACTAGCCTTGAGCTGAAGAGCTGAGGGACAGCACCCAGGCCCAGAGTCCAGGCCCCACAACTGACCAAAAAAAAAAAGTTATATAATGGGGAACCCATTAAGGAAGAGTGTACACAGGGAAAGATTACAGGGAGTGGAATCTATAAACACAGATTCGAATCCTTGCTTTGAAATTACCAGCTTCACAGAAGCAATGAGAATAAAATAAAACAGTAAACATTAATTATCTGAATTTTTGTGGACACATAATATACTGTAGCTCTTATCATCAACATTATTTGAACATCAGACTGAGCAAATATTTGCTTTATTTTAGCAAAAGAATATCCACACTTATTGATGAACATTAGACAGTAAAAGAAGCATGGATCAAAGGGAAAATAATAGATGATTAAATGTGGTTTAGGAAACATTCCATAGATTGTGTTGGAATTTAAAGCATGTGCCATTTTCTGGGTGCCATCCCGATTGTGCCTGTGTAAGCGTTCATTTGCAACTACCTTCCTATGAAAAATTTATCCCTCCATCAAAGAAAGAACAAATCCTTTTACTTCATAGCAGATACCCAATAATACCTATATTTGTTGATTTCTAAAAAGAAATATGGTGAATCTCTTTATTTCTGTTTAAATTTGGGCCTTGAAAAACTATTGTTTTTTTTTGGGGGGGGTCCAGTCGTGGGGCCTGAACTCGGCCTGGGCACTGTCCCTCAGCTCTTCAGCATAAGGCTAGCGCTCTACCACTCGAGCCACAGCGCCACTTCCAGCATTTTTCTTTTTGCTTATGTGGTGCTGGAATGGAACTCAGGGCCTCATGCATGCAAGGCAAGTGCTCCACCACTGAGCCACCTTCCCAGCCCCGAAAAACTATTTTTTTTAAGACAAGAGCTAGTGGCTTGTATATAAATATAACCATTCAGGACACTGAGATCTAGGGGATCAAGATTCAAAGCCAGCCCAGGCTGCGTAGATTATGAATCCATCTCTTATTTACACACAAAATGTCAGGCTAGAGGGTAAAGAGCACCAACTATGAGCATGTAAGCAAAGTAATAGCACAAAACCCTCGAGTTCAAGCCTTTTACCAGTAACAAAAAAAAGAAAAGCTGGCATGTCCAAACTATTTATAAAATTGCCTTTATCAAGAGTTTAAATTTTAAAATTTGAGGCTAATTATCAAGATATTACCTACACAAGAAGAAAACATACAAATATTTCAGACAAAAATCTATGCTTTAATGTGTACATAATGAAAGAATTGACTATCTATTTCTTTAATTAAAAAAAATGAAGGCCAAGAGAGAAAGAAAATATAACTGAATATGCATTAACTGAAAATTCAAAGAGTTTCAAATGTTTTGTTAAATTTTTTTCTGTAAAACACGATCATGTATTTCTCTCATCAAACATGTTTGTTGTACAGAGCACTGGTGGCTCAAGGCTCCAATCCTAGCTACTCAGAATGCTGAGATCTGAGGATTTCAATTCCAAACCAGCTTAAAATAATGGCCATGACATGCTTTCTCCAATTAAACAAAAAATTAAAAAATAAATAAATAATGTGGGAAATGGAGTTGTAGCTCAAGTGGTAAAGTGTTCATCTTGAGCAAAAACTAAAAGCTCAGGGATAGTACCCATACCCTCTATTCAAGCCCCAGGACTGACACAATTTTTTAAAAATATTATGCCCATTTTCCTTTTTCAAAATAAAATTATAAAGTCTCCCATTGTGACACCATGGATGAACTAAAGAGTATCTATTCTAGGGTATGTGAGGCATAGAAAGACAAATGCTACTTGATACCAGTCACATGTGAAATCCAGAGAAAATGAGCTCATAAAAGAGGAGTGGGGGTAGTAAGGAGGTGTGAGGGTAGGAAGGGGGAGGATGGGAAGGGATGGGAAGGGAAGCAAAGGAAGAGGCAACAATGCTTGATAAGAAATGTACTCACTATCTTGCCCATGTTATTGTAACCCCTCTGTACAGTATTTTCACAATTTTAAAAAAAAGAGTCCAACAGGAGTTACCCTGTGGTAAATGCAAAGGAGGGATTGAATTGTTCTGAAGTTGATCATAAAATACAGAACACTACTTATATAGAAGAGACTACATTTTGGAGACTTACTGTAAAACATTCACTATAGTGAAGAGCAATATATTGCATAGTTGCAAATTGCAAAATTGCTAAGAAAATAATTGTTTCTACTTCATGTACACCAAAAATGAATGATAAAATTATAAAGTAATCCATACGTTAATTAGTTTGATTTAGCTATTACATAAGGTATACCTGTATCCGCACCTTTTGATGTATAGCAAAGAGAGAAGAGACGGAGAGGAAAATACAGAGAGACAGAGACAGAGAGAGCAAGCATGTATATTTTTATTTATAGATAAGAAGAAAATAGACTGGGCATGTTGGCATGCTCTTATGTTTGAATAATGTGTTTGTTTCTTATACATCTGCTCTATGCAAAGCTTTAACATGATTTTTGTGCTGACCATCAACATTTAAATGAATGAATCGATCAAATGAATGTGAAATAATCTGAAATCTCCTTGCACTTATCAGTGTTTCAATCCAGTGAGGCAGAAGACCCAGAACACTGGTAAGGCAGACTATGAGGCAGGGATTCCACTCCAACAAGAGATCGACAAGGAACTCATTCCAGACTGGGGGTAGCAGGAAAGTATATTGGACAGCAGAATGAAGCCACATTTAGCTACAGTGATCTGTAGTCTTCTAAAAGCTGAAAGACACAAAAATGCAAAGCATATATTTAGAATAAAAATGACCTCCAAAATTTTCTCCAAGTTAGCAACAACAGTAAAACATGTGGATAAGAACAAGCACAAAGTCAGGTGCCAGTGGCTCATGCCTGTAATCCTAGTAGTTTAAGAGTCTGAGATCTGAGGATCCCAATTCAAAGCCAACCCAGGCATCAAAGTCCACGATACTCTTATCTCCAATAAAAAGCTACTCAGAGCAAGCCAGAAATAACACTGTGACTCAAGTGGTAGAGTGCTAGCCTTGAGCACAAAGAAGCTCAAGGACAGTTCCCAGGCCCTGAGTTCAAGTCCCAGGAGCAGCGAAATAAAATAAATAAAATAAAATAGCATAATAAAATAACACAGATGAGAATGAATCCAACAGTGAAGATGAGGATGGGTTATGGTACACAGCACCCCAAGCAGGACTAATTTTATGGGTTCTATGTCAACTTTTACATGGTGTTTGTTTGTTTAAAATATATCTCTTTTTTTCTAAACACTATATATATATATATATATATATATACACACATACATACTGAATTACTGAATATATCTTGTAGCATCTTTTAAATATGTTTGTATATGATGTGATTTGTTATTACTTATCTTCTAAGTGCTGCCAATAATACCTATTTGTTGTTTTTGTTGTTACTTGTTATTTAGTCCTAATTCAATTCTCTTGCTTTGCATACTGGAAAGGGAAAGTGGCAAAAATTGAGGCTAGAAAATCTATAATGGTTTGAGCCCAAAAGACTCTTTTGGCTTGGGGTTAGTTTTTCATTTTAACCTTCATGGAAATGATGAAAACTGATTTCTGTGTGATAAGGTTAGTCAATAGGGCTAACCTACAATATAGAAAATAGACATGAAGTAGAGGCATTGGAAATACAGGCAAGGAAAACACTGCACTGTGACAGACAGCAGAACCTAAAGCAATGCAGGGATATGGGTTATGGAAAGAACAAACAATCAAGAGAGTGAAAATCAATGAGAATGGGTGATCAATTACATCTAATCAAGACTTGGAAGAGGAGCCATCAAAAGTGATCTATAGGTTCTTGGTTTGACCATCACTACTGCCCCATCATAGCTCACCTGCATGGAGCCTTAAACTATGTCAGTATGTCAGGTAGTCAGCCAAGCTCTTCATACTTACAACCTTATCTAATGTAGAGGCACAAACTATTATTATCTGTATGTGATAATTGAAAAATAGAAAGTAAGGATTATGGGCTGGGAAGGTGGCTCAGTGGTAGAGTGCTTGCCTTGCATGCATGAGGCCCTGGGTTCGATTCCTCAGCACCACATAAGCAGAAAAAGCCGGAAGTGGCGCTGTGGCTCCAGTGGTAGAGCATTAGCCTTGAGCTGAAGAGCTGAGGGACAGCACCAGGCCCAGGCCCCATGACCAGCAAAAAAAATAAAATAAAATAAAGAAAGATTATTATTATTTCCCACACCAGATACCTAATCCGTGAAAGAATACTGAGCCCAAATCAAAGAACAGTCCACTTTGCCTTTGAAGAGATTAGGGAACCAGGACAAAAAAGACCAGAGAATACAACTTTAGACACATTATCATGGTGATCATATGAACAGTATTGAATTCCCATAATTTAATGTAATGATTTTTCAGGTCAATAATATGAAGTCCTATCAAAATTACTCTCAAGAACCCAAGCATTGGCTGCTCACGCCTGCAATCCTAGTTACTCAGGACTGAGGTTTGAGGATTGAGATTCAAAGCCAGGAAAGTCCATGACATTCTTATGTCCAATTAACTACCAACAGGCTAGAGATAAAACTAAAGCTGAAAGTAGAACACTAAACTTGAGCACAAAAGCTTAAGGATAAGTGCCCAAGCCCTGACTTCAAGACCCAGGATTCATACACTTCACGCGCGCACACACATGCACACACACAACACACACACAATTATTGCCAAGAATGAAGTTTTAGAAATATTCTGTTAAAATCATCCTGTATGTGTACAATCTTTGCTAAAAGTTTTAGTATCAGGTTGTGAGAAAAAAAATGCTTGTAATCATAGTTTGTTCCTTAATGAAAAATATGAAATTTCTGCCTAACATTTATAGAAAATGCTAGGGTTCCTGACACACATGAGTACTATCACACTAACAGGAAGTTTTTGCTCCTTTTTTTAAGTCTTTGTTCTGCATTTCAAGGTTATCATTTTAACATTCTCAGAATGTAACACATTTGGTGTTGGTATGGATATAGAAGGAAGAGCTTCCATAATATTAGAAAACTGAGTAACATTTTTTTTATATTTGACAGCAAACCACACAGTGTGTTCATCATATGCACCATAATCTATGCTGCTGTAGATTTTGTAGTGATAGGCAGCATTAATTTTTAATTAATTTTGTGTTAGTAAACACCAATAAATAAATTAATTAATATCAAGACTTTGGAGGTGGAATGGAATATATGGAATTTTTCAATATCGTTTACAGTACATATATAAAGATCTCCTTATTAGTTAATGATTAAGGTGTATAATACAGAGTTAGCACAGAAATTGTTACATTACTAGTGATCCATGCCTGGAATCCTAGCTATTGACGATGCTAAAATTAGATTCTCTTGATCTGATTTAAAGCCATCTGGAGCTAAACAGAAAAGTTTGCTACACTTTCTCCAATTAAACACCAAAAGTATCCAGGATGGTGGCATGGTAAAGTGGTAGCTATGAGCAAGCAAGTGAGAGCTAGAGGCCGTGTCCAAACTATGATACTGGCACCAAAAAAACACACGTATATTGCATTTTAATATTAGAGATGATATAATTTGAAAAAATACTGGTTACTGCTTACTTTTGCTTTACTTGTGTTCATAGTTGTTTTTCCTCATTTGACATAGCTATTTTTATATACAAAGTAAATATATTTCCAAAAGAAACAGAGCAGACTTCACATGAAAAAACAGGAGCAATCAAAGTTTATTGTGCCAAAACCTAATGGCATGATTCATGTACATCATGCTTGGCAGAAGACCACATTACATTCTTGGCTGCAACTCTGCTAACTGTTCTGGATTACAACATGTGCCTCTGCCATTAAAATATCAGCACCCAAGTACAATGCTTTCGTAATCAGGTAAATTGAATTAAGGTGCTGCTGCTATTGCTGGAATTTATTTGGATCAAAAGAACTTGGGCTGATAAAATGTTAGTGATCAAAGTGTTTTATTCTTTTTTTTCCAAATTATATCTTTTGTACTGAGAAGTAACAATACATCTCTCAAGAACAGTCAACTTTCCCAGCATTCTTTGGCAAAGTGTTTCACAAAAAGAAAGTGTATGATTAGATGCAGTGCTCTCTGGAGAAATTGATCTGAGGATTTTTAGCAATATCTGAGCTTGAAACCTGAGGCAGCTTCATCAAGCACAATATTCTCTTCATTCTTAGGTATTTTGAGTCTTGATAGTTGCCTCTGAAATTTTAGTACATTTTCAAAAACATGATCTCAAATTAATAGCACTGTTTTATATCTAAAAATCTCCTTATTTTACCTTCCCTGCTTGCTTGTTCCTTTCCTTGCTTCTTATTAATGACTACAAATATAGTATCAGGAGCTCAAATACTCAGTAGCCTTTTTCCTTTCTAGCAATTTCCTTTTTCAGTGCTTAAGGTTATGCCATTTTTATTGATCAAGGTTAAACTATGAGTGTCACTCTAGCTTTAGCAAAATTGTAACATTATATCCAATATTCTCCCCTCAACAGTTTGCATTTTAAGTTGCAAACGGAATCTTTACGGTAGATCTCTTTAATTCCAAGTAATTTCCCCAACTGTACATTGTTCTATTCCTCCTTATTGCTATATTTAAAACATGTAATGCTTCTTTTCATAGTGAATAGCCTATTTTTCTATATCTTTTAGATTCATTCCTCCATGTGCACAACTAATTATTATTCTTGTTCTAATGGCAAAACACATATTCAAATCTTGACTTTAAAAATATTTCCTGAAATGATATTTAAAATATTAATAGAAAAATGACATATTCAATTAAACACTCCCTGTCAAATGGGGTTTTTACTTCTTATATCAAGCCCAGACTTGAATATGTAAGAATTTGTAATAAGGTAAGTAGCAACAAAAACATATCAAAAAGGTTAATTTGTGGAAATGTAAGGAATTAGGAAGACAATTCTCTAAGAGACTTACCAGTCTGTGAAACAATGCTAAATATGTATTAGTATTACCACATACCTTACTAGATTGTTCAGAACTGAGTAGTATTCCTACTTAAATCATAGAGTATAAAGTTGGAAACTATTAGGTAATTTGAATAATATTGTCTACTTTAATTATTCTTAGTCTCAGTCTACCTACAAACTTACATTTTGTTTTTCTTTTTCTTTTTTTTTTTGGGGGGGGGGTCCGGTCATGGGGCCTGAACTCTGGGCATGGATGCTGTCCCTCAGCTCTTCAGCTCAAGGCTAGCGCTCTACCACTTGAGCCACAGCACCACTTCTGGCTTTTTTCTTTTTGCTTAGGTGGTACTGAGGAATTGAACCCAGGACCTCAGGCATGCAAGGCAAGCACTCTACCACTGAGCCACCTTCCCAGCCCTACATTTTCTTTTAATATTATAGCTCTTTCATTTACCATGGTTACCATCTCTCTTAAAGAACAGAACATCAAGTAAATACCACATTACATTAACTACTTTTATTCAAACTAAAATCTTTCTTTTATATAGTATACTTCTATAATTTAGTTTGGCTCTTACAATTTTAAGACATGTCAAATATTTTCAGTTAGTGATATATATACAAACTTTTTAAGAAAAAAAGTTTGTGTTCTGGACAACAGACTCTGAAACGGAACTTAACATGCACAAGATAAATTAGGATATGCCCTCAAGATTTTTTTTTTAATGGAAGTTCAAGGGATTAGCAAGAAAAAGAAATAGAGTGGAACAGAGGTGAAGCCAAAGTATAATGTCCTAGAATAGAAGAGACAGATGATTCATTCTACAGGAGCCATCAGTATGCCGGGCTCTGTGGATCTTCCCCAAATGAGGTGAAAATCATTCTCAGTGATCACTATTGGACACAGATTTTCTTTAAATAAATGGTCCATTCTTGGACATTTTTTGTGATTTTTCTGTAAATCAAATCTTATTGTGAAAGTAAACTGAGTTCCCATGCATCTGGCAGCTATAGCGTAAGACAGTATCTGTATGGCTCACCATCACAGTATTCCTACCACAAAAATAAATACATCATTCAAATACTTCTTTTAATTTTTCTCTGCTTCCTATAATCACTCTCAAAGATAGTCAATTTCTTCCCTAAAGAGAAGTCTTCCTTGGTGATATTATCTTCATACTAAAAACTATGCTTAGAATAGCTTTCCTGAATTTATCAATTTAATTATTATCCATAAAGACAAGTAAGAGTTTATCTCCCTTATTCTAATTTCCTTTTATTTTTCTCTATCTTTTCAATAAAATTGCATCACTATTTGTATATTCTTCTTATGGATATGGCCCTAATGTCCAATCAAAGATTAAAGATGAGCTGGATTTGGACTTTGTTCAAATGTATGCTTGGTAGTTTTGTTGTTGTTGTTGTTGTTCTGTTTTGTTTAGAAGGGATGTTGTTTGTTTCTATTTTGTGAGGGTCTTGGGGCTTGAACTCAGGACCTAGAAGTACTATCTCTGAGAATTTTTGCTCAAGGCTAGCACTCTACCACTCAATCCAGAGCTCAGCTTTCTTATTGTTAATTAGAGATAAGCATCTCATGGACTTTCCTTCCTGTCCTGGCTTTGACAAGATCTATAATCTTTAGATCTCAGATACTCAGGTATCTGAGAGTATCTGAGATACTCAGATCTCAGATACCTGAGGCTTGCAAGTGTGATCCCACAGTGTCCAGTGATTAACTAGTGTACAGTTTGCCTGGGTTTATTTTAAATGTAGCAAATAGAACAAAAGTCATGAATAAGAATGGGGGGAGATGCTTGGTAAGAAATGTACACATTATCCTGCCCATGTATTTGTAACCCCTCTGTACAGTATGTTCACAAATAAAAAATAAATTAATTAATTAAAAAAATAAAATAGAAAAAAAAAGAATGGGGGGAGAAGCAGATGGCCAGTGATCCTAGCTATTCAGAAGGTTGAGATCTGAGGATCATTGAAACTCTTATCTCCAATTAACCATCAGAATACCAGAAGTGGAGCTGTGGCACAAGTGGTAGAGAGAGTTAGCCCTAACCAAAATAACTCAGGGACAATGCTCAGGCCCTGAGTTCAAGATCCATGAGTGACAATTTTTTTTTTAAGGAAGAAAGGTAGAGGGGATACAAATAAAGGTAGGGGATACAATCTCCCATTTTCTGGTTCATTTCAAGGTGCCACTCTTGACCTATGATGAATCCAGGCTTACTAAATGGAGGGAAATTTGTACCAGAAAGTCAAATCATGATGTTAGGGTTCTCTAGACATGATATCAGTGGTTGCCATTCAACTCTTTCTCCACTTCATCTCTAAACAATGTATAAGCCTTTACAATCCTTTGTCTCAAGTGTGCATCTAAAAATTAAAAACAATCAAATATTTATATTATTATTAGTGTTGATAAGCATCATTTGGAACATTGTCTCACCTGAGTATTGTGATTGTATTTTCACTTCTTTATTCCCTGTCAGTATCATAGTGGTGCTTTTATACCTCATGAACACATGGAGGTACCAAATTAGGGGCCTTGTATATTACATGTTTCAGTCATGTCTTTCTTGTACAAATTGAATTTCTGGTTTGTGCCTTTCTCTTTTCCTCTTGCTATTTCATTTTTTGCCTTAATACCCTTTTCTTTGTAATGAAAAGAGTTATTTATTCATAAAGTATGAAATAATGAATTCACTGATTTTTCATTTTATACATTTGCTTTCTTCCTTCCTTCTTCCTTGTGTACCATTTTAACAAAATTCACTCTAAGTGGATTAGTTTTCTGAGCCAATCTTCTGTAGAGTTATTGTCCTATACTGTATCCTTCTTTACCTGAATATATCCCTTTCGTGTTTCTCATATTTTCCTACTTTTTCATCTGTTTCCTTATTTTATTGTGTTTGTCCCTTCAAGTTTATGTTATAAAGGTAAATGGGAAGTAATTTTTTAGGTACTTTGTGCCTTAAAATTTTTGTCATATTTGCTTGATGATTTGACTGTATAACAAATACCAGGTCTCCAAATTATTTCCACTCCCAACTATAAAGACGTTGCTGTGTTGTCTTCTTCCATTATTTCTGTTGATATCAAACTGAGTTATCTTTTATTTGGAGATGGGATTTTCTTTTCTGCAGAAGTTTTTTGTCTCCGTTAGGGCTTGTTTATAGCTGACATTTTTTACCTAAACCTGCCATGTATTTGATAACCCTTTCAGTCCAAAGAAGAGTGATGAGCTCCATCAGCTCTAGAAAATCCCTCTATAGTGTACCTTGATTTTTTCCCCTAAGTTTTTCCTGTTAGCTGTAAGAAAACTTTGTTAATCAGTATTAAATCTCTTGAATTAACTCATTTATTTATATTTTCTCTCATAATTCTAATTTGTCTTTCTATCATATAATAGAAAATTGTCTGACCTTAACTTTTTTCATCTATCTATATTTTTTTTTCAAAATCTAGCAAGTTGCATTAACATCCTTCTTATCAATTTTCTTTTGTAGTGGATGAGAGACATGATTAGTGCCGCAGAGTCCCCTTTGTTATCTATTACCTCTTTCACTGAAACAATTGAGAAAAAAAGGTAGAATATTTGCTTCACTGGAGTTCAGTATTCCATTGGGAGAATCTACTAGTTGTCCATTGATACACAAGTAACAGCCCAGGATTAAGTGACTTAAAATACAATTTTAATTGACTCATTTTCATTTCTTTTTTCAGGGTAGAAGTTTGGTCTGGGTAGTGTCAGTGTTCTGATGTGTGCAGGCTGCCAGCTGAGGCTGCTCAAGCGTCATCAGTTGCCTTGTCTGGCACAGCAGAGATAGCCAAAGCCCTTTTCCCCATGGTACTTCATCATTCAGCAGCCTCACTTGGCTTATTTATGTAAAGGGATCTGGATTCCAAGAGTGTCTAGCAAGGTATGACCCAAAGAAAAAGCAATACTTGAACCTCCTATTGCATATTTCCCATTGTTTTGTTAGTCAAGGTCACATGACCAAACTCTGAGTCAACATGGGAAAGGATTATGGAAGGAGGTGTCACTGAAAGCTTATGGGAGACGTGTAAAACTAGAAGAAGATCAGAGAATTTAGAAAAAAATATAAACATTGAACATGCCATCTAACTGAATGCATCTGTAGGATAGGATGAGGGGCGGGCATGTTAACGTTGGTTGTTCAGCAATCAGAGAAGGCTGATTAGAAAACTCTTCTACACATCTTAAGAGAAAGTGAAAATGAAAGAGGCCTTGCTGGCTAAAGTATACTTTTTAAAGGAAACTGTCAATTATTTTTAAGAAAGATCTTTAATGAGGAAAATGATGATCTGATAATTAAGGTCTTCAAATTTTTGAGTAAATATAATCTGAAATAGTCTCAAAGAGAAGCACCAAAGTATTTAGTTTATCATAATCATGAGTCAGAATACTAATTTGTTATGAAAGTTGTGAATTGAAAGTGATTTCTCTCTGCAATTTGTGTAATTTTTTGACTTTCTTGATGTCATTCACAAGATGAATGCATCTCCTAAGTGATAATTTCACTAAGATGAACATTTATCCAGAGAATTATTCAGAAACAAAAATGAAAACAAAAGCAAAAATTATGTTAAATTATCGATGATTATTAAAATAATATAATTGAATGATTAAAGTTCATAATAATTTCTCTGTAATTAAATAAAGATTGCAAATATAATTAAATGTTTTATTTAGAGAATAGGATTGTATTAGATATTATAAATACTGATTGCCCTTTGAAGATCTTCATTTTAAATTAGATTATTTTAAAAATGTATTTTATATGACCCCCAACTAGAAGATCATTATTGGCATTAAACTACTTTTACAAATTAGAGGATTCCTTGACATTGGTGTTTCCTATAATGAATCTCTGAATAGATGTATCTAATAACCAATTATTTTTGTCTGAAAATAAAATTAACTAGTTTCAGTGATAATTTGTGTAATTTCAGATTCAATCTCTGTAAAGCTTATCATTTGCTTTTGAAAAAAACTCATCTTTGAAAGGATGTATATTCTAACAATTTCAAATTTAGAGAAATCCTCCTTATTGACTTGGAATTGGGTGTATCAGCAAATCATATATAGTATTCAATAATATAAATTATAATCCATTGGCAGAAATGAGTCATAGCCCTCCTTCAACCTGAAAATATATTTTCAGCCAATCATGCCAATGGAAGCAAAGTCAGATCTTAGTCCAAATATTCTATACAGACTCTGAAAAGGCTTTTAATCTTGTTTATTGTCCTTACCAGAAGACACAGGATAAGTTACATTTACATTCATTATAAAATTCTCAAAGGTCTTGATATTCAACACAGTTTGAATGACTTTTCATTGTATCAGTATTCGGGAAGCTTCAAATTGACCCTTCAGAAGATGGAAATAACTATAGTTTTTACAAAATTATCCATATTTTAAGCTAAATTGAAATGTGTATTTCTCTTTTATATAGCCTCCTTTAAAAGGCGTTCATTCTGTATTTTTTTAATCTTTTCTCCTCTCTCTAATGCACTTGTTTATACAGAAAAGCACATATAAGGATTTGGTTTTTGGTTTTTGGTTGGTTTTTTGTTTTTGTTTTTTTGTTTTGTTTTGTTTTGTTTTTTTGTCGGTCGTGGGGCTTGAATTCTGGGCCTGAGCACTGTCCCTGAGCTCTTCAGCTCAAGGCTAGCACTCTACCACTGGAGCTACAGCTCCACTTCTGGTTTTCTGGTGGTTTATTGGAGGTAAGAGTTTCAAGGACTTTCCTGAGAGGGCTAGTTTTGGACTGTGATCCTCAGATCTCAGCCTCCTGAATAGCTAGGATTACAGGCATGAGCCACCAGTGCCCAGCTACATATAAGAATTTCTATCAATAACATTTTAATGGAAGTCAAACTTGCTGAAATGTTCTTCAATAACTTAGTTTCATTTGTTGAAGTTCAGTAAACCTATCTTGAAACAATATTGACATTCTTATTACTTTAACTTTTCCCATACCAGTCGATAACTTTATTTAAAATGTCATCACTACAATTAAAAATAATGTACAATATAATCTCAAAAACCGGTCAAGAAACTTTAAATGTTTAAATGTTTGAGAACATATATTGACAGACATACAGACAGGTATAGATAGTTATGTTTACTTGATTGAACATTATGCATGCAATATGTACAGTATGAATATGATATATACATTATCGGTACATCATATACCCTATACGTTTATACAATTTTTGTTTTAAATATCACTTAAAAATGAAATTTTTTGAAGTACAAAAGGCCATGCCTAAGAAAGTTCCTTTGAATTTATTAAGCAATGTCAAAAAATTTCAACAGAGAAAGAGTAATATCAAGAAATATATTTTTTACATTTTTGTTATTACTTTATTTTAAAGTATAAGAATAACAATAACAATAGAGCTAACATTTTGTGTATACTTATTGCATAATAAGATCTTGTCTCATCACATTATATCTGCTAATACCCTTGATCTGCAAATGATTCCTTTTATAGTTCACAAAATTGAGACACACAGCTTAACATGTTATATGGCCTGGTATTTATTCTCCTGGGTCCCAGTTTTTGTTTATTATTTCCATTTTTTCCTCTATCAATATTACAATACTTATTTCCAAAAAATGGGAAAATTTTTGTCTTATATAATCCTAGGAGAGTTTCAATTTCAGTAATTTCCATTTTCCAATTTTTACAGTAGTTCCAATACAATCCTATATAACATTATTACCACCTGTGTAGAGAGTTGTCTCATGTCTCTCCTCTTTACAGTAATATGATTTTCACATTCTGTCTTAGTCCTTTAGGAATTAACATTTCTTGAGAATTTTCTGGAAATTTAATCTTTAATACAGATATTGAATAGTTGAAAGATTTAAGCTAAATAAACTGATATGAAAGAAAACTAATTTGAAAAGAATGTTGGTGAATATTTTGTCTGATAATCTAAAAATCCAATCAAAATAGTTGAAATTATATCTGTTTATTCCATTCTTTCAAACAAATTGGAGAAATTTGTAGGAAAACAGAACAATTATTGAAAAGGCCACTTGTTCCATTAAATCTAAATGCCCTATTTGGCAAATGAAAACTCATATTTGTCTAACATCATTCCGAGAAACAAGACAAAGGATATAAGTAGATTGATTAATTAATTAATTACTTGCAACTATTCACCCATAAATTTATATTGACTTGTTTGTTTCTTTGACATTGCCTAGATTGAACATTCAGAATCCATTCTGCATGGTCAAATAGTTAATTAAGATAATGGTAACTTAGATTAAGCTGTTGGCAGTGGGATAGAGAGAAGTGGATTAATTTGAGGGTAATTGGGAAGCAAAATTGAAAAGATTCTGTGATGAATCGAACCTGAGAGTTGAGCCAAAGGTCAGGGCCGGGGAAGACTACTAAACTCCAATGATGTCATTCACTGAGCAAGCCAAGGAATGAGAAAAGGCCAGGGTTGAGTGAGGAAGAGCCAAGAGTTTATCTATACAGATTCTCTTCCTAGATATTTGGATAGTGATGATACAACAGAAATGCAGACTTGAAGCTGCGGAAAGAAGAGTGAGACCTTTATGAAGGGGATAGAGGAAACAATGAATATGGAAGACACTGCCTGGGGAAATTCTTGAGAGAATTAAGACAAGAGACAATAAACTGGAGTATAAATAACCCCTCAACTCAAGGAGCTGGTGGAGGATGCTTAGACGGCAGAAATCTTGGCTGTTAGGGGAGGGGGGAGAAATTAGGAAGTCTATACCAGTGTCACAGGCTGACATGAAGGAAAAGACATTAAGTAATGAACTTGATCTTTGAGCTTAGAATCCTGTGACTCTGATTTTTTTTAATCCTACATTTTTCCTGAGAAGTGATGAGATTAGAAGCCAGAATTATGTAATATTCATGGAAAAAGTGACGGAGAATGAAATGAAGACACAGAGAAGCGTTGTGACAATTGTTTCTTTTATCACCTGTATATAGGCAGCTCTAGCAACTTTTTTTCCCACCATCCTTAGTGAGCTTCAAGTGAAGCTGCATGTGAAGAAGCAGAATAGGTGGTTAGTGGCATTGAGAAAGGTTTGAATTCTGCTTTTATATATTTTTAAAAAGATATCAAGCAAATTTAACTATCTAGGAGAAGAACAGAGTTGAGAAAATATAGTTAGAAGTATAAAATACAGAAGTATAAAAATACAGTTGAAAGTATCCATTCTCTGTCTGAAAAGGAGGAAAAGGCTGGTGATTCAGAGGTGGTAAGTCTGCCGTGAGATAGAGAAGTTTCCTCCATGATGAAACAAATACAAGAAGGGGGCACAAAGCAGGGAGGAATTATAGATGGGGAAACAAAGCTGAAATGATTTCTTGTGAAAAAAACTAGGTATATCTTCATGAAGTTGAAAGTAGGATCATAGAGAAAAAGAACATAAATGGAAGTAGTTGCAGGAGCTCAGAGAAGACTGGATATGTTCTGGAGAAGAGTGGAGAGGATTTTCTGTCAAATGGATATTGTGCAGGACCTCCTGAAGTAGAGATCATATACTTAGCTTGATATTTCTCATTACTACATAACTGTTCCTGAGCAAGCTAGAGAATGCAGATGATTTATAGAGGCTTGCAAAGCTAATATGATAAAAAAAAGACACAAGAGTTAGGCATTCTAATAGTTATTAAAATTATAATTTAGAGAAAAGAATATAGGGAAAGGGTGGTATGAAAGAAATAAAATGAAAAGTGATGTGATGACATTAAACAACCCATTTTCATACTCATGGCTGAAAGAGGAGAGAGAAGGAAGTGTTTGGACTTGTGAAGTTAGATGTGGCAAAATCTAGTGTCATGCTAATGTGACTGTGTGAGAACTTGAACTTGAAGACAGGGTGGGAGAAATTCTCCTAATGACAAGTATTTGAGACCAGGACACAGAGATGTTGAAAAAACTCCAAATGGGGGAGTAATTGATAATTTATGAGTGTCTAGAAGTCATTGCCAATGATTGTAGTAAACAAAGTTATGTGGCTGACAGAGATAGCAGTGGTGGCAAAGAAGAGAAGATCAGGATACATTAGAAGCAGAAATAAGGGATTTTTTTTTTTTTGCTTTGCTTTCAACAAGAGGCACAACAGTAATCTGAAGGAAAAAGGATTGTGGGGGAGAGAGCTCCTAAAGTACAGTGGGTTCTAGGAACATTAATTCAAAGCATTGAACTTGAAAACTTTGCAGGCCTAGTGGTATCTCCACAAATTGGTAAAGGTTCAGATAAGGCAATCAGATTGTAAGAAAGCTGCAGTGAATTGGAATTTGCTCTGGCAAAAGTATTGGTCCCAAACATTCAGCAAAATCACATGGAACTGGGGGAAATCATAGGACTGATATGATGGATAGTTTCTGCCCACAGAATAATAATTGGTCTAGCAATTGCCATCTTCCTTGTAAATAAATCAATAATATTAAAACAGATTGCTACATTTAGTCTCCATTCCACATTGGAATAAAATAGTATAAAATAACACTTTTTACATAATATTCCTCTGTAATACACTTGCACAAGATGTCTATGTGACTCACTCCATCCACACCTTTAGATCTTTGCTCATGTGACACATTTTTAATGGGAATTTCCATTGAAAGCCAGCTGCACCCAACCTTCTCTATATTCTTCCATTGCTTCATTTTCCTCTTCAGCACATTCTGTCCTCTGGGATGCCATGTGATTAATTTGTTGTTATTTGCTTCTCTCCTCTTACACTGAAACACAAGGTCCTGGTAGGCAGGCTTTTCATAGACCCCTTCCTTTCCCAACAGGATCCAAAGCAGTCTTGCAGTATCTCAAGGTTCAGTAACAAATTGTCAAAAGAAGCAAGGAAGTAAATGCACGATGTAATAGACAGAGATGCTACGAGAGGCTGAGGACATTTCCAAAATAGAAGCTATAAAAACATTTAAGTCAATGAATTCTTTGTTGGAATAAAAATGGGGCTCTTCAAGGTTATGGGGTACAGCACACATGTGGATGAATAAATTTTCCTATGAGCTGTTTTAAAGTGGGCTCTTTATTTCAGTTACCTCCGGATCATGGGATGATTTTCATGTCATTTGAGAACTGACTTCCCTATCAAATAGCCCACTGAATAGTCTCCTTTTGGTTTAATTTCAAAACCAAATAAAGCAGAGTGCTGTTCCCTCGCATGAGCCTGCCTGACTTTGCAGCTGAGAGCCTGCAGGCATGTCAGGGCCTGGCCTCAGATTGACTGCCAGTTTCTACAACTGGAAAAGTTAAACTATAGGAATGTGGCAATCATGAGAATAGATGAAGAAATGCAAGGCTGTGTTTTGCACTTTGAAACATCCTACGTGGAAAGTAGTCCAGATTCCATCTGACTGAATAAGGAACTCAGTTTGTTGTTTTTGAAACTTTTTTGTATTCTTATTAAATAGTATTTATCAAGATTTTTTAAAAACTCATTTCTACTGAGTAAGCATTTCAAACCAGATGATTCTGCTGTCAAATCCTGTATGTTCTATTGATTTTTCCATGTGAATTTTGGGTTTTTCCCACATTTCCTGTATTTTTTTTAACATGACCTCAGTAAAAAGTATGTATGTAAGATGGACATATACATTTACCCTAGAAAAAAGTACTACTAATCATCTGTATGCCTGTTAAAAATCCCAGAAGTGGTTTTCTAGGTAGACTATATTAGCAACATGAAAAGGATTAGTCTCTAAAATGTTCCTTTGCCTAGACAATCTCTGTGTTTCACATCCTTTTGGAGTTATCTGTGTAAGAGTGACAGACATTAAATGAGAGGAGAGCATAATGATGTCAAAATAGAGTGATGCTTGACTACTCATCTTGTGTCTTAGGCACAGACCTACAAGAAGATCGATCACTAATTTCAAATTTCCTTTTGAACTGGAAGATACTGGATTGTTAACATGTTGTGTAATGACCTGTATGAATCAATAGGATGTCTATCTGTTCAATCCTTGGAAGATAAATATGGATGAGTCTCAAGCCATCAGTCATTCTGCCTGCTGATATTAATGAATATGTGTACTTATCTCATTGCAAGCTATCCACGAGAAGGAACTGGTCCCAGAATAACCACATGGCTGCCCTTTGGGTCTCAAGTGTCAGGAGACATATCATATTCTCTGTATTTGCATATGGAGAGACTGTGAATGCAGCTGGACAATTTCCTCTGGCTTACGCTAAAATAAAATAGATATTGCTATTCATCAACAATGACTGCAGGGTGAAAGGAAAAGAAATACTTGCGGCAGGGGGTGGGGTTGGAAGAGGGGAGACCTAAATTTTTGAGATACAATTCAGATGTTAGAAACATTTCTTTTTCCATGGTCCAGGTAAATGTTCTCTGATCCAGAAGTATTCGCTACTCCTTTTGTGTCCTTCATTTCCTGGCTTCTCAGTGTGTGATATCCAAGGAAATTGGATTTAAAGTTTAAAGAAACTTTGCTTTTGAGAAAAATTGACAGAAATAGCAGGAGGCAGGTATGAAATAGATTATTTTGCTTCCAATTTTCTTTGTCCCTCTTCCATTTTCTATCTATGAGGGAACTTTCGCTCCTAGTTTATTTCTTATATAAAATATCTCTGAGTAATTTGGTCACAAGTTTCTGTAATATACTATGATAGATAATAGGAATGATGTATTGAGTAATACAAGAGTTTATATGCCTTCAGAACCACTGCTTTGATACTGAAGGCATATAAACTCATATCTGGTGTATGAAACCTTTCCTTTTCTTTAGCAAAACGAATGATTTAGTTTGAATATTTTAAATAGTCACCAGATACATCCAAATGGTTTTATAATACATACCATAGTAACAACTCTATTTGCATATGGAATATTAACACCGTTAGCTTTGAATCATAAAACTCAGCACTTAACATGTTTTTAAAACTAAATATTATGTTTATAACAAACAAATATAATGTATACTTTTTTCAGGCTATTTTACAGTCCATCTTTGAAACTGTTTTAAGAAACAAAAGGTCACAGTAGAAAATAAGGGGACATAGTAAATTTTACCAAATTTTATCATAAAAAGTACTTTGTGTAATATTAGATGTCAATGACTTAATTTGTATATAGTATAATATTCTTTTCCCAAAGAAAAAAATTACCCATAATATTTACCCTACTGCAGGACAATTACTCTTATATAGAGATTCTACTCTTGCACCAAAATTGTTCTGGTAGTATGATGACATTTTATTTTAAGCATGAAAAGCCTGAGATTTTCAGAGGGTGATTGCTTGGCAGTCTCATATACTTGATAACAGAAAAGTACCTGCTTTCCACTTATAAGGCACATTGCTATTCTGGGTTTTCCCAGAAACAAAGGTAAAGGGAATGGTATCTAGGAAATGATGAATTGGTAATGACGTTGATGCTGATAATAGAGATGAAAGAAAAGTGATGAGAAAGAAGATGTCAGAGGAAAAGAGTAGTTATTACAAAGAAGAACTGAATCTGTGGTTATAGGTGGAGCTTTATGTTAAAGTGTGCTTAATGTACAGGAGAGCCTTGTTTCAATTTCCAGCCTGTCTACACACACACACACACACACACACACACACACACACACACACACACACACACACACACACACAGAGCCTAGTGGGAAATCACAATATCCTCAGTAAAAAACCTCAAACTCCTATTTATGGACTCCTCACATTATTGAAAGTCCCAAATTTTTGACAACTTCCATTTCAGAAGCAAGATATTTTCTTCCATAACAAAACAAGGCTTAATGTATTAAATTTTGTGTCTTTAGACATTATGTACACAGAAGTACCTTTTCTGATGCAATGTTCTTATTTCAAAATTAGAAATGTTATATTATTTTCTCGACATGATATAATTATAATGCCATAATTAGAACAGTTATGGACGTTTTGAATTTTTAAATAGTTTCTTATTCTGACTGGATAACATTGCTTCAAACAAACGATTAAAGAGCAAGCACTGCTTTTCTTCACCTCTCCTTACACTTGTATGTAGTGATTAATATAAGATATCATTGTGGCAAATTATTTAGAAGTTTAGTTATAGCTTATTTAGGTGACTGTACCAGGGTACTAAGCTTCAAACTGGGATCCATAAAGCTTTGTTAATATTAGAAAAATTAATTAACTAATTTTGAATAGTTAAACAATCTATGTGTTCATGTTAAACAGATACATTGTATATGACAGCATGTCCCCTTTGGCTGGGCTCATTTTGAGATAAAACTTAAAAACTAAACCAGGATCTGTCTCACATCAGTGTCAAAATTTGATGTAATTTTCTGCAAGTGTTTATTTTGTTCAATTACTGACCCAATTTACCCCCTTTTCCCCATCCCGGGGGAATCCATATTCTGGGAATGATTTAAAATGATAATGTACATAATGTACCTAGAGTTACATAATAATGTTCTCCTGATTATCTCCTCCTTGTCTTGTTGACAAGGAGGAGATTTGCTTGCCCTAGGAGATAAAACATACCTTCCATAATTATGTGTGTTAGGAATGGAGCGTAAGCCATGATTTCTTATTCAGAATTTGAACCAGAAATTGTCCTTCTCAATTGATCTAATTTTGCCCCCACCACCCATGAGCATCTGGTAATGACTAGACACATATATTTGTTGTCACAAATTGGAGGAAGCAGAGATTACTATATATTATCTACTTAGCCCTTAGTAATATTATGAATCACTCTACAGTTCACAGAATAAATCCCTAATATGAGAAAGATTTCAGCCCAAAGGTCAATAGTGCTAATACTAAGAAATCCTAATCAGTGAAGAAAACCCAAGGGAACTATTTGAAAATTAGTCAATTGCCTACTTTCACCTAAGGAAAATTCATACAAATAGGCAAAGAAAAATCTATCTTGTGGTTGTGACGTATTTGTTAAATAATTCTTTTGCTTTTTCTTCTATAAATTATGTTTTATCACACACAACCGGTGCTCCACCACTTGAGTTATGCTTCTAGCCCAAGAAGCATACTGGTTATTTTGAAAATGGATTTTATGAACTTATTCTAAGTACCTCGGATTATAGGTGTGATCTACTAGTACCAAGCTAGATAAATCATATCTTAATGTTACTCCATGAAAGGAAGATGGGCCCATTTCAAAAACCTTCTTGAGGAAGGAAACACACACATACTCACCTACCCACAATAATAATTAGAAGTTTATCCTGTGGCAATTAACTCAAAGAGTACTCTAATACATTACAATTGATTTTTTTCTTTGCTATATTGGGAAATTTCAGTAGGAAATAATTGCTTATCAATACTGAATTAGAGGTCTGGGAAGGTGGTTCAGTGGTGAAGCGCTTGCCTGGCCTCCATGAGGCCCTGGGTTTGATTCGTCAGAACCACACACAAAGAAAAAGTGGGAAGTGGCCCTTTGGCTCAAGTGGTAGAGTGTTAGCCTTGAGCAAAAAGCAGCTCAGGGGCAATGCCCCTGGGGCAAAGCCCCAGGCAATAGTAATAATAATAATAATGAATTAGAAATAGAATTGAATATTTATGTGTAATAAATTAATTTCCTGTTTATTAAACACTACAACCTTGTGTCATTTTGTAGCCACAGAAGCTTAAAATGGCAATGCATTAACATAAAATAGAAGCTCCCTTGTACAGCTACTTAAAAATAATTTTAGAAATCAGAAAGAAAAAAAGAGAAAAGAAATGAGAAAGAGGGGGAAGGAATATCTATCCAGTAGAGAAATTTTGAACCCAAATATTTTGAGTTCTTTTCCTTCTTGTCTTTCCAGTAAAATTGTGCTGTCCCTTAATTTGTTTATTCATAAATTCTAAATTGAGCTTCCAGAAAAAAATATATACAATAACAGATTGTAATTTTTACAGATTTTGTATTTTATTTTCTCTGATAAAAATTACATATTTTCTTTCTATTTACATACTCATATATGAAAATGAAGTCTTCCTCCCTTGTTCTATTTACATAGATGAGCATATTTACATTAATTCTACTCTTTCGTAAATAGTCTTCATCACACCAGAGATACAAGCAGATTTAAATTGCTAAAGACTTCTACAGTTTTAAAGATATTGCTTAATTTTTTTTACCTCGTATATTTGTGAGGAAAGACATTTTGGTGGTAAGACTTAGTAGTTCAAAAATTGTCACTGCTATAAGGAAATAGCTATCTTCTGGATGCTTTTATGGTACTACTATAAAAAATATTCATGTCAAGTTTGAAAGTCAGTTCCTGATGGCTACATGGAACTTGGCCATCAGACCAGCTAATGTGCAATTTTCATCATTCCTGTAGAAATCAGCAAGAGCATATCATTGTGCAATTACTAGAAAAATGAACAGTTCTGTTCACAAGAGCTTGGCAATTAATTAAATGATATGCTTGTTCATCTTGCAGGTCAAGCAGATAATTCTGCTGAGAATTGCTTTGAAATCATGCATGGTTCAACTTAGCCCTTCTGAATCTCAAGGGAGATTGACAGGTCACACTGCATAGAGCACTTCTTGTGACTGGAGGACTAATACTAGTTAATCCTGTTAGCATTCAGAATGGGATAAGAGATGAATAAAGAGTCATAATTGAATGGTACAAACAAACACGAATTTTGAAAATCCTGCAACTAAAATATAATAATTGTATTGTACATACAATAATATTATAATTATGTTAGATGACAATTGGTTTTATATCTGTCATGACATTAATTTATCTGATTTTTATATTAATTTGTATCTTTATCACTCTGGTAAAGTTTAGTACTTCCATTCCTCTGCCCAAAAAACTAAAAGTTGAAAAATATGAACAGATATTATTTTATCCTTTAAGGCTGAAATTGAGAATTTTTATTTTTATTATATCAAGTCAATATAAAAATTTTAAAGAATTAAAGAAAATACTATACATTTTAGAAACAGATTAGCCAGAAGTAATTGAATAAATTAACTGAATATTTTGTGTCACTAATATATGTGTATCTTCTTTATTATTTTGGAGTACCATACTTGTAGCTTATATATTGGGCTAATATTTCTTATGGAAACTTCAGTATACCTAATATGTCTTATACAAATAGACAATTGTTAGTGTATGAATAAACAATATTTCTTTAGCAAGATAGCTTGTTTTTAACACTGGTAGAATCAAATAAAATGGATTTGAGCTTTTGACTGTACAAATAAATACTAGTATCCACAGAAATTTGTGCCAACAAATAATTCTGGTTTATAAATGTTCAAGTCACCACACAGAAATTTACCTTGAGGGTTTATTTGCCTATTAGATTTTATAAAGCAAAGGTTCATTTCTATTTAAAAATCTTTCAGTCATACTACTTCAAATCTAGAATGTTAGTTTTACCCTGATATTCTCCCATGATATAATTTATATACAGTCATGTTGGAACATGAATATTTAATTATGTATTATAAATTTATCATATCTTTCTTGGCAATAAAATAGGTAAGAAAGGTGTATTTTGGGCTCTATCCAAAAAACTTTATTTATGTTGCTAGTATGAGTTTCAAACACAAATGCCTACAGGGTCTAGGCAGGCTCTGTACATACATGACATGGTCTGAGTGTAAGAAAATAGGAAATGGTAAGCAGTTAAGGTGCATGTGCATCCTAAAGCAAATTATTTCCATATGGCTATCTGAGAACACTATTGCTAGAGCTTAGAATTTCTCAAAGGACAATAATAGAGGTTTGTATCTTAAATTCTTAAATTTTAAGTGAGAGATTATTTGTGTGACTCATCACATGGGACAAATATATTTAAGAACCATAAGCAGAATTTCAGCTTACATTTGCTTGGGATTATCTCACAAAATTAAATAAGATTTTAATATCTGACTACACAGTGATTTCTCAAACCCTATAATCCTAGCTACTTAGATCTGAGGATTACAGTTTGAAGTCAGTTTGAGAAGGGAAGTCCATAAAATGCTTATCTCCAATCAACCACCAAAAAGACAAAAGTGGAACTGTGGATCAAGTTCCAGAGTGCTAGCTTTGAGCAAAAAAAGTTTAGAGACAGTGCCCAGGCCTGAATTCAAGCCCCGGAATTATCCCCCCCAACAAAAGACTTTCGTTTATAATTATATTTATTCTTCATGTACTATTTTCCTTGAGTAATATAATCTTTTTTTGGGGGGTGGGGTCCGGTCGTGGGGCCTGAACTCTGGGCCTGGGCACTGTCCCTCAGCTTTTCAGCTCAAGGTTAGCGCTCTACCACTTGAGCCACAGCGCCACTTCCAGCTTTTTTCCTTTTGCTTATGTGGTACTGAGGAATCGAACCCAGGGCCTCATGCATGCAAGGCAAATGCTCTACCACTGAGCCACCTTCCCAGCCCGAGTAATATAATCTTTATAAATAACAAATGTCCAACCATTTCCCATCTCGACAATTTTAGTCAATCTTATTTTCTAGATTTCAAATTATTACAACTACCATAGTCTATGAAGCTACCCATAAAACCTTAAATAATTTGCTATTATTCAAAATTAATTTTATTAAATATATATGTATGATTAATAAAGACATATAATAGTAAATTATATAATAATTCCTTTATTACATGTTTTCCTAAATCCAACTTAAAATAGTAGAATCTGCATATATTTAAAGCACCATTTTTCTCAGATAAGATAAAAATAAGTTGCCTCCCCCTCCCAATCAAACTCTTCATTTTTTAATGGATTATATATGTTTATATTTTATCCTTTGACTACGTTTTTAGTGGTGATCCCTGGCTCAAGAAAGAATGTAGAAACACAGAAATATTCTAAGGGCAAAGCAACATAACCTACCACCCAAGAAGCTAGCCCAGAGGAGCTTGAAAATGATGCCTTGACTGAGATAAACAGTGAATAATTAAGAATTCTTTAAAAGCCATGAGTAAGGTGAACTTGATCTAAGAATGTGCTGGGGATAAATTCCTTAGGAGAAATCTGCTAAAATGTTAAATTTGAAATGTGATGGTCAAAGCCATTTCTAAATTATTTTTCTAAAATTGTACTCAGTTTACAGTAGAAGAATACCTGAAATCAAATCAATTAATTTTAGCTAAATTAGGAAGTTTAAAAATTATGTGGAATCATATACATATATATATGTATATATATATATATATATACATATATATATCAGTTTGGGGGATCTTGCAGCTGTTCATAGTTTTACTTCATAGCACGTGTCACTGTGACAAATGAAAAATATTTTCATCCACTAGGATTACCGAGTTGCTGAAAAGCAATAAACAAACTGTAACAAGAATTATGTATGTAACTGGCAGTTAATCAGACTACTCACTAAGAAAATGAGAAGATTGGATAGGGTTTTCTACTAACAAATGGTGTACATTACATTAATAATTTATTAACAAAACTTTGTGACTACTACTGGTTAATGTGGTTAGCATTAGCTTAGTTTAATGATTTCTCAAAAAGTATAGATATAGCTCCCTTTGAAATTATCCTTTTAGTAGACTTTGCATCTTTAAGAGTAGATTTCTATCAAGAGGCCTTTCCAAAAAGGAAAGTGGGTAGTAAAATGTTCCCACATATTTTGTACCTTATTCTAGCTGACTGGAGTGTTTTCTTTAATTTATTTTCTTCCTAACCCTTATTAGTAAAGTGGCAAATAATTATTCTGAAAGTTACGATTTCTTCTGAGGAGCCCTTTAGTGAGACTTCAAAAACAAGAGTCAATACTATTTCTTGGAAATACTCTGAAAGGGCAAATGGTGACATTTAAATATTCACCACCATCAGATCTGTAGTGAGGTAATATGCTCAAAATCAATATAATCCTTCATGAATAAAGTAATCTAAATATTTTATAAAAATCCAACAATAAATCAGGCAAGAATCGTTTATTTTACTGAATGTGAATGTTAAGCATGACTCTCAAATAAAAAGAAACTGGAGAATTGTGCCCCTCTTCCTGGCCCAGAATCCTGTCTGTGACCTAAATAAGAGTCATTTCTGTTCTGTAATTACCATTCTAATGAGCTTTTTGCAGTAAGTCGTCTGAGGTTTTATAAAACAAAAGCTTCCTTAATATCTTTCTGATAAAAGTCATATATATATATATATTTGTATATGTGTAATGTATATGTGAATATATAATGCAAAGTTAGAATGTTAATGACACCTAAAAGAGGATTTATGATATTTTTGCCCAAAGTTATAGGAAAATAAAGACAAAAGATTTTTAATGTCTTTGTCTTTAATGGCATTAAAGTATGGAGTGAAGGCAAATTAAATTGTCTAAAGGAGTAAATATTTTCATAAGTGTTGACAAAATAGGAAAAGGAATGAAAAGCCTTTTGCAATCACACACTTGTTTACCCCTACGGCTTTAATATCTGTGTATGTAAATGGGTGGGACTGGACGTCTTACCCAAACAATCCTTTGTCCTGTCAGACAGTGAAAGAGAAAGACCATAATCTTTGGTGTCCTGGAGAATGTTGGTTGGTCTTCAGGGAGTGACGGTCATGTAATTTAGGCAACTTAGTGTCTGCCTTAGCTCTCTGTATTTATTTACATATGATTTGTTTGGGAGGGAGTAGAGTGGGGAAAGGAAGATGTATTACAAACTGCTTCTCCCAATTAGTTTGTGAAGTCTGCTTTCATGTGGAATATGTCATCATTCAATGAGCAAGATAGGGAGAAAATTGTTACAGATGGAAGAATTCTGATCTCTTACACATGGGAAATAAGCAGTGGCTTAAAAAAGTCTGTATGTGATCTATTTTCACATATGAGAGAGACATCTTTGATGCAGAGACTGAGTGCTAGGTGGGCATAAATTCTTATGACTTACAGAGGCAATGTTTCTTTGTACCAAGAAAGACTCTTGGATTACTTGTGTTTTACCCTGATCATTACCATCAGACTCATATTCAGGACCCAACTTTAGATAACAAGTCTGCCCAGTAAAGAAGATACATATGTGTTTTAGGAGAAAGAACTTCTATTTGGTAAAACTTCTTGCAGATGGGCTGGGAAGGTGGCTCAGTGGTAGAGTGCTTGCTTTGCATGCATGAGGCCATGTGTTCGATTCCTCACCACCACATAAGCAGAAAAAGCCAGAAGTAGTGCTGTGGCTCAAGTGGTAGAGCACTAGCCTTGAGCTGAATTGCTCAGAGATAGCACCCAGGCCTTGAGTTCAGGCCCCAAAACTGACAAAATAAAAATGAAAAACTTGTTGTAGATACCCTCATGTGGGATTTTTGCCCAACCGCTTAAAGGCTTAGCATTATAAATAGGGTTTGAAGGCAGTTGAATAAGGAAAGACACTATTACTTTCAAAGCAAACACTGAAGTACAAACTTGTACAATAATAATTATTTTTACAGTTTTAGCAATTGACTGAAAGAAACTATAACCAGAAATAGAACTATTAACACTGAACCTTCATGCACATGACTTGCCTTATGAACTACCTTCTAGTGCTTTCTATCTCCCCAAAGTTAACACTTGTGGAACACTCCTATGTGCCTAAGCATTGTTCTAAATACTTTATATGTAGTTGTATAGGGTTTAGAATTTCTAATTTTCTAATTGTCCAGAATACAAAAAAACTAACTTGATCAAAGGCACATAATAAAGGAGACTGAGAGCCAAATTATCCCCATTTTACATCTTAATCCATATTTTAATAAACTAATATATAGAGAGAGACATTTTAATTCTCAATCTGCCTATTGAGAAGTAAAACATAATAAGATCCTCACAATTAGGAAATGATTATTATTACTTATTACAATTCCTTATTAGTATTATTACAGATGGAAATTTAGGTGAATTAAAAATATTTGAACCGGGGCTGGGAAGGTGGCTCAGTGGTAGAGTGCTTGCCTTGCATGCATGAGGCCCTGGGTTCGATTCCTCAGCACCACATAAGCAAAAAGAAAAAAGCCAGAAGTGGCGCTGTGGCTCAAGTGGTAGAGTGCTAGCCTTGAGCTGAAGAGCTGAGGGACAGCACCCAGGCCCAGAGTTCAGGCCCCACGACCGGACCCCCCCAAAAAAAATATTTGAACCACTGGGCACCAGTGGCTAATGTTTGTAATCCTAGCTACTCAGGAGGCTGAGATCTGAGGATCTTAGTTCAAAGCAGGCCTAGACAAGGAAAGTCTGTGAGACTCTTATCTCCAATAATCCACTCAGAAAACCAGAAGTGGCACTGTGGCTCAAGTGGTAGAGCACTCACTAGCCTTGAGCTGAAGAGCTGAGGGACAGCGCTCAGGCTCAAGCCACATGAGACAATAGATAGATAGGTAGATAGATAGATAGATAGATAGATAGATAGATAGATAGATAGATAGATAGATAGATTTGAACCAATAACCTCCTATTCCCCAAATAAATTCCCTGTCCTCCCAAACAGTAGCATTTACCATGGCTTCCCATGATCACAACAAGTAAAACTGATCCCAGTAGACACATTGTAACTGGAAGATTTCTCAATCCCCCTTTAACTAGAAGTTTTACTAACAAAATGGGTCATGATGAATAATAAATTGAGCTGTGTGACTATGGTTCATACTTGTAATCAGAAAGCTGAGATCTGAAAATTACTGTAGGAAGCAAGCTCAGACTTTTATCTCCAATAAACTACCACAAAACAAGAAAAGTAGCATGTCTTAAATAAACAAAAAGAAGCTCAGGGATAGCACCTTGACCCTGAGTTCAAGAAGCTCAGGGATATCACCCAGATCCTGAGTTCAAGAAGCTCAGGGACAGCACACAGATCCTGAGTTCAAAACTAGCACCAATAATAATATTAGTAATAATAATTTTTAATGATGAAGAAATTATTGCATTTTGACAATTAGATAATGAAATTGACACTAAATTTGTTACAGCTCATCTTGAAAACTGAAATAAAATGCTAAATATTTGTACTTTCTTCTCATATGCAATTTTTTATTTCAATAAAATAATGCATGCATTTATTTACCAATATGCCTTTGATCTCCTAAACATTTAAAGGATAATTTTCTTACAGTTTAATAAGATAAGAAGAAGTAAATTGATAGTAAGACCTCATGAAACTTGTTTACCAGAATCAATATTCAGAGTCAGTCTCAGGATGAATGGGCTAGTCAGTCAGCAAAAGTTTGATTTGGCTGCATAATTTAACACATTGTAATTTCATGATCTTTGGAAACTAATGAAGTCATTTCAAATGGGGTTTTTCATACAGAGTAAGCTTAACAAGACACAGATTTTGAATGTTGTTGGAAGTATGCTATGTGAAAAATAAAATACCACAGCATATTTCCTAACACAGAAATCAGTAAGTCCTTATTAGTATTGTTATTGTTGATATTACCAGTTGGAAATTTTATGGAGAAAGTCCCTAGATGACCACAATAAGAAATTGTCAATGAATACCCTGTTAATAAATATGGATATATATATATATCTTTAATATTCATAGGTATATTTTTTCTAATTTATATAATTCTTTTCAACACATACACACCATGTGCATACACACACACACACACACACACACACATCCCACACACACATACAAAAGTCAAATAAAAACAGTAATATCAAAAGGGCATAAGTTAAACTAATTAACTCTGATTCAGTTTTACATAACAGCAAAGACTAGAAACTAAAATGAATTAAAAATAGATCTCTACATTTGCTTTTTTTATGTGTTGCAGATTTAAACTTTTATTTTGTACCAAAGAAGTGAGTTCACATGTGCATGTCTTCACTTGAATGTTCCTTATGAAACAAGTTTAGATTTATTAGAGAAAGTTAAACTTAGTAAGCAAGTTGAAACGAGGACTATTCAATTTAGATTTCCTTCAGTAAAACATGTTGGTAACAGGACTTCCCCAGCCTGCTCTTTTTCAACACTGAGTTTTATTATACTCACACACACAGTATTTCAAACACTCGAGGAAGTGCTGTATCCTACTTAAAGGCCTGGTTGTTAAAATGCTCTGAAAGGTATTTTAGACCCTCTATTTGTTTAAATTTGTTTCTTTCATACCCCATTTACTTTCCAAGGGATTCGCAGTAAAAACTCTCAAACACATACAACCCTGATATTTTATATGTATATAGATATATAGATATAGATATAGATCTGGGATTACAGGGATGTACCAACACACCCAGTTATACTCTGTGACTTAGAAACTACTGAAACAATGTTTTATTAAACAACAAAGTAGAAATGCAACACAATCTTAAATATTTGTAAAATTGGGCTAAAAGGATGCATGACTCGTACATCTTCATACACTTTTGAGGAGGAGCCTCTTTTATAGCCCAGGCGGGCCTCAACCTGGTGTTCTTCTTGTCCCTATTTCTGCAGTGCTGGGATTGTACATGTGAAACACCATTCCAAGGAATAGTTATTGCAAGAAAGAAAAGTAAGATTTGACTGGTTTCAATTGTCAAGTAGGACAAGAAGTCAGTTAAACTTTAGGTGGAAAGGAAAGATAACCTAGCCTTAAACAGTTGGATGCTGTAGAAACTTGATTGCAAACTGTGAGGGGGAAGTCGCATGCGGTTTTCAGATTCCTGAAAAATAAATGTTAAAATTATGTTCCAATTCCAATATATTCACTTCATTAGAAAAATAAAAAGCTTAAAAGTTCTTTTTAAACTGTAGATATTTCATCATGATTTTGAAAAATTAAATTATTTTTCATTTTTCCAATTGCGAACAAAAGACAACTTATTTTTTCTAATTAAACCAACTGTTTACAGTGTCTCCTCTCATTCTCTCTCTCTCTCTCTGCTTTTCTCTCTCTCTCTCACACACACACACACAAACACACACACACACACACATACACACAGAGTTCCTACACTCCAGATTACTTTCTATATTTACAATTCGATGTTTTGTTCAAATGATTCACTTGCTTTAAATGAAATTTAAATGTATTGTGATAGTCTAAAGTTAAAAACGACTCCAATCTTACTGAATATCAGCATGTAAATGAACTTTATATAAATTCCTTTGCAACCCTATATATGCTTTTGCAAATTGAACACATATAACAATATCGTTTTGAGCACTATAACTGCTTGATTTCTTGTAGCTCTAGATTATAACATACTTTATGAATCCAATATTCTTTGATATGCAGCTAATAAAATGATCTCTAAAATAACATGTTTTAAATTATTTCCTCAATTTTTTCAGTACTTGTTATTCCTCTTCCCCTCCCCAAATTAGATAAATGTATATACAAGATGCAGGATAGCAACATCAAGTGCAGTGACAACAAGGGATATACCATAGGGAGAAGAACATACAAAGGAAAAAAATCATATAGTACATTAAAAACAACAACAAAGGAGGACACATGATGACCCATTGCAACAATGATACCCACAAGACAGTATATTAGAAATGAACTTTACAACTTTGGGGGGAGGGAGAGTGAGGGAGGTGGGGAAAGGAAGGAATGGGATAGTGGGAAAACAACAAAGGAGGGGATAACAATGCTTAACAAGAAATGTATTCATTACCTTACTTATGCAACTGTAACCCTTCTATATAGTATCTTTACAATAAAATAAAATTTTAAAAAATACTTCCTCAAAGCTAATTAATATTTTTTATCTTTTTTTGTTGTGAAAATACCCTACAGAGGGGTTACAATGACATGAGCAAGGTAATGAGTACATTTCTTACCAAGCATTGTTACCTCTTCCTTGTTTCTCCTTTCCATCTCTTCCCATCCCCACTTCCCACCCCTGCCTTTTCTCCCCCCTTCTCGCGCCAAAGTTGTAAAGTTAACCTCTTGCACCTCTCATTGTTACAATGGGTACACCTGTATCCCTAGTTAAACAATTTGTTTTTTCCCTTCCCCTCCACAAATTATACCAACATCAAATACAGTAGGAGGGGGCAGGGGGGGGAGACATACAAAGCAACAAAGAAATCATCTTATAAATATGTTAGAAAGCTAATTAACTTATTCAATTTTTCTGGAAAGACTACTTTTCCTTTCAGAGATACTAGTTATTTTTCATTTTTGTCATATCTCTGCAGCGAATTAAGATTACTCTAACCATTTCTTGGTGGAATTTAACATTTTTCCCACATTTTTGCCCAGTGCTATTGGCTCATACCTGCAATCCTAGCTACTTAGGAGCTGAAAGCTGAGAATCACAGTTAAAAGCCTGCCAGGGCAGGAAATTGTGATACTTTTGTCAACAATAAACTACTAGCCTTGAGCAAAAGAAGCTTAAGGACAACACCTAGACCCTGAGTTCAAATGCTAGGAGCAGAAATAGAGAGAGAGACAGAGACAGAGAGACAGAGACAGAGAGACAGAGACAGACAGAAAGAGAGAGAGACAGAGACAGAGAGACAGAGACAGACAGAAAGAGAGAGAGACAGAGACACTCAGAAAAAGAAAGAAAGAGAAAAAGAAAGAAAGAAAGGAAAGGAAAAAATTCCACATTTTGCTATGATTATTTGTTATTTAAACCCATTTTAGCATCAAGTACAAAACAACATGATCAAAATTAACATAAACCAAAAGCAAAATGTGTTATTGCATGTTCTTTGAAAATCATACATACATCTGCCTTGAGATTGCATTCTCCATTGAACTCGTTTGTTACAAGGATACAATTCTTTCTACCTTTTCAAATATATTCTCTTTTCATGTTATAAAAAGGATAGCAATGTCCCATTCTTACATTTACGACTCTGATAGCACCAAAAGTGTGTATTATTTTCAGCTTTCAGTTCATCACTGTAACTCCAGAGACTGATCATTTCTCCATGATGTGATCCATGATATCTAGAGTAGACAGTATCCTGCCAAATACATGCAAAGGAGAGCAAGTGCTTATACAAAAATTTAGAACTGTAAGCACCCTTCTCCCAAAGGAGTTGGTCTACTATAGAGTCTAAATTATATAATTAATAGTGATCATATTCATTTAGCCCTAGTCAATTTAGCCTTGATCAAGTATATTTTTAATATGGACAAAGACGAAATGTTGTCTCTGAATCATCTGTAAGATGAAATAGTTATAGGAGAATTTAATTATCTGACCCAAACCAAAGTCTTATAAGTGACATTGGTATTATTTGAATCACCTCCACAGCTCTCTAATGCAATTATTTTTCCTCTGGAAACTAGGATTTTCTTATTGTTGTAAAAAGGATCTTGATAACAAGGATGTTTATGTTGCTTAATTCTTCCTTTGTTTTTAGTTTTAAATATACTGTGTTAGGGCCGGGCGCTGGTGGCTCACGCCTGTAATCCTAGCTACTCAGGAGGCTGAGATCTGAGGATCGCGGTTCAAAGCCAGCCCGGGCAGGAGAGACCATGAGACTCCTATCTCCAATAAACCACCAGAAAACCGGAAGTGGCGCTGTAGCTCAAGTGGTAGAGCGCTCACCTTGAGCTGAAGAGCTGAGGGACAGCACCCAGGCCCAGAGCTCAAGCCCCACGACTGACAAAAAAAAAAAAAAAAAAATATATATATATATATATATGTATATATATACTGTGTTAGGTACTATATATTTTTCAATTAGACATGTAAGTTTATGAGTAAAATGAATCTTGAGGGCTGATGATTATTTTCTGTTTGGAAAATTTGATGATTCTGTTATTGTGAATTACTAATACTTGTTTTTGTTTAAAAACAAACCAAAACAAAATACACAAAAACAGCTTTGAATCCTGCTTATGGTGTTTCAACCTGCCTGCAAAACACTAATCCGAGAACTCACAATCACTGGTCCTACCTAAGTTATCTTCATAGCCTTCTCTTATTTGGTTATATTGCTTCCAAGCATTTCTCTACCAGTCCATTCTCCACAATGGTGTGCTCTTACATAATAACAGCAACTATGGTAATGCTCAGCCATGTCTTTGATCCTGTCTGTTATTTATTATGTTAAATTCATATTCTTTTATTTGATCTGTAAATCTGATCAAAACCTGCAATCAGAACCATAAAGTTTCCCTCCTGTCTTACTACTACATATTACAAAAGAAAAGTTTGTGCCAGCAATTGTTTAAAAACTCTGGATAAAATAAGCATATTCTGTATGTTTTTACTTCAGTAATCTCTCAACTCAGCTTAACTTGTATTTTCAGGGGATCAAATGGCTGCCAACCAGCTACTGGTACTACTGGTACAAATAGATGTCCTCATATTTCATGATCCAATCCTTTTTAACTGTTTCACCAGACTCAACAGTGATTTTAAGACTCACTTTTTGTTGAATGGTAACTGCTTTGTACAACTTAAGATAATAGAAATATATTTTTAAAAGGAACTCATGGAAGAAATTCATAAGAAAAAAATCCTTGATGTTTTAATCAAAAACACAAACTGTAACTGCTAAAAATTTGTTTGGTATGATTGAGTCTTATGCATTACATTTCCCTGTGGCATTTCTATACTTACAATGTATGACATGTAAGCTAAAAGATAAATATAGAATCTGAATGATACTAATTGGATGTGTCATTCCATTAGGTTATAAAACTAGTCTAATGTTGTATGTTGCCTGCTTGGAAAAAATCCATGGTCAAATTCACCTTTACCCATAATATACATATATTAAGAGGCAGAGCAAATTCATGATAAATCTTTAGTTGGGATAAGCAGAAGCAGCAAACAGGAACAGCAGTTTAGAGACTTCTGCAAAATATAACACTGAGATCTCACTTGAGATTTCAATTAGGACATTGGTCCTATTAGTTCTAAAATAGCTGCTCTTCCTCAACATGCTGTAGGAAACCTTTCACTGAGTAAGTATTATGGACTATAACAAATAGTAAAGGAGAAAAAAAAATTTGATGGTAAGCATCAAGGAATGTAAAACATGAATTTAAGAAACTTGAAATATGTTGTTGTTACAAACAATATTATATGAAGAAACACATAGGGACTTAATGGAAAGTACAAGAAAAATTATCAATTGAAGGTCCTTTTTACCTATTTCATGTTTAAGAACACTATACAAAATATAGGCTCATAAGATGGCTCATGCTAAAACAGAACAGAAGTCATTGGTTATAGGAATACCTGCTATTCTAGGATTCAATTATGTATAATCATAGAACTTGGAGAAAACAACTATGCCACTCCTTAAGTAAATGTACTTAATTGAAAGTTCTTTCAGACAGTAGATTAAAAATGCATACTTCTTTCTACCAAGAAATTATAACAGCCCTTTCAAGTTGATATGTAGTTCAAGATAATAGAAATTTTGTCTTTTGGTTACATCAAGTCTGAGTGTCAGAAAGAGACCAAGATATTTCCCCCCACTCAGGAGAACAAGTAGTGTCATCAGAATTTTTCTTTCAAAGGAATTTTGAGCTTAATGATTTGTAAACACAAAAAAGATAGCAAATATTGTATCTACAATTTGAATTTTTTATTTTTCTTTTTATATTGTGAAAATACTGTACAGACGGGTTACAATTACATGGGCAAGATAATGAGTACATTTCTTTTTTTTTTCAAGAAAGGTGCTGAGGCATTTATGAGGAAATGTTATCCTACGCAACAAATAGTGCTGCAAAAATTAAATCTGTACAATAAAAATTATTTTAACCTGTATCTCATAAAATATTTATATATATTTATTGTGAAAATACTGTACAGAGGGATTATAATTACATAGGCAAGATAATGAGTGCATTTCTTATCAAGCATTGTAGTCTCCTCCTTTGTTTCCCCTTCCCATCCCTTCCCATCCTCCCCCCCGGCCCCCCAATCTTCCTCCCCGACCCCCACCAAAGTTGTAAAGTTCGTTTTCAACATAACAACTTGTACATCTCATTGCTGCAATGGGTCCACCTGTATCCCTATTTAAACAATTTGTTTTTCCCCTTCCCCTCCACAAATTATACCGACATCAAATACAGTGAAAGTATGACAAATTAATGTCAATAAGCTCTCTAAATTTAGGTTTCAAATAACTTTTCTTATTGCCTGTAGGACTGATAAGGTGACTACCATTTGACTTCATCTTGTAAACAAATTTCAGACAGAATTCATAAAGAATTATAATCTGCATTAATGAATGAAAATATTTAGTTTATAGTGAAATCCCCTATGGTTTCTAATACTGATATACATTGTAAAGACAAACATGTTTGGAGTTATTTGATTTTAACAAAATATTTTAGCCTGTAAGTCACATTATAATTCAATACTAAACTTCATGAGTTTTTTTTTGATTAGCAAAAATATTCACCCATTATAAGGGAAAACATGTTAAACTATCTTTATGCTAAGTGTCACTCTAATGTGTTTCCTCTAACCCTTTAAGCAGATGTTAGCTCTTGTATGCATGTCCCAGATCAGATTCCTTCATAACAACAGTCCCTGCATTCTTTCAATTAATGCCTATGTTTATTGTTTGCCAGCAATTACTATACAGAAGGATGCTGTTCAAAAAAAGAGATATGCAGAAGTAAGAGGGAGAAATTTCCAAATGACAACATAAAAGCATAAAACCAACAAACATTCATACATAGAATATAATCTCTCTAGGAGTAGGGAGACTTGAAAAAGGGGGAGTGGGGAACAGAAGAAAGGCAGAGAGAACAAGAAAAATACAGGCAAGATTACAAAAATGCAGTTTGAAAAATAAGAAATCGTAAGTCTAACATGTATGAAATGTGCTCAAACTTATTAGGAATTAGGGGACATGCTAATTAAAATATCAGCATATCACTTTACACCCATGAGAATAGCAACTTTGAGAAAGCTGGACAGGTCCCTGTGTTGGCAGGTGTGGGAACTGGGAAGCTTCCTGCACAGTATGGTCAGTCATCCTGAAAAACAATCTGTAGCAGTTCTTCATTCAATTAAATTCACATACCTGTTCTTTCCTTTAAATCCACTGCAGAGCTTGGAACAATTCTCATAGAGCCTGTGTGGGAAACCAAACAGGAATATAGTTGAAGATGTTATTTGTAGTAACAAGGGATTGGAGGCAATAGATAATTAAAGCCTGGAGAATATATCCAGGGAACTACTACAACACAGGGATTACAGATAACATTCTACCTCTTCAAACCACATAGAAACTCATCTTAAAAACATAATACTCAGATAAAATAAATAAGACACATCTATAACAAATGTCTGTTTAAAAAATGCATGCACACAACATCCCAATATCTTTTTTATATATTTTTATTGTAAAAATACTGTACAGAGGGGTTACGGTTACATGAGCAAGGTAATGAGTACATTTTCTATCAAGCACTGTTATAAGAACAAATTACACTAAAAGGTACCAATAGCACATATTAAGATTGATGAAGTAAAGAATGGCAACAGGAATAGAGAAAAAATAAATAAACCAAATAAAAGATGAGCTTTATCATCAATAATGCAAACTATCAGTAACAATTAAGTTAGGATTGATATCACCTTATACCTCCATTGCAAAACAAAACAAAGAACAAAAAAAATGAATGGGCACCTGCTTCCTGAAACAAACAGAAAGAGACCTAACATCCATGTTTCTTTTTTTTTTCATCATCCATTTTTCCGTGATATTCAAACTGATTCCAAGTACATCACTGAGTGTGAGTTAAATTGACTTTCTTGGACTAAATGTCTCCTCACCCCTAAAATCAATATTTCCAGACAAAACTCTAAGATTCACCTGGGAGAACAAATAGTGCTTCAGTATCCCTTTCATTGAAACTTCTCAAATTTCAAGGCATTTGTAACCAACTTGACTACATAAAGGGCCTACTGGAGCCAGCCATTTATAATTTTGAGTTATCTGTTCCAACATAAAGGAAAAATTCTCTTTCATTTCTAATAGAGATAAACTCTTTCCTGGGAATAGTTCTGTTTGTGGTTACAAAGTCCAAATGATTCAAGGCTGCTGCCAGTGGAGGTGCCAGTTCAGGCACTTTCTGTGTCCAGAAAAGACTCTTTCTCATCAAGATGACTTTGATATAAAACCACTGATATTTAAATATCAAAATGTAAATCTTTGGCCTGGCAATAGCCCTCCATGTGGGAGGCTTGGATGAGATTTCCAGACCTGCTCCCTTGTCCTTGGAGCTGCAGCATCTGGAAATGATACTTTTAGCCATAGTAATACTTCAGGCTCTCAGAGGATATTGCATCCAACATTTTCAGTGTACACAGCAATTTATTAATCCTTGAAACACCTATAGAATGTAGGCAGATTTGTTTCCCCCTTGAGTAACTAAGGCAATAGGGAGTGGAAATGAGGACTGTACAAAGCCAGGCAGTTGGAGGAGCTGTGGAAGGAAGTTCATTGCAATTAGGAAGATAGCCAATCCTATTATACAGTGAAGTCATCTGACACCACTACTACACAAGCTTTAAAAAAAAATTATAACTTTTACTGCATGCATTTTTAAACCAAAATTAATGAAAGCTAGAGGAGCTAACAAAAATAAACTATGACATTTAAAACATGTTCTTAAAATATTACTGCATAATCCAATTTATTGAGTTCAATTAGCCGACAACAAAGAACAAAAACTTTGAAAATGGGTGAGCCATGTGGTATCTTTGTATTGGGAATGATTGTAACAGTTTTGTTCAAAGTACTGCTCCCTCTTTCCTAAGAAATAAGAGACTTTTGCTTTCTGCTATGTGCCTCTTGGTTTTAATTTCTTAGTCAATGAAAAATGAAATCCAAATTCTTTGTGAACATTAATAGAACTATTAATAGAATATTAATAGAACTATGTTGGTGACTCCTGAGCAGGTGGCCTGTGCTCCTTATTGCTTTGTGGTAGTGACTGTGAATTCCTCCCAAAGACTGTAAACTCATTTCTGTATTAGATCTTACTGGTTTACCTTTTCTTCCTGGAGACTCACAGGACAGATGAAATATGTACAAGGTTGTGGTAGTACCTTAGGAAGATTCATAATAGAGGGTTGTACATCATCTGCATTGTCCACTCGTGAAGCTGATACAAAACTTGAAGTGTAAAACAATTCCTCAAATTAATATAGGACTAAATTTCTGCCTTATAAAAGGGAACACAGAAGACAAGTGTCCTAGAGATACTGATTTTTCGCATATGCCAGCCATTAAAAGATAACATGAGATGCCCTTTGAAAGTACAATCTTCTCATTAATATTTTAAAATTTAAAAAAGATACATTTTATTAATAAGTACATTCATTGCCTTTGTATTTAGCATCTTGCTTTCATTGAAGTGTAAGATTACAAATAGGTTTCTCCTCAGAGTCTTCACATTTGCATAGAATGTCAAGCCTTTTTCATAATGGAACAGTCACTTTCTTTAATATTAGACTGTTATATTATTAATGCTACTGGAACATTACTGCCATATTATCTTTAATATTAATGTTACAATAATCTATGACTTGGGCCAGTATGTTACTAAAATAATGTTAAAACTACTTAGGATTTTATAAAGATGAAGAATCATTTATTTTTATCAAATTGCCTTTAAATTTTTGGTGTGATTGACCCTGTGCACTTCTAGTTGCCTCTCCAGACACAGTTATGGCATTTGACTTCTCTCATTTACACTTGTTTAGTTATCGCAGACTACATGCAACACAGGCATGATGACATAATACAGCCCTGTCAAATGTCTTTCTTGAAATTAAACAGGTCTCTTGTGCACATGTCTTCTGTGGTCGTGCTGATAATGTGGGAATCAAACAAATACTCAAGGTGAATTATTTCCTACAAGATCCAGATTTGTTGTTTTCATTCTGAAGAAAATCTCACCTACCTAGCACTGTTTCATATCCCAAAGCATAATCCAACAAAATAAACATGAAAAGGCACTTTCTACAATACAAAGCACCCATTTTCCTGAGAACAAATGATTGTATTTCGTCAATGATTTTTTTAACATTTTTTGGATTAAGCTTTTCTGAAAGTCACTTTTCTCTTTATTTTACACATTTTTAGCACCTCCTTCTTTTGTAATTTTTTTTCTTGTCATTATAAAGGTGGCATTCAGAGGGGTTACAGTTACATAAGTCAGGTAAAGAGTGATTTCTTTTTTGGACAATGTCAGCCCTTCCCTCACTCTCTCCCAGTTTTTCCCTCCAATCCCTATCCACAAGCTTTACAGTTCATTTCAACATAGTGTCCAGCAAATACCATTGTGCATTTGTTCACCCTGTGTCCCGCCATTGCAGGGCAACGTTAGGATGAGAGTTGTTTGGTTAGCTCAGAGTTTATGTGCTTCTCATATTACACAATATGTATGCCATTCTCACCCCAACCATTGCATATTCGTAAATCCATATGCTGTTCTATACATCTTCTAGAAAATTCCTTACTCATCCCACACCCGTTCTCAAAATTTATCTTAATTGCCATTCTTTGTGATATCATCCACTTTCACTTTTTTCCAATAAATAATATTTCATCTTTCCTTTATGCCTACTTCCCCATAGTCTACTTACTACAGGTAGAATTATAAGGACAAAAATAAGATGTCAAGAAGTAGGTAAATATTTTCACTATTTGCGTGGATTTTTCCATATGTCATCATTTCTATCAATAGGTAACAGAAAGCCAGGCGCCAGTGGCCCATGCCTGTAATCCTAGCTACTCAGGAGGCTGGATCGCAGTTCAAAGCCAGCCGGGGCAGGAAAGTCCATGAGACTCTTATCTCCAATAAACCACTAGAAAACCAGAAGTGGCACTGTGGCTCAAGCGGTAGAGCGCTTGCCTTGAATGTATCTATTTTCCATAAATGCATTTCTACATGATTAAACGTGTGAAAGGCAGTCCTTACATTAGTCCTAAGTCTTATGAATTCCTACATCTTTTTAGATACAAAACTTCACTACCATAATACTGCATCAAATTTAAATTTAATTGGTGACATCCTGTTCCATAGTCACTCATACTGTTCTGTCTTTCATTCTCCAGCTTGGAACCTGTGCATGGCTATTTGTCGGCTCCCGCTTTGCTGTTTATCTTTCCATGATTACAGCTCTGATGTCTCTCATTTTTTCTCTCTCCTCTTAGATTTTTGTTTTCACTCTGAACTTCCCTTTTGCCCCATCCTTACAGTCCAAATAACCATTTCAAATGTAAAAAGCCTTTAGAGTAAAAGACAATGTACTTTATATTATGAAGTACATGATAGTTTCTTTATTTTTCCCATAAAGAGTTTACATAGGATAAACAGTTGGATTGTAACTAATGAGAAAGTACTTCAATTAAATTTGCAAGCATGTAGACATTAGATTGTACTCATATCCTAAAACTGTATGTCTCATGGAGATGTTATTTGTACAACCCTAACACTCAGAAAAGAATGGGTATAAACAACAACAACAAACAAACAAACAAACAAAAACGGGTAATTGGGCTGTTAAGGTAAGTAAACCAGGGCTGGGAAGGTTGCACAGTGGTAGAGTGCTTGCCTTGCATACATGAGGCTCTGGGTTCGATTCCTCAGCACCACATAAGCAGAAAAGGCTGGAAGTGGCACTTTGGCTCAAGTGGTAGGGTGCTAGCCTTGAGCTGAAAAGCTAAAGAACAGCATCCAGGCCCAGAGTTCAGGCCCCAAGACTGACAGAAAAAAAGAAGAAAACAAAGTAAACTCTATTCCAAATAGTCATCAAAAGTCAAACACTTGGAGTAAGATAAATTATCAGGAAAACACTGAAGAAGGGAAAGTGACATACGTATTATTTTCCTCTCTGAGACACAACTGTAATACTATATCTTGGGAATGTGGATTAATTCTCCCACACATCAGAGCACACATGATAGTTAATACAGATATTCTTAAGTTCCTACTTGCACATGTTCTGTGTCTTGTCTTCAGTATATAGACCTTACAATTTATAAATTATCAATATCTGGGTGTGTTTAAATATTCCAATGCTTTATATCAAATCCATTGAAGTTAGTTGCAATAGCTTGAGTTTTTTTGTGAGGACTGATATAAACTACTGAAGGTCTATTTCACACATTTGTTACCATTCTTCTTGTTATCAAAAATCTATAAGAGAGATGAGGATGCATTTACTAGGTTATCACATAGAAATATGAAAATGCAAAAAAATTAAGTTACCTATATATTCATAAAACTGAAAAATGGGGCCTTACTTAAGAACGTTTGAAAACGTGAACAATTTCAGACTAAGAAATAAATCATGGCTGAGCTGGGTGCTTCTGGCTCATGCCAGTAATCCTAGCTACTCAGGAGGCTGAGATCTGAGGATCAAGGTTTAAAGACAACCTTGAGAGGAAAGTCCTTGAAACTCTACCAGAAGTAGAACTGTGGCCCACAGTGGTAGAGCGTCAGCCATGAGCAAAAGAATTCAAAAATAACACCTAGGCACCAAGTTCAAGCCTCATGACCAAAAAAGAAAAAAATCATGACGGAGACATTGAGATATCTGAATCAGAATGGAGTATCGTCTGTATTCAGATGCCACATATTTGTATTAAGAATTGACTTAGCATAGTTAATAAATTGGCTTGGATGTTGCTAGCTGAAATTTTTAGGGATTCTGGATTTAAAACTATGGGTAAAAAATTTACTGCACTCAATCAAAATTAAATATGGTGCTGGAGTTTGAACACATGACGTTCTTTGCTAGGCTCCTACTTCACTCAACCCTTCATCTCAACACATTTTGTTTTACTTACTTTTGAGATATGATCTTGGACATTTTGCCTGGGCCAGATTCTGACTAATTCTGTTACTTATGCTTCCAGAAAAAGTAGCTAGATTAGGCATGTACAGTAATATCTGGTCTGTGTGCTAAATTTTAATGTTCCGATTAGCCTTGAACAGCAAATTCCCAGTCTCTGATACCTGAGTAGTTGGAAATAATAGGATTGCTCCAGCCAGAAACCAGTGGCTCAAGCACTGATCCTAGATACTCAGGAGGCTGAGATCTGAGAATCTTGATTCAAAACCAGCCCAGAAAGAAAAGCCCCATGAGTCTTTTATTTTCAATCAACTAAAAAACCGCGTTGCTGTGGCTCAAGTGGTAGAGCACTAGCCTTGAGCACATGAGTTCAAGTCCCACAACTGATGGAGGATGGGGAGGAGGAGGAGGAGAAGAAGCAAGAGGAGGAGGAAAAGAAGAAGATTATTGCACCACTATACCCACAGCCCTGAACTGTTTTTTTTTACTTTATGATAGTTGAAAAAATATATAACTACTCTTTTTCTTTCTTTCAAAATAGGATTCAATAAATACCATAAACTATTCAACATTTTGTTATAAGTAGAATATGCTTTTCCACACAATTTGCATAAATTTTAGCTAAAATAATGTCCTGGGTAGACATCAGGTAGGGGAGGCTTAATTATGATGTTTAGTTGAACAGGTATATTAAATGTAGCTTGACAGAGTATTGCCTACAATGGCAGGTAACTACATGTTACATCAAGATGCAGGTATCTCATGCATGCATTACCTTCACTTCTATTTGGTTCCTCATTTCTCAAAACTCATTCTGCAATTTTTTGGCCAGTAAAAATAATGGAATTAGAAAAGTGATAATGAAATGAACTCTTTGTAATATATAACTTGTACAACAGCAATATGATTTCAAAGGCTGATTGATTTCAAAGTCTTATTTGATTCACTCAACAACCCTACCAGAGAGATTCTATTATTTTTCCCATGTTTATAAATACAGTAAGATTTAGTCAAATGACCTACCACAGGTCAGACAACTGATGTTTAGTAAATGAAGAAATTTAAACCTTCTACCATTTGACAGAAAATCTCTACATTTTGCCTTTTCTATTTGCTGATAAGATGTACAAAACTACTCTGTTGTATAAACAGAGCTGCAAAAGGTTGTCTTTTTATCTCAATCTATCACTCTATTACTATATTGACCACTGCAACAGAACCTTTATAACTACAAATATCAGACTGACATAATGTTTCAGTATATTAAACACATTTATTGTCAAGGCATAAAGTTGTCCCCAACAGCAAAAAATAGAATGCTTCTAACTTTATATAGGTTTAAATGAAATATGGAACATTTATCCTCAGTCACTCAAAAAAGCAACAAATACCCCCAAACATGTAAAGAATATGACAAGCTTTTGTCTTGATCATTCTGCTATATTAGTAAGAGTTGGGGAAGATTCCTGAAGACAGAAGGAGGGGATTAAATGTGCTATTTGTATTTGCATAGCAGTTTACATTGTTCAGCCAATGTAACAGTTATACATCTACATGCATGCCAGTGTCAAGTGCACAAGAACATCAAGAGCTTGCCAAATTGAACATTTAGAAGGGTGAAAGCCAGACACTTGAGAGTCTTCTAAGCTCCCTGTGTGCAAATATTTCCTGTGTAGATAGCAGAGACTATTCATTATTTTTTTAAGTCAAGTTTCATGAAGAACACTGAGTCTGAGTCTATTCTATTGTGATTTACTCTTCTTGGAACTTCCATCACCAAGAAAAAGCCTTTAAATGTCATATGTATATAAACTGACTTTCCACATTGAGAGTTTATTGTACACTGCAAGTTGTTTTCTAAATGTGAGAAATAATACAGAGGTTATAGGGAAGAAGTGCTATTTGCTGGGAATTTTTTTAAAGAACTTTTACCATCAAAATAAAACATTGGTAAGCCATAAATGTTAAACTGGTGAATCAAGACCAATGAAGACTATTTTGCCCAGGTTTATTTTTACACAAGCAATCCAAAATCCAGATAGATTGAGAGACTTCTATAATGCTATTAAATTAAGAAATGTCAGTGCTAGAAATAAGAAAAGATCCCTAATGTTCATGGACAATTAATAGTCCTTCTTTTCAATTAAGATCTATGTTTAAGGGGTTGAAGTTTATACTATCCTGATTTAGTCTCTGCAGCCCTAGGTAGTTTATGCCAGATTTCTACATCCTTAATCCCTTGCTTCTTATGAATCAATATTCTTTTCATTTTCTTCTCATATTTCTTTCCAACTTTTCAATATTTTGGTTAATTTCTCTTCTTTAGAAAAATGTGTTTGTTTCCCCAGGGCTTGGTCCTGAGTTGTCTTCTCTAAGTGTAATTCATGGATATCCTTTCCATATTAATTATAATCACATGAGAGTGTGGAAATTAAAATTTAAATCATCCAACAATGCAGTAGGGTTCTCTCCTGTCCACATCCCCTCCAGAACCTGTTGTTATTAGAGTTCTTGATTATAGCCATTCTAACTGGGGTGAGGTGGAATCTCAATGTTGTTTTGATTTGCACTTCTTTTATGGCTAGAGAGGTTCAACATTTCTTCATGTGTCTATTGGCCATCCTTCTTTCCTCTTCAGAGAAGTTTCTCTCTAAGTTTTGGGAGTTTTTCTTTTGTTTGTTTTTGTTGTGTTTTTTTTGTAGGTCATGGGGCTTGAACTCTGGGCCTGGGCACTGTCCCTCAGGTCTTCATCTAAAGGCTAACCCTCTACCACTTGAGCTACAGCAGCACTTCTGGTTTTCTGGTGGTTTATTGGAAATAAGAGTCTCACGGTCTTTCCTACCTGGGCTGGCTTTAAACCTCGATCCTCATATCTCAGCCTCCTGAATAGCTAAGATTATAGGCATGAGCCACTGGTGCTGGGCCTTCTCTTTAAGTCTTTAGCTCACTTATTTATCCAGCAGTTGTTTCTCTGAGAATTTGTTGTTGGGGGATTTAGTTTTTTGAGTTCTAAGTATATTTTATATATGAAACCCTTGTCTGCTGTATGGCTAGTGGGAGTGTAAACTTGTTCAACCACTTTGGAAAGCAGTATGGAGGTTCCTCAAAAGACTGCACATAGAGCTTCCCTATGACCCAGCAATCCCACTTTTTGGATTTACCCAAATGATCACAAACAAGACCATACTAAAGCTACCAGTATAATTATGTTTATAGACAAGATATAGAACCAACCCAGATGCCCCTCAGTAGATGAATGGATCAAGAAAATGTGATATAGATAGATAGATAGATAGATAGATAGATAGATAGATAGATAGATAGATAGATAGATAGGTAGGTAGGTAGGTAGATAGATAGATAGATAGATAGATAGATAGATAGATAGATAGATAGATAGATAGATAGATAGATAGATAGATAGACATGGAATTCTATGTCTCCATCAGAAAGAATGACATCACCCCATTTGTTAGGAAATGGAAAGACTTGGAAAAACTTATATTAATTGAATTAAGCCAGGCCCAAAGAAACATAGGTCCTATGGTTTCCCTTATTTGCAATAACTAGTATATGTCTGTGACAAGCAGAAAAGGGCAAAAGCTATGTACATATGACCAGATAAGATGATGTTAAGCGAGGGGGCAGGGGGAGTGGGGAGGATGGGAAGAGATGGGAAGGGGAAACAAAGGAGGAGGTTACAATGCTTGATAAGAAATGTACTCATTATCTTGCCCATGTAATTGTAACCCCTCTGTACAGTATTTTCACAATAAAAAAATAAAAAAGATGATGTTAAGCGAAATGAACCCCAAGATATGGACACAAGTGATTTTTTCTTGCTTGCTATTGTCCCTAACATATTTATAATGGATCATGTGATTTTGTTTTGTTTCTTTGTATGTTCCTCCCCCATGGTATAACCCCTGTTTTCATTGTATTTGATGTCAGTGCCCTGCATCTTGTATATACACTTCTCTAATTTGGGGAGGGGAAGGGAAAAAATGCTTAAGTAGGGATACAAGTTTGACCCTTTTTAACAATGAGATGTACAAGACACTATGTTGAAAAATGAACTTTCCAATTTAGGCTGGGGGTTTAGGGTGGGGAGGAGTGTAGTTGTGGAGGTGGGAAGGAAGGGATGGTAGGGGAAAAACAAAGGAGGAAGTAACAATGCTTGATAGGAAATGTACTCATTACCTTGATCATGTAACTGTACCCGTCTGTGTAGTATTTTTACAATAAAAAACATATTTAAAAATTTTAAATCATCCAAAATAGGGAACAATTTCTGCAAATTCACTGAAAAAATTCATTTGGTGAATACCTTCTAATCCCTCACTGACAGAAAAATCAAACCATCTCCATATTCACCAATACATGTTGTACTTTTGCATCTTATTTCAAAAGTATAGAAGTCCAGGTTGGTAATTATTTTCCTCAGCACTTTCACGTGAATTCTCTAATTTGCTTTCACGCAGTGTAATTGTTTTTCTGGGGGCTTGTGAAGTGTTCTATACATCCTCAATTTTACTGAAATTTTATAATGTGTCTAGGTGTGGATGTATTTATCCTCCTGTTAACACATACTTTGAATTTCAGGAGTCTTAGACTTAGTAGTAGAAAATTCTCAGTCTTTATTTCACTAAATATATCTCCTCTATTTTCTCTTCTGAATGTCTTCCTAGAACTATGTAGGATTCTCTAAATCCATAATCAAGTCCATAATTCTTTCTTTTGTACAGATGTGTGCATGAAAGAGAGAAAAAGAGAGAGAATGAGAGATCTGCCTCACTGTGCTGTTCTAGATAAATTTCCTCAGAACCATGTTCCTATTGATTAATTCTCCTATACTTTCACTACAGAGTTTATTCTTTCCATTGTTAGTATGATGTGTTTATATTAATTTAAACACCATTTTATATGTTTTTGATGGTACCAGAGTATTATACTTTAAAGAGATAAATGTCCCTATGATTTATAATTGATATGTTTGGTTTTTGCTTATTAACTTTATTTTCTATTATCTTGAAATAGTTATACAAAGAAGTGTCGATTCAATATGTTAATTGCTGAGCACAATGAATCTTGATCAGTGTCATTCCTATCCCAATGTCATTCTTCTCCCCAGTGTACTCTTACTTGTAATTGATAATTTTATATGTCTGTTCTTATTTCCTTTTCTACCATTATCTGATTCCTAAACTCATGTTATTTTTTGACAGATAATAGCATTTGTATTCTCACTGAGAACTCAAAACACACTTATTTTAAAGTTTATTTCAGAATGGTTCATTATGTAAATTTTTAATAAAATCATGTTGTATGTCATAACAGCAAACAAAAATATTTTAAAAAGCAACACACTTGGCATAAATGTACGGATAAGGTAAATAGAGATACAATGAGGTTACATGCTAATAAACACATCATAAATTTTCAACTTAAGCCCAAATGCATTTAATACCCCTATCTTAACAAATACAGTAATTAAGCTATGCCTATCTTAATTCTGATTGGGATAAAAGTACCCTTAAAGTTTTAGCAAAATTATTTAATGAAAAGCCTATTTTATTTAAGGATATTGAATAGTTCACGGAACTTCTGAACACCATCCTAAAGGTGAAAAACAGAATGCTATTCGCTGTATGAGCTTTTGTATCATCATAAAACCAAAACAAGCAACAAACCAAATCATGATAACCTTTAAATGTTTTTTTGGGGGGGGGCCCGGTCGTGGGGCCTGAATTCTGGGTTTGGGCGCTGTCCCTCAGCTCTTCAGCTCAAGGCTAGCGCTCTACCACTTGAGCCACAGCGCCACTTCCGGCTTTTTTCTATTTGCTTATGTGGTGCTGAGGAATCGAACCCAGGGCCTCAAGCATGCAAGGCAAGCGCCGTACCACTGAGCCACCTTCCAAGCCCTATAACCTTTAAATGTTTGTGTGGTATAGTCCTTCCTGAATGACAATGTGGCACAGTAGATGGAGTATAATTTCTGAATCTAGACTGCCTTAGTTCTAATGCTGGCTCAACTGTATACTTATTAAAAAATGTTTTAATTCCTCAGTTTGAGATGAAAATAATCATAACTGTTTCATACACACACACACACACACACACACACACACACACACACATATATGTCCAGCGCTGTGGATAGGGATAAGAGTGTGCTTTGTGTTTACACAAGCGCTTATGCCCAAGTCAGATTCCCTCTGATTTTACAGTTCTCTACTAACATATAAATATGACAGATCTACTTGTGTATCTTACAAACATCTCAAATTTAGCAATTCTTAAAATCTTGGCACCTCTAGTCAACTTGAAGCAAAGTCCCCAAGCCTTCAATTCCCCCACCCCATGCTACCAAGAGTGTTGCAGTGTGGTCATATTCTTCTTTTCACTCCCCATGTGCTCCATGTGTATTTTAAATACATATTTTTCCCAATTTTACTACCTCTCTAGTCACAGGAATCCACAATCCATGTTCTGTAATGATTTAAAATTCTTAAGTATAGATAATTCTTGCCCAGTAACTACAATCTCTGCTAAATGGAATGCCTGTTTCTAAATTACAGGACAATTTTGCTAAAGCTTTAGGTGGTATTATATTTTTCTGAAGCCAATCATTCAGTTACTTTTCTATGGCCATATGATCTTGGATGTTCCAGCAGATTGCCTACCTCTTTCATTATATTCTAACCTCTGACCTCTGAGAATTCCTACAACATGAGATTTATCTTATCCAAGGGGCTTGTTGAGCCAATTCTTCTACTGTTCTCTCACCCCAGCCACCTCACAGTTCACCTTTGACCTCCTCAGATAGTTCTAGGAATGTGTCCCATTAATTCCTTGTGTCTCAGGTCATACATCATTTCCATAGAGCAGCCTTTCTTGATAAATTCTTCATCAATCCACATTACCTCCATCCTTACTTTCCTCCATCACTTACCCTCATTTTCAGTTTCATATTGCCTGGATGTTGATTTATCAGTAACTTCCTATAAAGCATAATATCAGCAGGGAATATTATACAGCAAATTCAGCACATTTTCTGGCAATCTGTCTGGACTCATTTATAATCTGTTAAGTAAATATACTTACTGAGCACGCAATGACACTCTAGAAAAAAAGTGACAAGAAGGAGAACTATAATCTGTAACGATAAAAGAAAACAAAGTTAGCTGATTTGCCAAAGAATGAGAAACATGCTTCTAAATATAATGTTTGGGCAAATAATTTGTCAAGACTGAAGTCAATTTTGGAAAAAGTTTACTGCAAATCTATTAGAATAAAACCAAAGCAAATGATATTAAGCAATCACTTTCTCTTGCTTTAGGTTCTGAGGCTATCCTTTGATTTCCTTGAATAAAAAATATCATATGAAAATACCATTTTTGAAGCCTCTTAAATCAAAATAATTATCAACTAGTAATGGTTTAGTCAAATATATCGTAGGTTCCTAGATTACAAAAAATCTTCTGTCAATAGTCCCTAAGACTAAAGCATTGAGGTATTTTATGCAATATTTTATTTTGAATGTTCATAAAATCTTGGAATATTTTCTATAAAAATTAAACTTCATTAATCAAAGTATAATACCGTTCATAACTGCACTCATTAGTCAAATTCCTCCCAAGAGGTAGGCTTATAGAAAGTAAAACTAAAATATGCTGTTCTTATGCACCTTTACTTCCATATGAAATTAGTATCATGTCTCTTTATGCTGGGAATTCACTCATACAATATGTACAGTATATCAATAATTTGTATTTTATTAATATTTTATGTCTGTTTAGTGTGGGCTTTATATGATTAATTACTTGCACATAATTATCTATTCCCATAAATGAAATATATTCTAAATAACCCAAAGAATGTTTAAAGTAAACATTGTTGGATATCCTTCTGAAGAACTCATTCTTTTTTTTTTTGGTCCGGTCATGGGGCCTGAACTCTGGGCCTGGGTGCTGTCCCTCAGTTCTTCAGCTCATGGCTAGTGCTCTACCACTTGAGCCACAGCACCCAGAAGCTTCCGTTTTTTTTTTCTTTTTGCTTATGTGGTGCTGAGGAATCGAACCCAGGGCCTCAGGCATGCAAGGCAAGCGCTCTACCACTGAGCCATCTTCCCAGCCCTGAAGAACTCATTCTTGTGTAATGTCTAACTTAGTGTCATGATACATTTGAGATTAGAAGAATTAGCTTTTTATATATTCTACCCTACTCACATAATTCGCAATCTGTACAATTAGATGTTTTTCCTATATAAGAACCAGTTCAATGAATTATTCTAATTTCCACCAGAATTTGTTGTGATGAACGTACAGGAAGCAAAGTTTACTGAAAAGCAGCAATGAATCTGCAACTCAACTAGGCAAAATAACATGATTTTATCAGAGAGCCCTTTATAATTATGAATATACCAATGTTTAATTAACATTTGCTATATTCTTTTTCTTTCTTTCTTTTTTTTTTGCCAGTCCTGGGGCTTAAACTCAGGGTCTGGGCACTGTCTCTGAGCTCCTTTTGCTCAAAGATAGCACCCTCCCACTTGAGCCACAGGGCTACTTCCAGCCTTTTCTGTTTATGTGGTACTGAGGAATCAAACCCAGGTCTTCATGCAATCACTCTACCACTAACCCACCTTTTCAGTCCCTTCTATATATATTTTTTTAATGGTGTTACCACTGGTCAGTCACTGGTGGCTCACAACTGTAATCCTAGCTACTCAGGAAACTGAGATCTGAGGATCATGATTTGAAGCCAGCCTGGCAAATCTCATCCTCCACTCCCATATGGGTCTCTATTCCTGATTGAAGTATTTACATTCCAAGTAAAATAGCAGGAAAGTCTAGGAGATGCTTATCTCCAATTAACCACCAAGTGGATCACATGGTACTTTGGTATTAGTTTTGCCTCCAGTGAAACAGCTCATTTACAGCACCCAGACCCTGAGTTCAAGCCCCAGGATCAACACACACATTCACACAAACACACACACACATGCACAAACATGTACACACATATACAGATATGAATAAAAACATAATCATTGTTTTATATTATATTCTAAGTGTGATTGCTTTATTCATATTAACTCCTTCCTGTGGTCCTTAGTTTCTCTAGGAACAGTAGTAATGACAAATAAACTCTTCATAGATAAAATTGTATAAACTTCTTTGTTTTTAAATCCATCAGTCATGCTGGGAAATAGATAGCTCACCCCAGTAATCCTAGCTACTCAAGAAGCTGAGATCTGCGGATCACGGTTCAAAATCAGCCTGGGCAGGAAAGACTTTTATCTCCAATAAACCACTCAGAAAACCAGAAGTAGCACTGTGGTTCAAGTGGTAAAATGCTCGCCTTGAAGAACTGAAGAACAGCGCCCAGGCCCAGAGTTCAAGCCCCACAACCAGCAAAAACAAAAACAAAACAAAACAAAAAGCCTATCAGTCATGAAATGCCCTATATTGGGTGTTAACTTCTATATTTGCAAAAATCATATTAATTGATTCAAGTAGAAGCTTACAAGATGGAGACAATGCAAGACAGCCACAGAAAGTCTTGTGATAGGAAAGAGTTATTTGTAGACAGTGTATTACTGAAATTCTTCAAGCCATACATGCTACTTCACATTCATTGCCATGATCAGGAAAGAATAGTCTGCTGTATCTTCAATACACATTTTTTAAATGCCTTAGAAATAGTAATTTGATATATGATGTCCAATCAGTAGCCACTATCTATGTTTGACTAGAGCTAAATCAAAGTTAAAAATGGATAATTCAGTTTTACTTTTGACTAACCACATTCAATGAGCAGGTTGGATTTATAAATTATTTCTGTCAATATGGAAATACTACTGACAGTTAGACTCTGTATCATACTCATTTCTTTTGCTTAAAGAGAGCAGCATTTCTAGCAAACCATGAGGTATTTGAAAGCATTCCTGAACAATGCAGAAGTAGAGATGAGTTTTATTTAAAATATGTTATTATTAATGTTATTTTAGAGTGCATTAGGAAATTTATGAATGTTTTAGTAACCAAGCCATTTCTCTATGTTAAACACATTCCAAGTAAAAAAAATGTCAATACATAAACTTCTGTAACATAATTCATTTATAAACTTGGAACTCATTGTGAGAAAAGTATGATTTTAATCTTTGCTTCATCATTACCAAATTGATAAAGACTGCTACAAATTCCTTCAGTAGCATTTCCCCTTACCTTCTACATCTTGAATCCATAGATTCTGTATCATGTATTTGTTTTCTTGAAGTAAAAAGTTGCTATATTATGCTTCTTTAAAGTTAAATCTTAAAATAAGATCTCAAATTGAGTCTCAAACTGAGATTCAAGTTCAAACGGGTTATGATTCAATGTATTACTGTTCTTATCACTCCCATGCTGTAATCTCAAAGTGACACTTTATTTTGTCATATGACATTTGATGTTATAATGTTTTTACTCTGAAAGCACAGATATCTTGGCCTACCATATTTATTTTCTTTGGGGAACATTAACAGATATCCTTTAAGTCAGAAACTTAGATTTTCTTTTTTGAATACTTGAGTTTTATAGCTATGTAGAACTATGGGGCATAATATACATAGATATTGCCTGTACATTGTTTCATGAGATGCTTTAATAATGTGGTGCATATTCTTTATGCATTTCCATAGCATGGCCTTGGTGAGAATCCTCTCATTTTCTCTTATCTAATTTACACATTCTATTTTTTACGTGTATATATTTACTGAAGGAATGATCTCATCCTCCACACTCATATGGGTCTCTAGCTTAAATAAGTATTTCATATAGTTATATGAGTCTTAATCAAAATTCAGTGGAGATATCTATTAAGTGGCCTAAATTATCTTTCTAGAATTCTTTTCCTTATTTTCCCAATTATAACAAATGTGGTCTCTCAGGCTTCTTTTGTAGAGATGTGAATTGTCATCTTGGAAAATAGGCTTCAAAATAAGAATTTTGGGAGGACACAAATGTCGAGATTACAGAAACCAATCAACTATGGTTAGAAATTCCTAAGGATTATTAGGGTGTCCAGTAGGAATAAGGACCCTGTAAGGGTTGCTGAAAGGAAACACACATTGGTTCAAGCAGAAGCAAGTTTTTTAGGACTGAGAAGAAACCAATTTCCCAGCACACACAAAAGGGAGACGTGCAGAATGAAGGAGCGTATTGCAGGAGAAGTTATAGAAGAGACAGGAAGAGGCATGGCCACAGTTGATGAAGAAGTGACCTCAGAGAATGAGCAAATGATCTCAGAGTCTGAGGGACCTCCGACTGTCCCCAGAAATGCCAATTGCCTGGGTTACAGTTGCTGGACCAGGATTTCCAGAGTGCACAGAGAGAGAACAAAGGGAAGGGGCCATTTTCCCCAGGCGGAGGTAACAGAAACCAACTCAAAAGGAAGTTGGCAAAGCAAAGTTTGCTTTCACAGAAGGGGGTGCCATCAGCCAAAATTCTGGCAAGCATGCACACAGAATTGGCAGGCTGTTCCCATTTTATCCTTAAGCCAGCAGGCCATGTCCCTCTGCTCCCATTGACTCGACTCAGGTTCACAATCTCCAAAAGGATGAGGCTTAATTAACAGAATAGATAAAATTCAAGGAGCTTCTAACCTAATGTCTTAATTAAAGTAGAGCAGAGAAAGGATGTAACTAAAATGTAATTAAGAAGGGCCAAACAACGTGGCCAAAGCGATAATTTTTCAGAAAAACAATTCTCTCAAGATTAACAGAAAGGAAGTAAACTACTTTGATTTTAAAAAAATTATAAAGCCAACATTTTTCTTACACTAAAGTTTTTGTGGTTGAGGTTAGGAGGAGTAGATGAGAGAATAAGATAGCTATGACTGATCAAAGTATATAACTTATATATAAATATAAATTGAAACATTTATTGAAAACTCCCTTATACAACTACTTAAAAATAATTTTAGGTACTAGAAAATAATACAGAGCTTTATGCAGTATCTTTGCTCTCATAAAATGGATAACTTTAAAATGTCTACCAAAGACTTGTTTGTTATAAATTTTTGTCTTGTTCATTTATCTGTCATTGAGGCGTGATGTGGGGCACAGAAATGCAGAGACAAAGGGTGAACAAATGCAACAGTGGTACTAGATACTATGTTGAAAATGAACTATACAGCTTGTGGGCAGGGACACAAGGGGAAAACTGAGAGAGTGTGAAGGAAGAGGTGGCATTGTCCAAAAAGAAACGTACTCATTACCTAATTCATGAAATTGTAACTCCTCTCTACATCCCCTTTATCATAACAATAAAAATGTAGAATATAAAAAAAACAAAAATCTTTGTTCAGCTTCCACGAAGTGCACTGGTTTCATAAAAGACAATTCTCATAGGAAAAGAAAGAGTAAATTGGATAAAAAAATGAATGAATTAAAACATGCCATTTTTGCAAACAGAAAAACCATACTTGTGCATGTTTAATGCATACGTATATGCCAACTGTTAGGAGAGATCAGGTGGATGAAAGGAAAGAGAGGAGAAGGGACCTCAGCAGATCAGAGCAGACTTTAACCATTGCAACAGGGGGCCACAAGTAGCTCCAAGCAGAGTCAGATCCAAGAAGTGCAGAAGGGGCAGAGTTCAGAGTATAAGTAGAGCAACATGAGGAAGCTTTTAGGTTGTGAAATTGGGCAGCTACCACAGACAGTCTCATCAGGGGCAATGGGCATTTTCAGAAAGGTCCAGGGGTAGGGTTATTCTGAGAATTGGCCCCAAGGGTGTGTGTTGGGGGTAGGGAAGGCTATGAAGCATTAGGTTATGAGAGCAATGCAAATTTCCATCACCAAGTACATTCCCAAATGTGTAGCGGTGAATATTCATGCACAGTGTCTCCAGGTAAATATGTACAATGATGTTAATTAATACTTTTGTTCCTATAGTCTCTTATTCCTGTGAGAATGATGTTACTCTAGGAATAATGACAAAATATCCAATGCTTTCCCCCAGAAAATTAACTTACCAAATGCTGACTTTCATACTTAGGCAATAAATCAAAACAACATTACCTTCCTTCATTTGAAATTCACACATACACTTTAAGATATTTACCTGGAAAATATTGCATATAGTTATAAAAAACAGTAATACTGCCTCTAAGACACTTAACTTATTTTTTAAACTCATTTTATACACATTGTATTATCCTTTATCCCTTACATCTTTTCCAGTGCAACAGTGATTTAGGACTGGTTTCTATGGCAAACTATAATAATTCTGCACTCAGTGTTAAAATAGGAAGAAGAGACACTTTTGTTCTATCAAATAAATGGCATAATCATAGAATGTTAATATTTGGACTGATAGTGGAGATTGTAATTTGCCTGGGATCACAGAGAAAATCAATGGCAAAACTAGGGCTATAAATGAGGCCCCTGTTTCCCAACTGTTGTCTTAATATCTAGCTTAAGTCACATAAGTCAAGGTGAGTTGAAGATTTTTTGTACTTTAAAATAAACACAGATTTACTTTGTGAATAGACCAGAATCGTGATTTTTATGGAATTTGCTTATAGGTGGGCCTCATAGCAGATTTCTATTTTATAAATCAGATTAAATACCTGCCACATTAAAACCTGCTCCAGAAATACTGGGACCATCTGGATTTTTGGATTGCTTTTGGAACTTTCGTTCAAAAAGAGTTCTGCCAACATTTTGTATGTCAATGACTCATTTTTGAGTAACTGAATTATTCAGTGTTGGGCAAAAATTATTCTCAGCACCAGATTTAAATTTTTACAGTAATTGATTGAGGAAATCGCATCCAATTTGAGATGATTACACGCTACATAGTAATTCCCACTAACCCCTGGTATTTGAGAATTCTCACATGAGTGTAATTTTTTAGCTCCAGTAAAAATCCTACAGTCATTCAGGAGAGAAAAAAAAATGACAGAATCTTGATACTTGAAGGAAATTTAGATCATGATGTTCCTCTTCAGCATCTCTCCCAGAAGTTCATCTGGCCTGATGATCAAAAAGATTCCTCATGTTCTACATCCTCTTCTCACAACTCTGAACCCAGTGGTATTTTCATATATGGACATGAAGCTTTGGATGAAATTTGCCAACAAGATATTTAGAGAATGACTGGACACTTATTGGTGTCCTTCTAAACTGAAGGGAACAGTGTTTGCAAATTAGCAGTGGAGAGTGAATCATGTGCTAGCTCCTGAATGTGTTTATGTTTCATTGAAAACAAATCACATAGTCATATAATGCTTAAAGGGACTGTCATATATATTCCTGTCATATATTCTAAAGTTAGCCAGCAGAATAAGTAGTGCAAAACCCTTATCACCGCCAAAGTGAATATATGATCTAAATAGCAGGAACTAGAAAGAGAAGCTTGTGTCTGTACAATAAAGAACATATTGGAGAAAGAAATGAAAACAAACAGATAAAAATACATATGCAGAAGAGAATACTGGTAATTTATAGCAAGAAACCTCTGTGAACTCTCCAGGAGAGAAAGTTGAACATTCATGTATTTATTGAAAAACATATATGCCCATTTATGTAGGTGAACAAATAAAATTTATTGGGTAGCATTCTCTAACAAAAATACAATGGGACTGGGAAGGTGGCTCAGTGTAGAGCACTTGCCTTGCATGCCTGAGGCCTTGGGTTCAATTCCTCAGCACCACATAAGCAAAAAGAAAAAAGCCAGAAGCTTCTGGGCACTGTGGCTCAAGTGATAGAGCACTAGCCTTGAGCTGAAGAGCTGAGGGACAGCGCCCAGGCCCAGAGTTCAGGCCCCATGACTGGACCACCCCCCCAAAATACAGAAAAGACAGTATATAGGACTTGAACTCCAGAATAATGATATAGAAAATATCAAACAAGATTTATCCTTGAACACAGATCATTCTATCTCTTGAATCATTGGATCCCTAGATTCCTAAACTCTATTTTAATCCTAATCTTTAAGGCCTATTTATATTAAATGTTTTTCTTATTCAAAGTAATTCTTTATGAAATGTTAGGAAAGAGGGAAAGTAATAGATCTGGTGTCACAGAACTTAAATATTATACATATTTATACACTATAGAGTTTTGTAATTAATTCTTCAAAATGAAATTCGTTCTAAGAAGTCTCACATAAAAAAAAAAGAAAGAAAGCTGTCTTTTCATTCCCAGATGAAGTATTTAGTATGTGACTTTTCCAAGATGACCACCAAAACAGGGCAGAAATTTTTCAATGGAAGTAGATATTGAACTATGGAAACAAACTAATTTCAAATTTGCCAGGCAAGATATGTGGGTCTTTACTGAATACTTGCAGTAATCCTAATCCAAGAGGGTTTAAATAAATACCCTGGAGGCAAAATCTTCTTGTGACTATTATTAAGCTCCTCAATTGTTTAAATCAGTTACAAGTACAACAAAAATTTAAGAATAAAGTAAATAAAATTCCCATTGAGAAGCATCACTATAAGGTTGTAAAAACTATCAGACAATGTATTTATTATCTTCATGGATTAGTACTCTAGCCAAAATACCTGTAAGATCATGCATTATGTGGAAAGGAAAGGGAATGACAGAAACAGCAGGACAACGGATGAACCAAAGCAACATTGATACTCACTTAACACTATGTTGGAAATGAATATTACAACTTGGGGGAGGGGTTGGATAATAGGGAGAGGTAAGAGGGAAATAATGAAGGAAGGGTTAACAATTATTTAAAAACAAATGTACTCATTGCCTTACTTATGTAATTGTAACCCCCTGTTCATCACCTTTTCAATAAAACAAAATTTAAAAAAAGAAAGTTAGCACAGCTAAAAAAAAAGTAAATAAATAAATAAATAAAAATACAATGGTTGTACTGTCTCCATTGACAACAACCTGAACTTCCACCTTTAGAATAACCTCCTTTGCACTAAAAACGTTTCCTTATTTAAGAAAAGGTTACTATAAAGATAAATTATTTAGCCACATGCTTATTTTACCTATAATAAATGACCAAAAACAGGAAGTAGACCTTTGGCTCCATTGGTAGAGCGCTAGTCTTGAGCAAAGAAGCTTAAGGATAGATAGCCTCTAGTCCTTTAAATCAAGCCTCTCTGCTGCACAAGAAAATAAATAAGTAACCAACTAACTAACTAAACAAATAAATAAAGCTCCAAAACCTAGAAACATAGAGAGCAGGGAACAACTTGAACCCTCAAAGTTACCTATGTAAAATAAACTGTTTTTTCTGTAACTTTGATTACTTGATTAGCACAGTTTTACATTTACATGTCCTATGGCAAATATTGTCATTTTAAAAATAAACCTATGAAACAGAAGTCATCACTACATTCTACTGAAGGAAACTGTGTTCTAAAACCCACAGGGAAAATGTGATCCGTTATGAATCTCACTGCCCCTCAAACCTATAGTTTTGTTTGTTTGTTTTTCTCCCACTATTACAAGATAACAAAGTTGTGCCATTCATTCAGTCCTGTTTAGCCCTATTAGCAGAAAAACCCAAGTTGATTCACCCACATCACTCCTCACTCTGAGCTCCCTTCACTATTCACACTGGCTTAAATAAACCAGAGCCCTACTATGCTTAATGTAATTCTTTCCAAGTCTTTTCATTTCCTTGTGAATGGAGCAATGTCATTCTCTGTAATGGAAGCATAGAATGTATATATGTATGTGTGTGTGTGTGTGTGTGTGTGTGTATATATATATATATATATATATATATCACATTTTCTTGTTTTCTTGATCCATTTGTTCACTGGGAAGGGGCATCTGGGATAATTCTATATCTTGGCTATGGTAAACAATGCTGCTATGAACATGGTTGTGCTGATAACTTTGGTTTGACCTTGTTTGAATAACTGCCCAGGAGTGAGATTGCTGGATCATGGGAAAGCTCTATTCTAAGGAAATCTATTGTGGAACCTCCATATTACTTTCCAGATTGGTTGAACAAGTTTATATTCCCACCAACAATGTAACAGTATTCTCTTTTGGCCACATACCTGCCAGCAGGAATTATTGTTAGTTTTCTTGAGAATGGCCATCCTAACTGAGATGAAGTGGTATTTCAATGTAGTTTTGATTTGCATTTCTCTAATGGCCAGAGATGTTGAACATCTCTTCATGCATCTATCGGCCATTCTTAATTTTTTTTTCTGTGAAGTCTCTCTTTACGTCTTTACTTAGCCAATTTGTTACTTCAGTTGTTGTTTCATTGAGGCTTTGGTTGGGAGGGTGTTGAATTTTTTTTAGCTCTAAGTATGTTTTACTTTTTCACCCAGATACAATCTCTGTGGCATGCCTTTTTGCTTTATTAAAGTATCAACAACTATTAAGTTGTGTGACACTCCCTGTAAAATTCTCAAAATATGCTCTGCCAGTTCTTTTGACAGTAAGTTGTCTCTGCCACTCTCGAAATTTATAGCCTTAAGTTAGAGCACAGCTCTGTTTTAAAGCCTAGAAAGACCTACTTTTCAAATTATTGTTGATAGGATTACTGTCTTTTAAAATAAGGCCAATGAAGGGAACTAATATGAGCAAACAGCAGAGAATTAAGGATATGGAGAACTTCCTTTCAGTAATGTGCAGCCTCGTACATTCTCATTTGGTCCTTTTAAAAGTCCTGTGTGCTCTGTTCTCTGCCTCCTGACAATGCTTTTATTAGTTTTTCTCTTGACAACCCTGGTGATAGGGTGATCAGCAACTGTTAGAAAGAGTCAAACTCTGCAAGAAACAAGAAGGTTCCAGAATTTAAACAACATATTTTATTTCACTTGAAGCATGGTAAAGCATTAACTGTCATATTAATAATAGTAGAGTAACAAGTTTGCTTTGGCTAGAATACAAAACTACATCTGTTTATTAACAACAGATGTTTTGGTATCCCATCAGATCAACCACATTAGGGTTTGTCTTAGATTCTGACATTCTTCTGACAAATCTGATTACATTGCACTCAGAAACAATCAAGCTGACAAGTGACTAGTAATCTTCAAGAAATATTTAACCACAGCATACAAAGATGAAAATATTTATCTTCCAAAAATTTACTATAAATAAAACAAATAAACAAGTAGATTACTACTTTTTATTTATTGTTGTTGTTGTTGTTGTTATTTTGCTGATCCTAAGCTTGAACTCTAAGCCTAGGCACTGTCCCTGAGTTCCTTTTGCTCAAGGCTAGCACTCTACTACTTGAGTCATAGAGCCACTTCTGGCTTTTTCTGAGATTAATTGGAGATAAGAGTCTGACCAACTTTCCTTCCCAGGTTGGCTTTGAACCACTATCCTAAGATCCCAGCCTCCTAAGTAGCTAGGATTACAGGTTTGAGCCACCAGCACCCAGCCATATAACCATTAAGCTATTAGTGAATTTTTGACCATTAATTTCAGATTCAAAGTCAAGAATATCCACATTTAAATATCATTTTAAGATATTGTACAAATATATACTTATACCATGAACAGATAAGAAGATACCTTCCCAAAAAATAGTTACAACAAACAAACATCCTGATATATATACATACATATATATATGTGTGTGTGTGTGTGTGTGTGTGTGTGTGTGTGTGTATAAAACATCCAGGATTTGATCTCCAGTACCAAACAAAAAAAAGAAAGACAAAATTTACAGTTTATAAAAAGAGAATAACCACTTCTGGGACCACCAATAACTTATACTCAGTTATTATTTTGCTATGAATCTAGGCCTAGCTATTTGGTATGGCCTGCCACTATCTTTCAAAGGTTTTCTTTTAATAACCACACTCTACTCTTTTAGATGTGATCTAATGTTGCATTTTACTTCAAAGCATATTTGAAAGGCTGTGCTGTTGTGCAAGTAGAATCTCATTGAAGCAGACTGCATAAACTGCCCACAAAATTATGATTGACCTGACCACCATCGTTACAAAAAGTGTCCGTGTGTTGGAGTTTCTCTTTTGAGGGAGCTCATTTTCTCTCTGTTTCATTGATATCAGCTACAGATACTTGAGATAAAAGATAGTAGAAGTTAGTTTTTGGCTTTTCTGTCTAGTGTTGTTATCAAGTGGCTGAAGGCCTGGCCTTTATTCGTCTCAGAATGTTCAATTTATTGAACATATAAAGGAAATGATAGCTTTCTAGTAGATTTTAAAGGGGAACTAACATGGCACCAGATTCTCTGCCTGATTCTTAACACACACACACACACACACACACACACACACACATATATATAATATATGAATTTCATATATATATATATATATATATATATATATGTTTCTCTCTGTCCTTTTTTGTAATTGTATATAAAAGAATTGACTGAACTACTCTGTCTCCTTCCCCAATGTGTATGTGTATGTGTGTCTGTGTGTGTGTGTGTGTCTGTTTCTGTGTGTATATGTGTGTATGAGTATGTGTGTTAAGATCATAACAGAACAAATTTTCCACCTAAACAGCAATAAACAAGCTTTGATTTTATTTATTTGTTGTTTGGTTTTTGTTTTTAGGTAATAATACTATGTCAATTGTTTTTTTGATGGTGGTACTGGTGGTTTTGTTCACAGGGCTTGAACTCAGGGTCTAGGCACTTGTCCCTGAGCTCTTCTACTCAAAACTAGCATTCTACCTCTTTAAGCCATAGCTCTATGTGCAGTTTTCTGGGCGCTAATTGGAAATAAGAGTCACAAGGAATTTCTTGCCTGGGCTGGCTTTGAGCTATGATACTCAGATCTCAGCCTCCTGAGTAGCTAGGATTACAGGTGTGAACCACCAGATCCCAGCACCATGCCAAATGTTTAAGGGTTCTGTGATCACATTGAACTAATATTGGTCTAGCCATATTTCTGCCACAAACCAGCTACACTAGCATATGCAGGTCCTGTCTCCTCACTTGAAGCCAGTCTTCACCACAACCTACACCCTTACAGATCTCTTTTTCTCTTTGACTGCTGCCCACCAAAGCTGGGCAAGGTTCCTTAGCAACAAGATAAATTTATTTCTGCTTTCCCTACTTAGTTGGGCTCTTTCCAGAATTTATTAATCCAACTGCATTTTCACAGCCAGCTGCATTTGCCATTCCTCAAGAGACTGAAGAAACATGGAGATTTTCTTGATCCAGCAAGAGACTTTTCTGGCAGTTTCCCATTCTGCACACAGACATTCTCTTAGCTTGTAGCTTCTCCATTGCCACATCCACCTGTGTCCGGTCAGAGCTACCCACTTTCTAGGTCTCAGAGGTAAAACAAAACAAAACAAAAAACCTGGACCCTAATAAGTCTGATATGTTTTATTTCACTTAATTTTCATGGTGGACCTAGTATTTAACAGACATAAATATTATATGTGAAATCTTCTTTAAGAAAACAAAACTGTCATAAAATAAAATGTGGCCTTTAATGGATTAAAGTTTAATATCATGCTTTTACAAATTTAAAAATAATATGGCAAAGTGAATACATTGCTAAGGCCTTTCCCAGCCTTGGCATTGCCCCATACAAATGGGGAACCCCGAGTTTCATTTGTTGGCCTCACAGTCTACCTCTTCACAACCAGAATTTAATAAGATTAAAAAGTTCAGATAAACATTGTATGTAATGAATTGTGTTCTCTCCTGTATGTACTCCAATGTTCTCTTTATTACTTGACATTTCTCACTTGCCCCTGTTGAACAATTATGTTTCATATGTCCTCTGGAATTAATTTCTTTCACAACTCTGTTCCTAGAAGTTTCCATTCTTATCCTAGCTATTTTCTTTCTAGTGCATGAATATCGACAGACAGCCATACATGCACTAAGACACTCATACATACACACATGAATTTGTGCCTATGTACCAACACAGACATAAATACACACAAATGCATACATGCATACATGCACAAATGCATCCCAGCATGGATGAAGACAAATCAGTTATTATGGTCCCTAGCCCAACATTTTTCACTGAACCATGTATCATCATTTAGGAAAAGACAAGGCATTCTACTCATGCTGCTAGGCTTGAAGAGCTGAACAGTGGTTTTTGGCCATGACCCTTGCACTATTTCAAGACCCTGAGCATCTGTCAGTGGCAATTAGCTGGGAACTCTGGTCAAAACAAAGATATCTGATTCTGTTTTTTGTCGGTCATGGGGCCTGAACTCTGGGCCTGGGCACTGTCCCTCAGCTCCTCAGTTTAAGGCTAGCATTTACCACTTTAGCTACAGCGCCACTTCTTAATTCCTAAGAAGAAAATATGCAAATAATTTTACTTTCAATAATGAACTTCGCCCTGTGCCGGTGGCTCACACTTGTAATCCTAGCTACTCAGGAGGCTGAATTCTGAGGATCACGGTTCAAAGCCAGCCCGGGCAGGAAAGTCCATGAGACTCTTACTCCAATAAGTCACTAGAAAACCGGAAGTGATGCTGTGGCTCAGGAGGTAGACTGTTTGCCCTGAACTGAAGCATGCAGGAACAGGCCCAGGCCTAGAATTTAAGCCCCACAACCAACAAAAAGAAAAAGAAAAAAAATGAATGTAATAAATTCTTCAGAAATTAGTATAATCATATCTCTTAAATCATTACCTATGTTGATTGAGTAGAATGAGTGATTATAGAGATTAAATTTAAACCTGCTGAAATATCTTACATTATGATAAAAAAATACCTTAAATTTTTTTTAAAAAGAATCATTACAGAAATGCCAATCCATCTTGTATTTTAAACTTGAGAATTGATGTAAGATTTTACAAGAAGAATAAACAGGTTGACCCATTGTAACACTGAGATGTACAAAATGCAATGTTGAAAACCAACTTTACAACTTGTGGTTGGGGGTCAGGCATATAGTTGTGAAGGTGGGGAGGGAAGGGATGGTAAGGGGAAAAAAAGGAGAAGGCAGCAATGCTTGATAAGAAATGTACTCATTAGACTGTAAGTCAAAGAATATGTATATGGAATTATAGTCTCAAAGTTTAGGATAGGATATGAGGACAAATACTGGGACTTATTTATTCATTGACTAATCTTTAGCTCCTTGATGTATGTGGTGTGCAACAGCCTTTGTGGTATGAGGCCAATGTCAATTCATTGATAATACAAGAACTTGTGGTTCAATAGTTCCCTTTCTAGTAGCATGCAGTAGAACATACAGCAATGTGTTCATTGTTGTTTTTCTAGAATAAGAGCACCTGGTACAACATGGGAGGATAAAAGGTACTGGTAGAGAAAAATACATAGCGATAACATATGTGGAGAGGAAAAAAGATCGTATATATATATATATACACATATATATGTGTTTGCATCAAATTATTATCCTTCAGAATATAGATTAGATTAGATGGGCACCGATGGATCATGCCTGTAATCCTAACTACTCAGGAGGCTGAGATCAGAGGATTACGGTTTAAAGCAAGCCTAGGCAAGAAAGACTGGGGAAACTCTTATCTCCAGTAAACCACCAGAAAACCGGAAGTGGTGCTGTGGCTCAAGTGGTAGAGTGCTCTCCTTGAGCTGAAAAGTTGAGGGACAGCACCCAGGCTTGGAGTTCAAGCACCACGATCGACAAAAAAAGATAGATATAGATTAGATGTCCTGACAAAGGAGTAACTACTAGAAAAGATAATGAAAAATAGCCTAGGGATAGAAAAGTTGAAGAAGTTTAACAATAATAGAAAACACATCAAATCCACAGATACACATTAGTGCTGCACCCCATTTCACACTTTTTACCCTGGGCTATATAGCCCAAAAGCCTTCTTTAAGAGCACAAATCAGTTGCTAATAACTCAGAGTACTCTTAGGAAAGTACTTTCTGAATGGAAAACACTGTTACACACACACACACAAAAAACACACACACACACACAAATCTTCCATTTGTTTCATTTCTTTCATGTGCCTCCTTCAGAAATCAGTTCAATAATTATTTCCTCAAAGAGGCTGCAAATGACTTCTTAAACTATGTTTGTTCCACTGCATATTCATAACTTGAATCCCTTTCTTTTACCACTAATTAAACTAATAGTAATAATAATAATGATATTCATATGTAGCAGAGTATTTCAGAAGAATAAAATATATTCCCTTTTTTAATTCTCATAAAAATCTCTCAGATACAATGTCTAGATTAGTTATTCAAATTAGTTATTCTCTGCTATCAAGCAGAGAAACCAAGATTTTAATGGAGCTCTACAGTTTATGTTTATAGCTACTACACTTTACCAGCCCTTTGCCTCCAGGAAGGAAATGTAAAGTGGGTATGTGTGCACATGTGTGGTGTGGGATGGGGGTAAGTAGGAAAAAGAGAAGCTGTTAAAAATTGTCTTTCAACAAACCATAATCCCCATTGCAGCAGAATCATTTATCTCATTAAATATTCATTGGTGGTAACTATTAGAGTTCCTGATGTATTGGCATTCATAAACATGGAGAAGGAAAAGAAAAGAATGAAGGAGAAAAGGATACTAAATACTGAAGGATGAGAGTTAGAATGAGAGATAACATAATGAGAGGGACATCATGACTTTGGAGGCTGTGCTTAGGAATTTAGAACTTAACCTAAGACTACTTATTTAGATCAGGAAGCTAAAGGATATTATCAAATGTTTGCCTAAGAAACTGGAAAACAGCTTACTGGGGACATTGGATAGAGTAAAATTACAAGTGGATATTGGTTTAAAAAAAAACAACAAGGAAGGCAAGTCAACAGTTGATTGCCACAATTTTGAAAGTTATTGAAATATAAAATAAAGTACACCAAAAAAAAAGAAAGAAACCAATGTGTCCACATGGAAACCAGTACTGAAAAATCAACATACGGCTGGTTTTGTAAACGCTACAAGCAACTCCTGTGAACTAAAAGTGCAAAAGCTTCACTCAAATTCAAGAGCAATCTCTTCCAAAATATAAACCAAATGTTCAGTGCCAATTAAAAATCAATTTGATCATAGTGCTTTCCATATCAGACATAACTGTTGGAATCTATTATTCTGCAATTCATTGTCAGAGGTAAGCTTCTAAATATTTACACGTAGTAAATTTATTACTCATAATGGCAATTATCATAATTATACTTTTTTTTTACTGATTTGCTAGCAACTAAGTTTAAGCTTGGCAATACACAGAAATACATAGACACAAATTTTTTCAGAAAGGCCAAAAATGAACAAAATAATATTATTATCTAAATCAGTTTGCTTCTCTTACTGATGTCTGTAATAGAGAATAGTCAAGATGGTTAGTAAGATATTTTGTCTTTGTCCTATACAGAAACTAAGCTAATTAAATTCTAAACTGAATGTATAGTACTGTTGGGGCCATACAGTAAATTTATTAGTTCAATTGTGTAAGTACTTATAACTCAAATTTCTTTAACTATAAAAATGTCTTTAAATCAATATAGGAATTGTATTCTACAGCAGATTTTAAATTACCAAAGCTAATATTTATAGCATGGACTAATTCTTCTCTTCAGCTATGCTTTTTAAACAGGATGGTTACTCCTCTTCCTGCCTCTGAGTGAATGGGGCCTCTTTTGTTTGTTTGTTTATTTTTATAGGGCTTTAAAATATATTTTTAGGAAAAGCCCCATCTGATGTCAATTCTTTCTTTGTTGAACTTCCACTGAGTCAGCCTGAGATAAATGGAATTTTCTTCTTCAATCCAAGGCTAAATTATGGTAATTAGTCTGTGCAATTTGTAAAGTTTGGCAGCCAATTCAGGTCCTAATATGCATAAGCCTCTTTCTGTTACAAATTGAGGAGGTTTTAATCAGTTTTTAAAAGGACAGTGTCTTACCATGCCTGCGTGCCATACTCTTAGATTTTGAGATTGAATGTTATTTCAAACTCTGCTACATCATTAGCAGGTTTGATAGTTTTAATATTCATGAGGCTTTCATCTTAGCATTAATCCCTCAGCATCTGTGATTGTTTTGGGTACTTCAGGGATCTGTCTATTGTGTGTCTTCCCAGAATGAAAGGCCTAGCAGCTCCTGGCAGTAAATTAACCCTCACAATGCCACTTAGTGCCAAATGCCTTTTGAAGTGTTGCCTTCTGCTCCATGCCTTTCTGTTTGGATTTCACACTCATGTTTGAGTCCCTCAACAGACCCATGCTTCATTTCATTCTGACAGCCATCTGTGACACTGGGGGTTTTGCCCACCCCCCTTTTTTAATTCAAAAGTCCTATCTTTCACCAGTGTTGTTTTAAAAAAAATGGGCATGTAAATCAATTGAGGAAAAGAGTTAGGGGGCTACTGAGTCTTGTTTCACTAAATGGATATTGTGTGTCTTAATTGAAGAGCAGGAACATATGCACCTAAATTCTTGATGCTGTTTTTTTCAGAATGAATTCTTAGATCAACAATTATTCCTTTATTTATTATTCTTCAAATGTGGTTCAAGTCCTCCAAAATATAAATAAATTTTCTATACTAGTTTTGGCCATTATGTTTTCATATTCCAAACAAAAAGTATAGTTCCTAGGAAAGGAATGAATAAAAGTCATATGGTTTTTATTGAGCAACAGTCTTTTAACAGACATTGTGCTTTCTTTTGATAATTAGGTAAGACTGTAGCTAGATAAAGAAACAAAATCAAACTATCAAAGAAATGGAAGTAAAATTATATTTTTATTCTAATTTTTAGTAATGATTTAATTTTTCTGTTGTAAAATGACCACCATCTTTTCAGTCAAAAGAGAGTTTTGGGTTTTTTTTTTTCTGTCAGTTGTGGGACCTGGACTATGGGCCTGGACGCTGTCCATCAGCTCTTCAACTCAAAGCGAGAATTCTACCAATTGAGCCAAAATGCCACTTCCGACTTTTTCTGCTTATGTGATCAGGGGAATCATACCCAGGGCCTCATGCATGCAAGGCAAGCATTCTACCACTGAGCCACCTTTCCAGCCCAAGAGAGAGTTTCCAAATATATTTTTGTTTCATGGTTTCTCAGAAAGAATCAATTCTGAAAAATATCAGGATACCATTTTTAGTTAAAAATGAAATAGGTAAGTTGCCTCAGTGGTAGAGTGCTTGCCTCGCATGCATGACGCCCTGGGTTCAATTCCAAAGCACCACATAAGCAGAAAAAATCTAGAAGTGGCTCTGTGGTTCAAGTGGTAGAGCGCTAGCCTTGAGCCGAAGAGCTGAAGGACCAGACACAGAGTTCACGCCTCACGACCAATAACAACAAAAAAAATCAAAGCTGAAATAATATGGAGTCATTTTGTTTACATATAACCTTAAAGAACATGGGTCAAATTATGAGGATTAAAAGGAATATAATACAGGAAGAATCTACAACAGAAAACAGTAATTTTCCTAGAAACTCAAAAAAGGCAAAAATAGATGACTCCTAGGGTAAGTGCAGGAATGTTCTTAAGTCATTTTCAATTTCGTGAAAAAGAAATAGATTCAGTAACCAGTCATTCTTCCTCAAATCTCTTACCTGTGGCCTTCTTAAGTGGGATAGAGTTGGCATGGGACCTCCTGAGTGACAGGAGTATGGGTGGCAGGGAAAAGGTTTAGATTAGATGGCCTCACCATCTTGTATGCACTTGGCCCCTTGACCTGGGAGGGGGGAAATGGGTTATTAGAAAGCAGATTGGTCTGTGCAGTGTTCCATCTAAGGCTAGATACTAGTTGGAAAAGCAAAGCCACAACTATTGCTTGAATCATGCTAGTAACTTATAAACATTAATAATAGTCGCAGGCCCAACTATTTCAGGAAGGGCTGACTTTCCACTGCAGACACAGCTGTACATTTTAAAAGTCAATGACAAGTAAGCTTATTGTTCAGATGGAAGGAAAAGAAAAATAAAACTTTCCTTTTCCATTTTGTGGCCTACCTAGAGAAGGGGGTATGTCTATGGGAACATTCTAGAAATTTTGTAGAAGTGATTTTATCTGAAATCCAATAAATCATATAAAGCACCTCCTTAAACGTTTTCATATTCTCCCTTATATTCTCCTCCAATATTGGAAAGAATAACCTCCAATACAGAGCCTTATTCTTCATTAAGACATTGACACTTACTATTTATTAACTCCTTAAAGAACTAGTTAGTAACTAGCATTGTTAGCACTATGTTTTGGCAATATGTTTTGCAGAACTTGAAGTTTACATTTACTAATTACAAGACTTTAAAGTACAGTCATCAAAAATGAAATCTCATTTTAAAACAGATACTATAGCATTCTGAACAGAGAGGGAAACTAATATCTAAAACAATAACTTTCAAACATTTCTAAACTACAAATTCTCTTTGTAGTTTAAGACTAGTGAAAATTACTATTACAGGTATTTTCAATGTGGAAACATTAAATAGTAGCTATTAGTTAATATTATTTAGGAAGTTGAGCCAAGGGAAATATTTTGCTTTCAGATTAAGATCTTACTCAGTGAAAATAGATTCCTATTTAAGCTTTTCCTTTGGATATAAAGTGTGAAATAAATATGCTTTTAGGAATATTAAGACAAAGAATAGGTGACTCATATAATAAGGCATTTAAATACATACTTGAACTTCAGAAATTCTCTTGAAAAGCACATAGCCTAGAAGACTAGGCAGCGAGATGTCCCCTGGGTTTAGAGATCTGGCTCACTTCTACTTTTTCACTGTTACTTAGATATAAACCAGAATGAAACCAATATTGCCAGTAGATTAGCCTGGACTTCAAGGGGGCTCAGACTGTTGGCAGAAGAAGGGGAAAAAGATGATAAACAGAACATTGTCAGAGTTTCCTTTGTTTGTTATTTTGTAAAACTGCAATTTTCATTTTTTTCATGAAGTCATGCAAATCAAATATGACTTCAGCAATCCAATTTATTTCTTTATGGTTTTGAAAGGTAGATCATGTCCATAAAATGACATCACTATAATGGCAATTTGCATTAAGTATTACAGCTGAATATCATTCTTACCACATGGTCACATATAGAGTATATCTTAGACATTGTTGTGAGCAACAATGTTTATTTTGTTTATTGTTAGATAATTTGTCTATTACAATAAGCCCATAATCCAATAACAAAACATTGTAAACAGTATTAGTTGCTATCTCCCAGCAATGTTACCCAAATAAATTTAAGGAAATGCTTCCAGAATTTAAAAAAATAATGAATGAAAAATGAGTTAAACAGGTAATTGGATCAAGCAGAGAAACTCTATAAATTATGCAATTTAATAACCAATTCAGGAATGTTAGAATGAGATGTACAAAACACTATGTTGAAAATGAACTTTACAACTTTGGGGTGGGGTGGGAGTGGGGGAGGGAGGAGTTGGGGAGGTAGGGAGGAAAGGGATGTAGGGGAAAAACAAAAAAGGGGTAGCAATGCTTGATAGGAAAATTACTCATTATCTTACTCATGTAACTGTAACCCCTCTGTTTAGTATCTTTACAATAAAAAATTAATATATTTACAGACAAAAGTATTTCTTAGTTAACAACAATAAATGACACACAGTGAATTTTTTTAAATGAATGTTAGATTAACTAATGCAGACAATCAAAAGTGCGTGTGATGTTATCAATGAGCACTATACTTGTTTCTCTTTCTTTTAACTGTAAGGATGGTAAACCATTGGTGTTTCTATTCAGTAGGAAAAGGGCCTAAAATAAAGCCGCTAATGAAAATGAATAGTTCCAGAAATATATTTTTCCTTTCATTGGAAAGGTAATATTACCAATAAATAACTGTAAAGTTACAAATAACTAAATGTTGATTCATTTTTCTCCTTCTCTAATAAATAGGAAAGAGGCAGTTTTTGCCAATGCACTTCTGTCTCATACCTGTAATCCTAGACAATCTCTACTAGTAGTAAATATAAATACAAGGATCGCTAACCAAGCAAGAGTAGGCATAAACTTGATATACTCTTTGAAAGATAGTGAAGGTGTTTTTCAGGTCGTAGAGTGCCTGCTTAGTAAGAGCAAAATCCTAAATTAAGCCTTCAGTTCCATTTTAAAAAAGGAAAAAGAAGAAAAATAAAGAGAGGAAAGAAGAAAGGGAGAAAGAAAGGAACAGAGGAGAGGAAAAAGGGAGAAAGAAAAGCAGGAGGGAAGGGAGGAAGGAAAGAAGGAAGGAAGGAAGGAAGGAAGGAAGGAAGGAAGGAAGGAAGGAAGGGAGGGAGGGAGGGAGGGAGGGAAGGAAAGGAAGAGGGAAGATGAAGGAAAGAAAATCCATTTCTATTTTGTTTGTCATCCACTTAATAATATCAAGCCCTTAACCTTGGCCTAAAATACATAAGCAGGTAAAAAAATTCTATATTAAATTGAATTTTTTCTCCTAAATTAAGAAGTAAGCTTTCTTCAATCCAAGAAGTATGTTCACTATTTGCCACCATCTAAGGAAAATGTATACAGGTGCTGCTGTTTGTCTATGCCATCCCATTATAGTTGACTATTAAGAATAGGCTTTTGGAAAATTCAAAAAATTTTAAAGTAGTGATTTTCTTCTTCAGCCTTTGTATAAGTGTGCAACAGCGGTTTCACTTATAAGAGTACCTACACTATGAATACACATTTCTACTCTTAGTGCTAACTATAACACTGGCTTCACCTCCTCAAGAGCCCTCACTTGGGTTGAGGTAGACACAAAAATAACCAAATTCTGAGCTAGAGAAATATTGTAAATTTGGCACATTAAAAAATATATTTTAGGGCTGGGAAGTTGGCTCAGTGGTAGAGCCCTTGCCTTGCATGCATGAGGCCCTGTTTTCGATTCCTCAGCACCACATAAGCAAAAAGAAAAAAGCCAGAAGTGGCGCTGTGGCTCAAGTGGTAAAGTGCTAGCCTTGAGCTGAAGAGCTGAGGGACAGTTCCCAGACAGTTCAGGCCCCACGACCGGACCCTTCCAAATATATATATATATATATACTTATATATACATATATTAGAATAATCAAAAATACTATTATGGCTGACTGGGAAGGTCAAGAGTTACATTTAATGCTGAATCTCAAAGATAAACAAAAATTCATTAATTGGAATTGTAAACAGAAAGATGTTTCACACTAGAAAAATCAAATGCCATAAGTTAAAGATAACATAACTAAATGAATGGCACACCCTGGAAGAGGTTAGCATTTCAGTATAATCAGGCACACAATTTACAAATTAGGAATTAGGGGACAGGGAGCTGAAAAATAATGGGAGCATGTTTTTAATTGGGAACAATGAAGTTCCCAATTGCACAGTTTTTTATAAACTTGCTGGGATTGTTCCACATTAACAAAAATAGAATGGGTGATGACCCCTCCTTTGGAGAACTTTAAAATCAAGTCTCCCATGTTAAACTTGCTCCATCCTTAGAGGAAGAAGTAGGACTAGCCCCCACTCCAGGGATGCTGCTCTAGTGTGATCAGTAAGTGCAGAAAATCGGAGCCAAATTGTTAGTGATTTAGCTAATAAAGAAGTTCTTCTTTTAGCTAAAGTAGGCAAGTGCTTCCATTACTTTGTTTGTTTGGATATTTTCCTAGTCATTAATCATACCCCATAATGTCTGCAATTTGATTAAGCTTCCTAACAAACAAAGGTAGTACCAAAAATAGGTTTATCATAAATAATCAGTACATTCATAATAATAATTACTGTGAATTAGATGTCCACTGGATCTTATTTATCAAAGTGGCTTTGGGAAATTAGACAAATTTAAACTATGCATAAAATTTAATAATTTAGTAATTTTTGTGATGATAGATATTGTTAAAAAACCTTTTTATGTTCCCTTTTCTTTGCCTTTTCTTTCATTTTGCTTTATCATATACTTTTGTACATACCTTGGTATATATACAGTGAAATGTTATAACAGACTTTCCAAAGGGAAAGGGTATGTATTTATGTGCTTAATAGTCTAATATAAAGAGATAGAGCACAAGATCTCTAAGCAAAATTTCATGCCATGTTTTTAATAAAAAGTACTGATTTCAAAAGAACATTTTCTTGACTTTTCCATGACATTTGTATCTACAGCAAACCTATAGTTACATTAGTAGTTCTGGCATGAATGTTGATTGATGTGTCTCTTCAAATTAACAAGACAATCGTGCAATAATAGCCCAGCAGGGTCAGGGGTTAGCTCAATAGTAGAACATGTGCTGAGTATCCTAAAGTTTCCTCTGTTCAATCCCATCACAGTAAAAAGAAAAAAAAAACTAATAATAAAGCTTGATGTCAGAATTTTCCTTCATCAATAATGTGAAAGGACTCCTTGCTAAAATAATGGTTTTTCAATATTGGGAGAATTTTTTTTTCTCTTGGTGTATGTGCAAGTACTAATCAAAGGAAAGGCTATTTACAGGACAGAACTTTAGGTCCAATCTATGATATATATTTTTATTTTGTTTTTTTCTTAAGTCCTAGTTTATTTTTATCTCAATTTCCATGGTATAAATACTTATATAGTGCCTCGTAAATGTGTTATTATTACATATGTAGAGTTGAATGAGATGCTTGGAAATGCTTGGAAACCCAGTATGTAAAATGGCACTTCTGCTATATAGATATAATAGATACTATTAATATCAAGGACATAGATAAAATGTAGTAAAAGTAAGAAATTGTGGTCATTTATTCTTCATTTAAAATTTATATGAATTTATTTTATTCTTTAAATCCAGCTCACAAATGTTTAAAAGCATTTTACATCCCTGTAAACTAGTAAATCTGGGCTCAGTATCCAGTGAAATATTTTCTAAATGCAGTAAAGGTATTCACAGAATAGAAAACTGTCTTACAAAGTTATAAACACCTATGATTTTTTCCAAGTCCTTCCATTTCCTTACAAATGCGGCGGTGCCATTTTTTCTTATAGAAGCATAGAATTCTATTGTATATATGTACCACATTTTCTTGATCCATTCATCTACCAAGGGGTATCTGGGTTGGTTCCATATCTTAGCTCTGGTATATAATGCTTTGATAAAGGAAAAAAAATCATATTAATTGAAGCCAGACTCAAAGAAACATAGATCCCATGCTTTACCTTATTCGTAATAATTAGTATATATCTAGGATAATATTAACAGATGAGCAGAATAATTTAATGCCTATGTACATATGACCATATAAGATGATGCTAAATGAAATGAACACCAAGACATGGACACAAGAGGGTTTTCTTTGTTGTTGTTCTGAGTGTACTACTTCATTTCCTTTTTCTTTTGTTGTTTATTTTTCCTACTATGGTTTATCCCCTGTTGTCACTCTATTCGATTTTGGTACCCTGAATATTGTATATACATTGATCTGGGAAGGGAAGCGGGGAACAACAAAATGGTGAGCCAAAGACAAAGGGAGAACCAATGCAACAGCTATACTCACAGGACAAATATGTTGGAAATGATCTGTACAACTTGCAGGGTAGGAATTAGGGGAGAAAAATGAAGGAAGAGTAACAAGTTAGACAAGGAATAAACTTACTTCTTTATTTATATGACTGTATCCACTCTGTACATCACTTTGACAATAAAATTATTAAAAAGAACATAAACACAAGAGGGACCAGAGGCTCATTGCTGTAATCATAGCTAGTCAACAGAGGGAGATCTGAGATTTGCTGTTTGAAGCCAGTCCAGGAAGAAAAGTCTGTGAGTCTCATTTCCAATTAACCACCAAAAGCCAGAAGAGGAACTGTGGCTCAAGTAAGTGGAAGAGCATCAACTTTGAGCAAAAAAAGCTAAGGAGCAATGACAAAGCCTTAAGTTCAAGCCCTAGTACTGGCACATTTACAAATATATACATATACATATACACACAAAAAAGACATAAATAAATACAAGTAGGAAAAATAAGCTATAGCCTTACGCAAATATCTAAAAAGCAAATAACTTGTTGAAAAGTCAACTCTGTGTATTTCCTAACATGTTTATCCTTCAATCTTCCCTGACCCTTTGCTGAAATAAAAGATACTTGTCAAATTCTCTGGTAGTAAAATCTATGTCTCTAAATTATGTGTGCCATTTTATTTTTTTTGCCACTAGAGTAGATCTGCAGCACACACATCTACAAAATTTTGAACTTTCCTAGTTAGTTTAGACAAGGGAATTGAATTTCATTTTCTGCACTGAGTACATTGATTTTAAATTTAGAGAAAAAGCTATAAACATTTTAGAACCTCTAGTTTAAATGCAAAATATTTTAAAAATAAAACTTTTCAATACCTAGCTAATAGTAGATTACTGTTGGTATGATTACTTTACTTGGATTAATTTAAGAAGAGAAGAGTGACCTTTGATTGTTAACTGATCTAGAAACACATTTACATTTTCTGATAAATAACACACTAAATAGCACACTATGGCCTCTGACAGCATTCATGTGCTAACTGAAAGAGTGGTGTGCTAACTGATGGAGTCCTCATAATGATTTCATCAGTAATTAGTAGGTAAATTAGGCCCCGTGATGAAAGCTTGAAGGTCTCTTGCCCCTTCACTCTTGATTGGCACAATGGCTCTGAACTCTAATCTAATGAGAATGTTTTATGAAAAAACTCTATGCTAACATATGCAGATATTCAAGTCTCAGGGCTTCTCTTTTTGATGGCTTTGTCATTAACAAACAAGCTGGAGGGGACTCTGTTCTCTGGCTTCTTTCTGATCAAACACTTAACATTTAGAAATTTTTGAAGATTTAATTTATATTTATATTTAATTTATATGTATAAATTAAAACTTTGAAGAATACTAATATTCAAGTATTTGCAGTATTTCTAGAATTGTACAATCCTCTTATCTGCATTTACTATATATCCATAAATAAAGGACATTCTCTTCTCATGATGCTTTTTATATTATGAATTTTAGAACTTGTGAAGTTTTTTATGGAGATAACAAAATAGATTTATATTAGTTTTTCATTTACCCTTCTCAATATTCTCTCTGATTCTAAAGTAGTAAAGCCAAAGATGAATCATTTTCAATATGTGCTTTATTTCATGGTTTAAGGATTTACCAAAGTGCTCTTCCTTTCTCTGTTCGTTTCTAGCTCTCTGCTCTCTCTGCTCTCTCTCCCTTTTCTAGCTCTTTTCTCTCTCTTTCCTTTCTTTCCTCTTTCCTTTCCCAGCCCCGTGGAGTGCCAACCTTGCCTGGTCCCAGCAGGTCTATTGAATAAACCTACCCCTTACATGGAAAAAAAAAAAAAAGGATTTACCAAATTTACCAACCCTAAAGAAGTTGATTACAAGGATTACAACATGTAATTCTTTTTCAGGTTTCAATTTAAAATCATTAGTCACAGAAGACAGGTATCTTCTGCACTGATTAAAATACATATTCTAAGTAATTGCTTGAATAATCTGAAATCATTTGACAATTTCTGTTACTTAATATTTAAAACTTATGTTCCTTTGTACAATCAAAACAAGTAGGCTGATAGAATTAAAATGTAATCTTGTAATCTCAACACATAGTTATATTGATTGTTGAGATTACATATACCTCCAAGGCAAACAAAAGAACTAAATGACAAGATCTCTCAACTTCTACCGGAGTCTTTGTGTGGAATGTTTGTCTGAATAGATGAGAACAAGAAAATTAATATAAAAATAATAAAAGAAAGGGATATTTATTCTAGCTATATATCATAGTCTTAGATTCAAGTTCTTGGCACTAAGTACAGTTTAGGCAATCCAGATCATTAATATTCCAGTTCCATCACTTTGGCATGCCTTAGTTATCTGGAGTACAATCATACTTTTCTCCTTCCAAGTCTTCAATAGCTCCACTTTCCCATCTTATGTCTTCCACATGTATTCACTTCCCTGTCACTTTGCAATGTTTCAAACATCCTGTCTTTCTTAGCCCCGGGGCTTTGCTTAGCTGATTCATCTTCATTCGTCAAGCCTTCACTCATCCATAGATGATGCTACTTTTAGAAGACATTTCTTAAATATTCTTCTAAAGCATATTTGATTACTTATATAAGGTGTAACGTTGGTTATTTTCTTTTCAGCTTCTGTTCTGGTGTCTGAAGCTAGGGGATACTGAGTCAATATTACCCGTGATAAAGTGAGCATGTGTGAATGGATGCATGAATGATCATAAATGAAAATATTTCTGATGTGCTGGGAATGTTAAGACAGAAAAAAGATGAACTAGGCCTCTTAGTATGAGTATTACAGAGAAGAAAAGACTTCTGTGAAGGAAGGACAGCATATGCAAAATGATTGAAGAAAAGTTTAGCTCAGGAGTTTGGGCAGACAGTAAAATGAACTGTGCAGAAAGTCGGTATTATGAATTACTTTAATAAAATAAGGTTGAAGCCCATTTATGAAAGGAATGGATTTTCTGCCAAATTTAGTTTGTGATTCTTGATATTCATATCTTTAAAGCAAATGCTCCAGAAGAAAAAGTAATTTGTATATGAACAAAAAAAATGGTGAATCAGCATTGAATTATGTCTTTGGGTAGGGGATTGATTAAGGTAGAATGTTTCCTCCGGTTAGGTTACCAAACTCTGTTGGTTCTTCTTCTGGAAGTTCTGTTAACTAAATCATGCAAAGGCTAATATGATTGTAAACGTAAGTTTAACAGGAGAAACAGCTCAGTCTAGTTTCTGCAAACTTCCTGCATCTATACTAAAGTGAAAATTCTCAAAAATAGCAAGTACTGTTTGACCAGCATCTGGTATGAGTTAAAATCATTATAATATGGATGATGATAATAGCTACAATTTATTCAGTAGTAACCATCTGACAGGTTAGTTTACAGTTCTTCCCATGCATTATTAGCTCAATAAATCCTCACAATCACATTTGGGAAATGGATATTCTTACTATCTCATTTTTATATCAGGATGATGAAGTAAAATGCATTAAAATAACCCTTCTGAGTTATACAGATAGTAAACCTTATAACCGAAATTAAGACACAGACAGTCTGACTTTGTCCATGTTCTTAAGCTGTGTTAATTATCATTTCAGAGGCCTCAGATTGCATTTGTAGAAAATGAGTAGTTATTGTATAATCTGGAAAAAAGTGAACTCATGAAATTTTATTCTTTGTATCATTTTTTTAGAAAAACATGATAAAATAGTGAAATAAAGGGTTATTTGTAGTAAGAAAGATAAGAGGCACAATGCCTTCTTATAAGAATCTTGTCAAGCTTCATTATTATTAACAAGAAGGTTTCATCAAATTGGCAGATGTAACTCCCATGTAGAAGAGAGGGGAAGTGTCATTGACTTGATAAGGAAAGTGCCGTGTGAGGGTATATGCAAAGCACTTCATAAACTCAATATCAAGGTTAGTTTCATATTCTATTATTGTGCTGTCACATATTTTTGGAAGAAACCAGAAGTGTTTCTGAATTAACAAAAATTTTAATTAAAAATGTATTGACAGGACCTTAGATGGCTTTAGAGACATTCAAAAATGCTCTTTGATGTTGATTTTTATTCATTTTTGATAGTACTGGACCTTGAACTCAGGGTCTTTTTCTCTTGCTTAGCTTTCTTGCTCATGGCTAGCATGCTTCCAGTTGAAATATGCCTCCATTTGACTTCTGTGCTAGTTAATTGTAGATGTTGTGTCATACTTTTCTGTCTAGCTTGGCCTCAAATCATATCCTCCTACACAACTAGGATTATGAGCATGAACCACTAGTTCTCGGATTCTAAATCACATGTATTGAAGTAATCATATAATCATCAATACCTTAATGAGTAGAAAATAAGTGTGTTGGCACTGGTGGCTTCTTTTAAGAAACATAATTGAGCCAGGCACCAGTGGCTCACACCTGTAATCCTAGTTATTCAGAAGACTGAGATCTGAGGATTGAGGTTCAAAGCCAGCCCAGGCAGTGAACTCTGATCTCCAATAAATCACCAGAAAACTGGAACTGGTGCTGTGGCTTAAGTTGTAGAGCATTAGCCTTGAGCTGAAGAGCTGAGGGACAGCTCTCAGGTCCAGAGTTCAAGCCCCATGACCGACAAAAAGAAAGAAAGAAAGAAAGAAAGAAAGAAAGAAAGAAAGAAAGAAAGAAAGAAAGAAAGAAAGAAAGAAAGAAAGAAAGAAAGAAAGGAAGGAAGAAAGATATTTGACATGTGGCTAGAAATTGCATAGTAGAATTTTGGAGTCCTTTTAAATTTCATTTTATTGTTATTGTAAAGGTGATGTATAGAGAGGTTACAGTCACAAAAGCCAGGTAATGTGTACATTTCTTTATGAACAGTGTCACCTCTTCCCTCATTTTCTCCTAGTTTTTCCCTCCTAACCCCCTCCCCCACAAGTCGTATAGTCACTGCTGTATTTGTCCCACCACTTCTGTGGTCCCCTTTCCCTCACCAAAACAAATAAACTTACATACAAGGCAAAAGGTATAGAAATTAAAAATAGGAACAAAAGGGAAAAAAAACCAAGTAGCAAAATAATATAAAATCTCTTGTTCACATTTCTTAGAGTTCATTGCAATAAGCATCATTTTATATAATCATGTCACCTTAACTATTGAACCTTGATAATCCTCTCCTGAGAGTTTTTCACTGTATGAATTTCTAGAGCCTGTATAATTTATCATGTCCATGTGTATTTTATTGTTGTTGTTTTGTCTTTTACTATTCAATGTGTTTATTTTTAAATTTATAGGCGCTTTCTGGTTACAACAAATGACAGACACCATGCAATCTATGTTTCTCTGTATCTGGCTTACTTCACTTAATATATATTTTTTTCCAAGTCTTTCCATTTCTTTCTTGTGTGTGTGTGTGTGTGTCTGGTCATGGGGCCTAAACTCTGGGCCTGGGCACTGTCCCTCAGCTCTTCAGCACAAGGCTAGCACTCTACCCCTTGAGCCACAGCACCACTTCTGGCTTTTTTTCTTTTTGCTTATGTGGTGCTGAGGAATCGAACCCAGGGCCTCATGCATACAAGGCAAGTGCTCTACCACTGAGCCACCTTCCCAGCCCCCTCCATTTCTTTACCAATGATACAATATCATTCTTTCTAATGGAAGCATAGAATTCCATTGTGCATATATACTACATTTTCATTTTCATTTTTTTCTTTTTTAGTTATTTTATTGTCAAGGTGATATACAGAGGGATTACAGTTACATAATTAAGGTATTAAGTACATTTCTTGTCAAACTTGTTAGCCCTTCCCTCATTTTTCTCCAACTTTCTCTCCATACTACATTTTTCTTGATCCATTCTTCAGTTGATGGACATCTGGGTTGATTCCATATCTTGTCTATGGTAAACAATGCTGCAATGAACATGGTTGTGCTGGTAGCTATAGTATGGCCTTGTTTGTGGTCTATTGGATAAATGCCCAGGAGTGGGATTGCTGGGTAAAGGGAAGTTCTACATTTCCTAAACAGGAGAGTAGATATATGCTCAATCACTTCAGGCAGAATGAGTGCCAGTAGCATAAATAGGAAATCTAAGAATTCTCCAGAAATTTCCTTCTTTTTCCTCATAAAAGTATAATTGACTCATTTACTCAATAAATATCACCAATCACTCACTGATGTTTGTGCTGAAAATGTATTAGTGAAAATATAAAAAATAAATGAATTAAATATATGTATGTATGCATGTACATATATACATGTATATGCATATGTGTATATGTACACATTTGTATGTATATATCACTTAACTTACTTGAAAACTATAAAAAATAATTTTTCCTGTGTGTAGAAAAAAATTATATGGAAATTCAAATTTCATCTGAAGGCACTTGAGGCAAAATGAACATTCAGTGTCTCTGTAATACCATTATAATCAATTGTACATAACTTACTTAAGATTTACCAACATGTCCTAATTCTTCTGCTGATCACTTCCACCCCAATGTAAAGACAGGTATTGTTTCCAGGACCTAGATTAGGGGGAAACCTACTGTACCCATATGTTTTCCACATTTTACTTTACCTGGAGGCATTAATACTTTTATCAATGAGGACCCCAACAGAGAAGCAGAGCAGTAGAAGATTCACATTAAGAGACTTGCTTGAAACAAATTTGTTTGAACACATGTGGGACCTGGCTAGGCAAGTCTGAAATACATAGGTCATGCCATCTGGAAGCATAAGCTGGGATTCGTCACTTTGATCTGGAACTACTGTGCACAAACAAATTCTTCCATCAGTGAAGCCTCAGCCCTGTTTATGAGGTCTTTGAACTATCTCAATCAGGCCCATTCATTTTATCTAGGATAATCTCCTTTAACTAAAAGCAACTGGGGGTGAGCTTCAATCATAGCTCTAGAATATCTTCACAGGAACCTTTCATTAATGTTTGGATGTGTAACTAGTGACTGTGGCCTAACCAAACTAGCACATCAAAAGAACTATCACAGTGGATTATGTTTAGCTGGTCGAATGTATTCTTGAGTAAATATAGATGCAATTATATAGCCAATTTCCCTAGGGGAAACTAACAAATTTTTCCAAGTGATAGATCCAAATATTATATTACCCTTTCATGAAATTCCCAAGTTTCAGTCTTTGGAATTTGGGGAAATTTACAAATAACCTGAACTTTCCTATCATTCAAAATTAGTACAGGTATTGTAACACCCATTCTTAGTCATTTGAATTAGCTTCTTCCAGAAAAGCTTTGTATACCATCTCCTTATAACAAAGAATGGAAAATTGTCTTGGTGGATATACAGAGTTCATACATGTTAACTGTAATAAAGATACTGAGCCTCGTTGCTATGTGAATGACAAATGCTTATTAAGCAAATTATTCTAGAGTCTGAATATGTATTTGTGAAGGGAAATGTCAATAATCCCTGTCCTTATGGAGCTCAGTTATAATAATACAGTGAGGCAGTAATGTAAATAAAAACTACACCAATCAATTGTAAAGCAGTCACATACAATGTGTTATCATAAAAACAAAATTCATCAGGGAAAGGAAAGGGGTAAGATCCTTTGTGACAAGCTGTATTGTAATTGTAAGTAAAGCAGTCTCATCTGCCAAAATAATACTGGATGAACAACTTGGAAGATTCAAGTGGTAATCCCTAGTCCAGCATAGTTATACATATATGTAGTTCCAGCTACTTGGAAGACTTAGGTAGGAAGATATCCTGAACTCAAGCGATTAGATCAGCCTGGACAACATATCGAGACCCTAGAGAAAGTAGGGCCAGGGGCAAAGTCAGAGTCAAAAACAGAGACAGAGAGTCAAGGAAGACAGAGTCAAAAAGACAGAGATAGAGAGGCAAGAAAGAGAAATAAAAGGGAGGGAGAAGGGCAGAGGAGAAGAGAGGTGAAAGAACAAAGGAAGAGAAGAGAGGAAAGGAGAGGATGAAAGGAGGGAAGGTAGAAAGGGAGGCAGGAAGGAAGGAAAAAGAAAGAAAATAGGTGAGAAGGGAGAAAGATGGGAAGGGAACAAAGAAAAGAGGGTGAAAGAAGAAAGGCTTGAAAAGCTATGAAACTATTAGAGGAAAGAATGTTCTGGCTAATGCAACTTGCAGTGTTTGAGAAACAGTTAAGACTAGTAGACTAGAATAGAAGTAGGAGGAGGAGACAAGTAAGGAATATCCAAAAAAAAAGAAAGAAAGCAGATCACGAATCTCCCTATAGTCATGTATAAAAATCAAGCTTTTTATTCAGACGTAAAACAAGAATCATTTGGATAGTCTAAAACAAAATAGTGCCACAATAGGATTTATCATTAAGTATATTGTTTTGGAAAAAAACATAGGGAACCAGAAGTATAAATTAAAAAGGCAGATCAAATTCATTTAATAGTCTATGTAAGTGCTGGCAGTGGGTTAAACCAAGATTTTGGTGGAAGAGGAAAGTGCCACAGTCCTGGTTAAATTTTAGAGATACTGGCAATTAATTTTGTATTGCATAATCTTATAAAATTAGCCATCAGATGACAGATGATCTAAACCTTGCCCAAATGGAATTCAGATATATTTCTGCCTGATAGCTTTCTTTTTAAATAAATTACATTGTGTACTTATGTAACTGCAAATTTCTACTGTAATTATTTTACTGGTTTATGCAATCTTAGGTAGTATATGCCACATAGAGTCTCTTTTGTTGACATTGTTAAAGGATTTGGATCACATTTCTATAAGCAGTTTCTTCTTCAATAGTCAATACTATGTATTGGATTTTTATTTTCTTTCTTCCACCCCTGGATGATTGTAAACATACAATTGCTCTAACCTAATGATTTCTCTGAGGGTTTAATTAGTAGTATCTCCTCAAATCCATCCCACATAGCATCTTGCAAGAAGTTCTTGAACCTGGATCTCACTAGTACATTACTACATTTTATCACTTAGCTAATGTCATTTGCAAATGGGAAATCTCTGAAAACTGTGCCTTCAATATTCTTGGAAAATGGAAAATTAGGGGATGTTAAAAAATAACCTTTAAATGGTTTATTTCATTCATCTTCAAGCCCTATATTTTTCTGTATAATTTCCTTTCCTCTGCTTTAACCTGGATGAAGAAATGAAGTCTGAAGATGACTACCAATGTAAAAAAATATAAAAGAAAAAATAAAAGTAAGGAAGAAAGGAAGGAAGGAAGGAAGAAAGAATGGAGGAAGGAAGGAAGGAAGGAAGGAGGGAAGGAAGGAAGGAAAAAAGAAAGGAAGGAAGGAAAAAAGAAAGAAAGGAAGGAGGAGAATTTTGGTAAAAATCTGAAAAAAACTATATCCATTGTGGTAGTAAAAATGTAAAAAAAAATAACTGCTATGGAAAACGCAATGGTTGTTCCTCAAAAAATTTTTTTCAACTTTTACATTTTTTTATTGTGAAAATAACATACAGAGGGGTTACAATTACATGGGCAAGGTAATGAGTACATTTTTATCAAAAAATTTTAAATAGAATTGCTATAAGGTCAAGAAATTCTACTTATAGGTTTGTGTCCCCCCCAAAATTCAAAGAAGAGTCTTAACAATATATTTACATATTCATGATTATACTCAAACTGGATAAAACAGAGAAATCTGAAGTCTCTTGGCTGAGGAATGAACAAGGAAAATGTGCAAATTACATAAAATGGAATATTCTTCAGCCTCAAGGTGGCAGGAAATTCTGGCAAATGCTACAACATAGTTGAACCTTGAGGGAATTATGCAAAGCTAAATTAGCTTGTCACAAAGATTTATAATAATTACTGTACATTTAAGAGTTTTTATGAAATATTTAAAGTAGTCAGAATAGAAAGGTGGTTTCCAAAGACTATGGGAAGAGGAGAATGGAGATCCATTGTTTAATTGGTATAAAATTTCAGTTTTATGAAATAAAGAGTTATAGAGTGACAATATAATGGTGACAGTGAGTGGTGACAATGTGTACACAGTAAAAATGCATTTAACACTACTGAAACATACATTTTACCATGTCTAAGATGTGTCTCATGTGTTTCCCTGGAATAAAAGTTAATAGTTCTTTGAATTGAGACCCAAGAAGCAGATAATGGATATAAAACATCTTTAAAAGAACTTGAAAGCATTTTTTGAAGTATGTCATATGTACTCATTCCACAAGATGAGATTCTATACAAGTTTTCTAGTGGCTTATGACTTACATAGCTTGTGATGCAATATTTATTTTTCTAGTTATTTTATTTCCAGGAAACTGAATCTCCTTTCATATCTACTTCTCAGATGTATGTCTGATAATTTTCATATGATCAAAATACCAATAGGTGTTTCAGGAGAACAATGTCTCATACTAAATTTTATTATAGGCTAGTGCCATGGTAAATTAATTAAAAGTTTTACTACAGAAATCTATAAAACTTTAGTTTTCTTCTTATTGTGAAACTGCAGATTTAGTATCTATAGATTATTGATGTGCCACTATCTCTTCCAAAAGAAAGACACATATGTTTTATTTTCCAGGTGAAATTGTCTATTACAAATAGCAAATATCAAAAGAACCAACAAGATTAAAACAAAACATCAGTGAAGGGTAGTCCTCAATCTGTCCTCCCTACTAGAAAAACTTTATTAATTGAGCTTTCAATATAGTTCTAAATTATGGCTATCATAATTTTCTTTCCCTCATTCTTCTTTTCGGTGTCAGTCAACTCTTGACAACTTTTCACATGCTATCTCTTCTAAGTTCTTCAGGGATTTCTTCTGTCCCAGTGAAATACATTTCCCCACAGTCTATTGTAGAGCCTCAAGCTCTGGCAAGTAGTCAGGGAATTCAGTTCCAAGCTTACTGTTCAAGAAGCCAAAAAGAATTCTACTGCCTATTAACATCTAAGAAACCTTGAGAACTAAAGTTCCTTGCCAAGACTGAAAATAGACATGTGACATGCTACATTTCTTATTCATTCAAAATAGTGGTAACATAAATAAACTTGAGAGAAAGAAGACAGAAATTATTCAAACAAATTTATGTTTCCTCCATTGAAGTCATCTGCAGAGTGATGCATTAGAAAGCATATCTAAATGTGGGTTACCACAAGCCAAATCTACCAGTCTAAAATTGTGGGAATCTTGGACACTGCCCAAGTATTTTCTATAATCTCCTAAGAACAGGCAGTGCCTGTGGGCACCACACTAGGAATCAATGGCTCCAGGGTTAAAGAGGGGTTCAGGGGAGGAATTGGAGTTGCAAGAGGAAAGCCCTTGCTAACAGCCCAAATGTGGGCAATAAAAGAACCCATTTTAAAGTTTCTTATTTGTTACATATGACAATTTAAAACAATCAAAAATACATAAAAATTATGCTATAAAGTGAACATACATCAGAGGTGAACTTCCTCTGTTCTTTATTTCTTTATCTGAAATTTGTTTTTTTAATAGTATTTACTTAAAAAAAGATCTCTGTTTCCAGAGATTATTTTTGCAAAGAACTAAGCAAGTTTGTTTTTATTTTTGTTTTTTACCTATACAAAAAAGTATAGGTGATGAGCTGAGAAAGTGGCTTAGGGGTAGAGTACTTGCCATGCATGCATGAAGTCCTGGGTTCAATTCCTCAGTACCATATAAACAGAAAAAAGCCCAAATTGGCGCTGTGGTTTAACCTTGAGCAAAAGAAACTCAGGGACAGAGCCCAGACTCTGCGTTCAAACCCCAGGACTGGCAAAGCTAAATTAAAATTAAAAGTACAGGTGAATTATTATTCAGATTTCTTCTGAGGTCCAAAATCATTTGATAAAATTAATTTGCTTTATATTTAATAAAAGAATTGTTAATGATATTGTTGGTGATATTTACTCATACAAAAATAAAGTTAGCTTTTTGAACAAATCAGTGGATTTCTTTTTCCACATATGCTTTTGTGTTCGCTGTGGAAGACATTGTAGTTGAGATCACTGAGAGGGCTCCCACATACATTCATACCAGTATGTGGAGTTGGCAAGCTGCCTAGGTCAAGGAATACAACCATCCTTCTGCCATTTGTTAAATCTGCATAATTAAGGACCAATTATACACGGCATTGTTTTATAGCAGCCTCCTCAGCTGGCTCTCCCTTATTATGGTTTCATGCCACTTTCCCCTGTTGATTACCACAACACACTGTGTCTTTTTGTCATTCTAATGAGGAGCTAAAAGGCAAAACTTATCTATCTGAATGATATACAGTTACTGAACTTAGAGAATAACTTCATGAGTGAAGTATATCTAAGGGATATTTCTATTTCTTTTGTTGTACATAGTAAGAATGAGTATGGGATGTTATCTACTAGAAGTGTGAGTATGTGTATGTGTGTGTGTGTGTGATGTCATTCACAGTAATGCTAAAGAACCGGAAATTCTTCTTAGAATTTTGTAAATCAAAAAAGCATTACAATAGGTGCCAGTGGCTTGTACCTGTAATGCTAACTACTCAAGAAGACCAGATCTTCAGGATTCTGGTTCAAGGAAGCAAATACCCAGGCTGAAGTGATACAGTGTCAGCCAAACAAGCACAAAGCCCTAAATTCAAACTCTGTTACCAGGGATGGAAAATGCCACTAAATTAGCTTCACCTGAAAAGGGAAATTCTTGTTACAGTTGTCTATATGTGGAACCCAAATATAGCTTTGGTAATAGGTTACTTCATACTTCTTGATATATTTTTTATCCTTCTTTTATTCTCAGACACAATCAAGTTGTTATAGTTGTCCTAAGGTTACAGACTCTCAGAAATTTCCTTTCCAGTTAAAGCCTCATTATACTTCATGTGCTTTGAATTTTCCAATACCCATCTGAGTACTGTGGACAAAGAATACAAATCTGATGGCCAGGCAGGAATCCAATGCCCAACACCAAACACAAAAATGTAAGACTCATTACTCTGGGTAGCAGACATAGAAGCATGAAAAACTGATAGATTAGAAGAAATTTTCTCAAGTCACTTGAAGGGCTGAATATGAGTTAAATATAAGGGCATCAACATGAAATTTGCAAACAGGGCAACAATAAATCTAATAAAGTAACTAGACACGGTCACTTACAAGCCTGTACTCTGTCTGGCATACAGTAGCTCTATTGTTAGCCCTAAATTTAAACATTTCTCATTGGAAGTGTATTTAGTAGAAGACTATACTATTTTTAGATACCTGGCAAAAGTAAATTCTTCTAAAGAGTAATAATACTGGATAATAATAATTAAATGAATGTTCTCATGGACAGTTCTACAGCATAGCTCACTAGATAAGGGGCACAATTTAGAATGCATTTAAAAATAAGCCAAAGTATTATAGTATTAATTTGACCTTTGGAAATAAAGTTCACAGTATTACATGTAATTCTGAAAATAAATTCATGAAAGGAATATGTCTATTTCTTCAGAATAACTTCTTTTTTTGGTCGGTAGTGGGTCCTGAATTCTGGGTCTGGGTACTGTCCCTCAGCTTTTCAGCTCAAGGCTAGCACTCTACTACTTGAGCCACAATGCCACTTCTGGCTTTTTTCTTCTGCTTATGTGGTTCTGAGGAACCCAGGGCCTTATACATGCAAGGCAAGCACTCTACACATTATGGAAGAATATTATAGGTAAGTACAGACGTAGTAATTGTTAAAAGCTACTTGCAAATTGTATTGTGAATTTTATTCAGAAATATTCTATGTTCCTTTCAGTGTACACTTAAAAATTTTGGGTGAGAACATAATTGATTCTTAGCCCCATACTAAAGTTTCCTCTGAATAATTCTAAAGTGCAATAGGATTAATGGATTCTAGGTTTAAACTGCTGATGACACAACTGACTTAAAAATATCTGGGTATTTGAATACTTTCTTTCAATACAACCTTAGACCCATATCTGGCCTGAGTTGAATTTTGCAGACCACACGATCTCATTATGAAACCCAGGTTGGTTTCTAAGCAGAGATCTGTTCCTGGTGTGCCAGATTCCACAACTCTGCTTTAGTTCCCACTGCTCATCAATAAACCATGACAAACAGCACACAACCCTGAGCCTTGAGGCAAGCCTGTCAGTGATAGTAGACAATAAAAAAATTATATGTGCTCACCAAATCACAGAACAGAAATTCCAGGGACAACAATGAAAAAACAAATCCCTAAAGAGTTATTCCTAGTTTAAAAGCAGCAACAAAATGAGAGGGAGAGCAAGGGAGAGAGAGAGACAGACAGACAGAGACAGAGAGAGATGGAGAGACAGAGAGAGACAGAGAGAAAGAGGGAGGGGGAAGGGAGAGAGAGACAGACAGAGCAGAGAGACAGAGAGAGAAAGAAGGTGGGGAGGGGAGAGAGAGAGAGAGAAAGAGAGAGAGAGAAAGAAGGAGGGGAGGGGAGAGAAAGAGAGAGAGAGAAAGGAGGAGGGGAGGGGAGAGAGAGAGAGAGAGAGAGAGAGAGGGCCAGAGAGGCAGAAACTGAGAATAGCCCTCCATGTGTATATCAAAATGTATACTCTCAAGTGAAGATAATAAACAGGAATATTTTAGGTCTGCATAGTTTACATTTTCCCACCTCATGAGAGTTATCAGAACAAACTAAATCCCAAAGCACTTTTTGATCTCTGAGTCTAAATTTATGACTCTGGTTCTATTAGAACTCTGTAAGAACTATCTAATGAGAAAATATATCAATTTGTATATCCCCCAGTTTATCAAGAAAGTTTATATAGTTTTTATAAGTTTATGTAGTTTCTATAATTTTATGTAACTCATCAAGAAAGTTATATATAACTATGAATTTGGTTATATTTTACTGTAATTGTTAACAGATAACCTTTAGTACTTTCAGTCTCTATTAATATAACTTTTCATGATTTTCACTTTTAGTCAGTGAATCTTTGGAATAGACAAATCATACAGATAAGAATTGTCCAAAAAGTAATTAAACAATATTTTATAATTTGACAGATGAATTATTTACCCCATAACCAAACTGAATGCATTAGTAATGGAATTAAAATATGAACATATAATTTTCTTTATAATTACATGTTTCAAATAAAATATTATTTTTCTACATTTAATAGAAACTTACTGGTCACAACACAAAAAATATCCAGGGTACAAAAATAAAGAACTTTCACTACTTAAAGTGTTCACAGCCAACAGAAATTTACATAACCAAAACTTATGATACCAAGTGTTAATTTCACAATAACTAGTCATAGCACACTTCAGTTTGACTATGAAAAGAATAAGTAAATCCAGGTGAGGTTAGGAAAGGCAGTCACCATAGGCAGAGCAGCGTTCAGTGAAAGGAATTCCATCAGGGACAGAAGTTGAAGGTATTTAAGTAAAGTGTGAATAGATATCTGAAGAGTTAAGTACATATAGTAAGAATGAGGGTATTTAGAAGACAACAGATATTAAGGTGTTTCTACATGATCCAAAACATTGAAGATATTACTTAGGAACTAAAATTTAACTTTCCTTATATTCACAACTATAAATAGAGAAGTAACTTATTTGTTAGGTCCTTATTAATTCTCAGAGCAGGCTGAATGAGAGACTGTATTACCAGAGTTGGAAGCAGGGCTGAAGATATGTTCCTAATTGTATGAATGGCTGTAAGATAAACTTTATTTTTGGAAGTCCTTTTGGTATGACAATTTGATTAAGTCCTAGAACTGTGATTCAAATTCTGACTCTGCCACTTATGTTCATGTATACTTGATAGTTTTCTAACTTCCTATAGCCTTATAGTTTTATTCATAAAACCAGAATATCTAGATCTTCATTTTAAGGATGTTAGGAACAAATAACATAATTCCAGGAAATCAGAAACCCAGCTCTTGCTACAGTCCTATGTACTGCACTGCAGCAGAGAAGACAGACTGCCTTTCCCTCACAATACAATTGATTAAAGTTAAAGTATCAGTTAAGGCAATCTTATTCCAACGCTATTTGAAGAAAATATGTGGTTCACTAAATATTCAAGGCAAAACATTATCCTTAGAGATAATGTTTGCTATTTTTGTATTTATTTATTGGTGGTTTATATTTTAATAAGTTTTTAAATGCCCCTCAGTAGATGAATGGATCAAGAAAATGTGGTATATATACACAATGGAATTCTATGCCTCCATCAGAAAGAATGGCATTGCCCCATTTGTTAGGAAATGGAAAGACTTGGACAAAGTTATATTAAGTGAAGTAAGCCAGGCCCAAAGAAACATAGGTCCTATGGTTTCCCTTATTTGCAACAACTAGTATATGTCTGAGACAAGTAGAAATGGTCAGATAAGTTGATGTTAGGCAAAATGAACCCCAAGATAAGGATTCAAGTAGTTTTTCTTTCTTGCTATTGTTTCTAACATATTTATAAGATGATTTCTTTGTTGCTTTGTATGTCCCTCCCCCCATGGTGGTTTATATTTTATTAAAGAGTTAACTCAATTCAATATACAATAAGAACTATTACCTCCCTAATAGTGGCATAAACTTTCATAAGAACTGTTTATTCCTCTCCCTCTACAAAAGGTGTACTATTTTCTTTTCATTGCAAAAGGTAACTTAACAATCAATAATTCAAGCCCTTAAAAAAAGATCTTTATGAATCTGCTTTGTTCATTGTCCACAATGGCCTGATGCCATTTGTGGGAGAAGTCGTTGTAGTCTCCTATCTTTGTTTGTGAACTATATGCATCGCTGGCCATGGGAGCCAGTATGTCCTTTGAGAAGCACTCACGTGTAGCACCAAGCAGAGCGGTACTTAAGTCTATTTTCATCCTTGCTTCAGAACACCTGTCACAGCATTGACCTACCAAAAAAATAAGGGACAAATTAAAAAAGAAACAACAACAAAGGTGGTTGTTATTTTATTCTTCCACATTTTTTGTGCTAAGTAAACTGATTATACGTATCAATTGTTATAGGTAAAACACATTTTAGTCCAACATCAGTGTTGATGAGGATTTATTTTGCAAAATTTTCTTTTGAACCAAAAAGGAAAATTTATTTCTTAAATACTATTTGTTCTACTCCCAGGATTACTGAATATAAATTTGCTGGGTTTGATATTTTGTAAAAATTCAGTGGACATACTAGTTGACTAGAGAAAACTAAAATTGCCTTTATGAAAGGTGCCCTTGGGAATTAATGTCAAAACCAGACAGTGATACTTGCACTAAGGGTCAATGTTTTAAGAATTTATGAATTTTCCTTTATTCATTTGCAAAGGTTAAATGTGAATTGGTTTTGGCAACACTTCATACTTTGATTAGTCTCAAGTAACAGTGTTAACTGATCTCATCTACCTTTTGTGATAAACAAATAGATCCTTCCCTTGCAAAAAATACCAAAAATGTGTATCTGTAGTCAATTTGAAATAAAAAGTGTATCTATCTGAAGTTTTCTGTTGAAATGTCAAATGCCATTTCATTTATCAGTGCCTTACATGATCTCAAATGTCCATGATTGGAGGTGACAATAAAGGGTGAGGGAATAAACAGTAAGCAAATGAGTAATAGTGGCGTTCCAATCATGTTCTGCTACTTCTGATCAAAACTATTTGTTTCAATACAGTATCAATTCAACCAAAACTCTGAATTTTCTATGTGTGGACTCATTTTAGATACTAGGCACACAATGAAAGCCTTTATGTCATCAGCCTTTGGTTTTAATGTGACCAGAAAGACAAAGAAGAAATTTTAAAGTAAAGATTATTTGAAAAAGTAATAGATTCTTAAAATAAGACTGGCGGTTCTATTTAGATCAGGTAATTATACACATTTTCACTAGGAAGCAGATATTAAATGCTGTCTTTCAACACAATAAACAGCTCCATAGGCTTGCAATGTCCATGCATAATACTTAGAAAATGTTCAGATAATATGAAGTTTAAAATCTACCTTTATTTATTTAAGCAATATTGTTCGCATGTAATTTAACTAATACATTAATATTTAATATATTTATTAATATGCATGACTACATAAAGAGCCCTACATATAAATAATCGCAACTAAGTATATTTCCAGAGAAAGAACTGAATTTCCTTATTGAATTATTCCTTTTGTCACTTTCTGTAATAATCCTTTAGACCAGCATGATAAATATCACAGAGCAGTCTTCCTTCTCTAATCTTGGTTAAGCAAACTCCAGGTGTGGAGCCTAAATCCTGAAATCAAAGCTTTGCTAAGTAATATCTGTGCTTGCTTGTTTGGGTATGTTAGTTAACCATTCTGTGCAGCAACTGAAAGAGTCTTTCTATTTCAATTTTTTAAAAAACTTGCACTGCAGTTAATATTGTCATTCAATTTGCTTTTACAGATACTAAAATTCAGCACTAAATAAAAATAAGTGTTATGGTTGCTGTTAAATTCCTTCTTAGTTGAGACCCAATCATTTGCTCCTTGATACACATAAACAGACTCAGCATCATTTACTTGAAGTAACAGGGTTTGTCTGATTGGAGATCTTAAATTTGCAATAACCCAAACATAGTTAAACAAGTCTACAAAACGTGGATGATAGTGATGCTTGTCACTACCTTCTCCTCCACTGTAAATGTACACGTTCATTCTCATAGGACATCCAGGCTTCTATTTTAAGAATCTAGGTTGGACTATGTCCCATTGAATGGCCTCAAATATGCTATATCGCCTGACCTTCACTAGACCTTCCCATCTTTTATTTTTCAAAAGTATCTATTGTGTTTTTCATTTACATGCTTAAGAATACTTAAGTCTTTTCTTAAATATTTTGATAACTGCCCATCATGCCTTGGTGTCACGAAGATCAGTGTCACAGGAAAGCGCATATTTCCTGACATTCCTCCACTCTCTCAAACACACCTTCTGTCCACAGTTGTCTAAGTGTCTTGCTTATTGTCAATGATATTTATAATTGTTTTCTGTTTTGGCCATTTTTTAATTTCTCATATACTGCCCCCCATGGGAGTCAACTCCATAAGGAAAGAAATACCTATTCATACTTCTGTGCGTGGTTTTTATCCTATCCTGCAGAAGGAACTCCACACATACTTATTACATGAGTGAATGAATGAATAAATGAGTGTTTGTTTCACATTTCAGATGCCAGAAGCATATACACCTTTGCGTTTGACATGTAGATATCCAAAGCTGTTGTTTTGCTTCCCTTGAAAGTTACAATAAAAATGTCAGTGCTCTTTAAGCACTGAAAGGTTGACGTATCTACTTCTCTATTTCACACTGGTCCATTTCTGTCTCCCCATGCTACTTCACATCTTCTTCCTTCTTCGTTATCTTTGTCTAATTTCTTTCCCACAAACCCTATTTCTTTCTCTGGTAGAAATGAAGCTTAGGTGTATTCTCTCCTTCACTCTAACTCAAAACCTTAACTGTTATTTATATAATGTGTTGGCACATTGGATAAATTCTCTGAGATCTTCAAGGGTCATGAATGAATTTCTGACTGTGTGATGTTTTCCTTCAAGTTAATATTTGCTATGTTGCTTAACATAAGACATGAGAAATCCATACATGATTTCTATATGGGAGCTATTATCATCATTTTACACACAAGCAAAATGGAGGATCAAGTTATTAAGTAATTTGTTCAAAATAGAACCAATAGTAAGTACCAGAATTAAAATTTAAAGGAAGTAAACTGGACCATGTTTTCTAGTCCATTTCTAGTCCATTCTAGAAGTCCATATAAATAAAATAAAATTTTCTTTATTCTTAATTTAAAAATAATAATTTGATCAAAATAATAACAAAAATATATTTGATATATGCTTGTGTGGGAATGAATTGAATCTGTCTATGCATATATGATTAAGTCTATGTGAAATGAATGTTCTCAGTGGGGCAAGGGAATGATGAAAGAGTTAGGAGTCTTATTACACAGTGCTACACACTACTTGAACATGGCATAGTATTGTTTGCAGGTAGACAGATTCATTGCAAATGCATGTTGCATTTGAACTACTATCAAAAAGACTTGAAAACAATCAAGTTAATACTCGAAGAAAAGAAAATTTGACTTAAAGACTATTTAAACAATAAAATAACAAAAATAGTTCAACAGGTGAGTATTGGATAATAAAATTCATTTTGAGCCACTCTTTTACAAGGGAATATTGAAAAAATAGGGAAAGTGATAATTACTTTCTTAGATTTTTTGCTTACTAAGCCTAGAGTTTGTAAAAGATACTTGATATAACTTGAAAAAACTCTTTGGGACAGAGGTACTTAACTATAATGATTACTGATTTCCGTGGTGTAATTGCTTCCACCACAAAAATATCAAAATGCCATCAAGATACAGTGAGACAAAGAGTGATCTAATTCAGCAGTGATACTCATTAGATACTATATTTTAGAAATTAACCATATAGCTTGGAGGGAGAGGGGGACAGGATGGGAAAGACTGGGAGTAAATGAGGGAGGGGGTTGACACTGTTCAAAAAGAAATGAAGTAACTGAAACTCCTCTGTATATAACTTTACAATAAAAATAAAAATATAAAAAATAATAGATTATTGGGAACAATTCTGGATTCCAACAATCGGTTTGAGTCTAAAGTGCTTGGACATAATGAACATGGAACTGGTATATGACTCCAGCACACTACCGTGTCAGTGCCTTAAATCTGGAGCTATGTTTGTGCAGATTCGGAATTCTAATTAGTGATGAGATCGACATTATCCAACTAGTAAAATCTAGCATTACCATTAGACAATGTTAGTATTAGACAATGTTTATGAGAAATCCCCCATAGTGAATGAATGATTACTAATTTCAAGAATAGGCTTTTGTGAACATGAATATTTGTAAACAGACTATAATATTATATAAATTAGATAGATAGATAGGTTCTGAAATAAGCCAGCTCAGCTCAGAAACCAACATTATCTGTTTCTCACATGATGCAGAAGTTATTTTGTTTTCTTCTTCTGAGCTAATGTTATTTTAGACTTAGCTAGTGTTCCCAGGATTTTTCTTACTGCTAAGTCATTGTCTTTTATTTTTATTTAGTTATTCATTACAGTAATCTTTCTTTATGCAAGTTTGCACCCTTTTCTCTCATGTGCTTCATATTCTGATATTACTTGATCATATTTACAAGCCCCAAATGTCCTCTGTGCTTCCATTACTTTTTTGTCTTTCTGAAAAAATAGATAAGGCATACCTCATGTGTGCCATATCTATTTGTTTTTACAGAAAGTAAAAGAGGTAAGTTATACAATTATAGCTTTGTACATTAAAAATGAGACTATGAGAGATGTAAAAGAGAAAAGAACAAATAAAAAAGCATTAATTAACATTGTTGGTAAAGTATCAGTGTTTCTTTTTTCTTTTTGGTAAAAAAAACAAGAACCTGGAAGCTAAACTTAGACATAGAAAGTACCTAAAATTTGAAAAAAGAGGTGGGTGTAATTAAAATGCAGTTTTAAATAAGTCCTTTGTAAAATTCCCTTTCAAAATTAATAATTATAGTGATAATATAAGTGCATCAGTAACAAACATATAACAGATCCCACTTAAGTTAAATTCTGTATATAAAATTAAGCACCAAAAAAAATCAATAGTCATTAACTATCTTCCCTACCAGGTATGATAAATGATGGATTAACTTAACTGTGATCAGACTTTTCTTCCATCCAAATGAATAAAAAAGGCACTTCTGTTCAAGGACCACATAACTGAAATGTGCTGCTGGTCTGGTCTCATAATACTCAGTTTCCTAAAGTCATTTGAAGGATGGGATATTTAACTCAAATTCTAAGCCTGCTAATTTCAACTTGGGGCAATATAGTTCTACCAGAAACCAGTTGCCTGAATAGTGGATGACTTATCTACAGCCTCTGATCTAAAGAAAAACTAATTCATTGCAAAGAAAATTTTCTCATCCACTTTCTGCATTTTTTTTCTGGGAAAAACATGGCCAATTGTACTGTAAACCCATCATTATTTATGCTAAACAAAAAATATTACTGAATTTTGTTATTAGCAAAGTATATTTCAAATGCAGACATATGTGGAAATTCAAGACAAATTTAAGTAAGATCACTCTTTAACCCACAGTTGAATCATTTTGTCTGTCTCCTATATTCGTGTTAGAGTGCTACCTTACAGGTAGGGGGTCACCCTCTATAAAACAGATAAACTAGGCTGGGAATGTGACAGTGGTAGAGTGCTTGCCACCATGCATGAAGCCCTGGGTTTGATTCCTCAGTACCATGTAAACAGAAAAAGCCAGAGGTGGTACTGTGGTTCAAGAGGTAGAACGCTAGCCTTGAATAGAAGAAGCTCAGAGACAGTGCCCAGGCCCTGAATTCAAGTCCCAGGACTGAAAGAAAAAAAAAAAAGAAAGAAAGGAAAAGAAAAAAGAAACATAAACTGAAATTTAAGGTGAAATGTTTAGTGTTGTTCTCACATGATATTTACATTTAAGTATTTAAAATATTTAAATTCACAGGGTTTCTTCTATGCTTCGATCTGGTTTTGATCAGAGATAGTGTTTTCCAAGTGATGTAAACGTTCATTTATATTTCTTTCCAAAACTAATCCACTTCATCCAACAAATTTTAACATATCAGTTAAACTGTGACAATATATACCAAAGCCATTAATGTAAGTATATCTTTTAACCATTTTCTTTTCCAAAAATGTGTCTTCTCCTTGAAATCAATACATGCTGCTTGTGTTCATGCTTTATATCCACATTTGCCTTTTCATATACATGAATATGGACATATTTATCTTTCCTCTAGTAGTCTTTATTCTTCTTAATACTCTTCATATATTTCCTTTACTTATCATTATAACTATTCTATGAGTAGTATACATTTAATTCTATACACTGTTGCTTAGCAATGGAAACATTATGAAAAACTATTCTTTAAGAAATCGTACTGCATATTTTCTTTAAGTCCAGGTTATGTATACATATATATGTTGGCATACAAACAAGGACATGTTTATGTGTATCTGTATATTCTGAGTTCCTATATCTGATGCACTGTATATAGTTCTACAAGTGTATAACAATAAACATTTTTCTGTAACCATGTTTACAGAAATGACAATAAATCAATATAGTTCAAAGAATGAATAGGTTCTATTTTTATGGACCATTTCATTTCTAAAAGTTTTCATGTTTTCTTCTTTTCCATTTTTATTACATGGAAACCTACCCTGAGACTCTTGGAGTCCACTCAAAGGATCCTCTTTAAACATGACTGATGACAGGTGGGCAGGGACAATTCCAAGCTCTGTACATTTAAGAATGCTTTTGTACATTTAAGACTGTTTCTGAAGTAAAGAATTTTATTGTACTGGAAATAAAGCTTATGATTCATAAATAAAATATTGTAGAAAAGTTTTAGCCAATACATTTGATGAGGCATTTCCTTCATCATCTATTAAAGTATTCTTAGGTAGCTAAAGATTGATCCCAGCACAGTTATTGCTTAACAATTAAAGATCCTACATTGTATCACCTATAGAATTACCCATATGTATTTATCTCTGTCACTATTTATGTGACATTAAAAAAAACTACGAAGGTGGACATTTTATGCTATCTTATTTTATTGTGCTTTTAGGGATTTTAATCAAATTGAAAAAGAAATAATGACAATATGACCCAAACTTTTTCTGCTAAGCTGTGAGAGTTTATTGAATGAAAGCTTGAAGTTTAAATTCATGAGAATCCACTGTCTAGTCCCCATCAGTATTCGTTCAATCTCTTCCACAGAAATTGATCAAGAAGTTTGATGATATTTTTTCTTGTATAATCTTTTATGGTGTTGGCTTGTTAATCCATGTATTAATTGATCTAGATTTATTATGTAATCTTATAAGTTTTTCTAAGCTTGTTAAACACATTCATTTCCATAGGCAAATTTTGTATGTAAAAGTCTATTTTCCTTATAACTTTCACATTGAAAAAACAATATAGTTTGTTTAATGGGTTGATTTGTTTCCTCTTTTTATTTTTTAGGGGGTAACTATAGTTGACAACATTTAATTGCATTTTTCAAAATAGCTAGTTTAGAGAATTGGACATATTCCCAATAAATAGAAGTGACAAATATGTGGGGAGGTTATAGTAACTTTTCTAATTTGATCCTTACACATTTTATAAATATATTAACATATTACCAAAGGTCTTCTAAGTAAATGTAGTATGTACCCAGTAAGCATTTTAAAATAGCTAAAAGAACATTATAGAAAAAATATCTAACTGTTGGGGAACTAGCAGTGGAAGAGTACTTGTCTAGCATGCATGATATTCTGAGTCTAACCTCTAACACACACACCTCCACAGAAAAGGCTTTTAAATGACATTCAAGCAAAATGATTAATAACTGGAAACAACATAACTGTCCACCAAATAGTAAATGACCAAATGAAATTACTAATAAGCTTGTGATGCCATCATAATTATATGTTTTATTAGTTTTTATATTTTCATATATCTTTAAGTAGGTGTACAAAGGAGTTGCCATTTAACAAAGCATTTTATGAATGCAATATATCTTGATCAGTGTCGGACCTCTCAACAGGCTCACTCATTGCTTCCCTACGTACTCTTTCCCTCACTCTTCTTAATTTTGTAGGATGTGCATTGAATTCTTGTTTGCATTTTCCCTCTCTTTGTTTGTCCCTGGACCCCCACCCCACCTTTTCCTGGTGGCTTACTTTGCTGAACTTTTATTTTGGCTTTCTAAGGAATTGTACTATTTGAGTTGTCCCTTGATTCTACCATATTTTAGTTAATACACTTGTACAAATCTACATACCACCCAACATAATTACTTTCATATGAGTAAATTGATCACATCACTTTATTGGAATACATACAAACATCAAAGTAAAACTTCTTTATACAATCTTTGTACATTAAACTAAAAATAAAGTTTCTTACAATTACTATTAATTCTATAATGTAAAGATTTATGAGAGCAATTACCTATTGCTCTTTTAACCAACTTCATCATTTGTATGAAATTGATTGAATGCATATTTTAAAGCACCTGAAAGAAATGAATGTTCAAAAACCATGTTTCTAGAGCACATCTTTATGTAAGAAATTCTATTCCCATTTTTAACCACATTTAGACACTGTCACAGACTTAATGTCTTCTATAGTAGGATCATAGGACTCCAAACAGCCTTTGTTCTACATAGTAATCTACTACATACTAATTTTTTTCTCTATGAAAATAATTTTTAACTGTTGCCAATGAAATTTTTCTTCCTTTCTTCCTTCTTTTCTATCCTTCCCTCTTTTTTTTTCCTATAATCTGTATATAAACTTACAATTATCTCAAATTTTTAATGTTAATTTTTTAAGCTTTCTGAGAATCAATTTAGAGCCTTCAATCTCTTCTGACTGTAAAGACAAAGGTAGCTATGTTTTAGGTGTTCATATTTTTCAGGATGCATTTTCTGCTAAGATTTAATATTACCTGACTAGGAATATTTGCAAGTATGACAAATAATAGAATTTTTAATGGCATAGGGAATTAAGTACACATGTGATTGATGTGAAGCAATACAATGAGCTGTGAAATACAATGAGCCACTACCCTTTTTATACTGATCAGTCAACCCCTGCATTATGTGTATTTGAGCATTTTTATTTTTTGTGTTTTTCTGATTCATAATTATGTTTTATACCTGTTAGTTTGGCAGAAATTTATGTGATTAGAGTTTTTTTCTTAACCAGAGCCTATTGAATCACAGATAAGCAAGCAATTTAGTCAATGAAATATTTATATTTTGGGCAAGTTTATTCACCAGGTGTTAGGCTATCAGATAATTTGGGAATCATAGCTAAGCATTGAAATACACATTCCAGAGCAATTTTAACATTGACAAATAGCTATGTCTCATCCTAGAAAAAGTAATCTTAAGAATAAAGGTACCTATTCTTTGATGTATGATTGATTTGTATTAATTTCTAACTAATGCAAGTCTGAGCATCCATTTGTTAAAAAAAGTGACAGTGTTAGTGTCACTCTGACTCCCATTAATATTTTAAAATCTACATTGAAGTCTTAAGACCTATTGAAAAGTCAAATGTTGCACATTACTGTTTTCAATGTTGCCTTCTCCATTTACCAAAGTAAAATTATTTATTTATAAATCCTATATTTCCAAAAAATTCATGAGTGGTTATCAAAATTCTGGCAATATATAGAATGCAACATAACTTTTATTCTTTTTCTATAAACTTAAGTTGTCCTGTCCAATTTATAGGAAAATAAGTTTATTTACAATCCTGACTTCTTTAAAAAGTGGTAGCAAAATGGAAACAGTATTAGTTAGTGTTTATTAGGTACTGACACTTTTCATACTTCCTTCTGTATTCCATGTATGACTATTTGCAGGACCTGCACCATTGGAAATAGATGTTCACACTTGCTAGCCCCCCACCCCAGCTCCACTGTAAACATTTGAAAAGTCTTAAAATTATACTGGAAAAGGTTAAATGAGAAATACTCTACTGGCCACTAAATCTATACATGTGCACTAGTGTTCAAGGTTTTGTAGCACAAGGCACAAACTGATTGGTTACAATATCTTCAAAGTTGAATATACAATAGAGTTTCTTAAATGCATTCTTGCTCTTAGGTCTTATTTTGCAATGGGCAAGCTATTGTTCATCACATCTTTCTTCTGAGCCAAGCAGATAATCTAACCAAATATTAAGTCACTTCTCACTTTAGTCCTACAAGAAAAATCTACAAAGAGCTGCCATATATTGTATTTTATACTATTAGCTCTCAGTAATGAATGGCCTTCCCTGTCAGTCAAGGGCATTGCTACCCCAAAAGTAATTTTTATTTTACATTCTTAACTCCCTACTATGATTTGAATGTGAACACTAGCAACCTAATATGTTTAATTTTTTAATTTTAGAAAATTGTTTTTATTTACTTTTTTGGCCAGTCCTGGGGCTTGAACTTAAAGCCTGAGCACTGTCCCTGAGCTTCTATTGCTCAAGGCTAGCACTCTACCACTTGAGCCACAGTGCCACTTCTGCCTTTTTCTCTTTATGTGGTATTGAGGAATCAAACCCAGGGCTTCATGCATGCAAGGCAAGCACTCTAAAAATAAGCCACATTCCCAGCCTAATTTTTAATAACATATTTTGATAAAGTATTTTTTCTAGCAAGTTCCCATTATGTACAACTGTATGCAAGTTCACTCAAAATATCTACTTTCACAGTTTTAAATTACACAAATTTCCATTCGTTTACAGTTGCAGGAAAAAATTCATAAATGAGAAATGGTTAACTATACTTCTGATGACAAAAAATCTGGTCAGATTTTCCCCACTAAACATATACATTAAAGTTTGGGAATCTGCAGAAGAGAAAAAATAAAAACAACATCATGGAGAGGAAAACCAAAAGTGTAATATATATGTTGTAGGTTCTATATAAGTATATTTAAATTATCTGTGTAATTATGGATATATATATAGTAATTGTGTCATTAATTAGAAGTCATTTTAAAATGTAGTTTCAGGTTATGAAGTAGTAATCCATGAGCTAAGTGAATATAATGATTGAAGGGAGGAGAATCAAAAGTAGAGTGGTATGAGCAACAGACCTGTGCTCCACACCCTGGTTACACAGAGCTCGCCTCCAGGGAGAATTATGGAAGGATGCAAGGAAAATAACAAAGGAGAGTCCAGAAAGGAAGAGAATGTAACCACCATTGTGACTAGGCTCACACTGAGGGAAAATCAATGGCGCAGGATGAATGGGGAGTAAGTCGTGCCTGCCCTTGGACACTGCTAATCCCTGTGACCTTTAGAAAAGCTGAAAGTATAATATGACCCCAATAACCAGAATCACAATTAGAAGGAAGAGTGCAAAAGCGTGACTGCGGTTAGAAAAGGCAGACAATGATGTGCACTGCAGGGAAAGTTTGTTCCCTTAGTAGCTGAGTGAATGCCAACTTACAGATGCCCTTAATAGGTACAGACGGACAGCAGCCATGACTCTTAGCATCTGGGAGGAGGAGCAGGTGAAAAGGAACTAGAAGTTATGGCTTGACCTCGGGTCAAATGTTCATATGCCCACCTCCCAGCAAGGCACCAAGCCTACTTCTGTCTCTCTTCAAAAGGCAGCCGAAGAGGGGCAGATGTGAAGACATCTGGGATAAGAGGTAGCAATGTCTCCCAACAGTGAAGAAATCTGCCCGGTGATTTTATTATCAATTGTTGTTAATTTTGTTCTTCTCAAAAGATGACCTTATTTTTGTGAGTACAAAGCAACTGGGTAATTAAGCAAACTAAATTCAAACTGTCTGTATGGAACCTTTCTTCATGAGGAAGAGGGGCTTACCGTGTAAAAGTAGGGAATGCTTAGGACTGAGGAAACCAAACAGAAATGTCAAGAGCTATCCTCTAGAATTTTAACAGATACATTGTTCACTTTTCTTATATATGTACATATATATGCATATATTCCAACTTTGTCTCGTGAAAATAGAAACATTAAGTCTTTTCTCTTTACAGGAAGAATATGAAATAATATTTTTATTTATTCATTTAAAAATAATTTCCAATTGGATTAATTGTAAGACTAATTCACTGACAGTACATAACTTTTCAGAAATGTATTAAAAGTCTTTATGAATAGTTGCTTATTTTGTTCCCACAATACTCCTGTGAAGTACAAATCACTTTGTAATTCACAGATGAAGAAATGTGGGTAATAAAAAAAGTATTCAGAGTTATACAGCTAGTGGACTTGTGACTTACACCATATTAAATAAATATTATATATGCTTGATTGTAGTGGCTCCAAAATGCCACATATTTTATACTTCGGGTGAATTTAAGAAATTATTGGATCCTACCTGAATACCATTGCATATTTGTCCAAATAGCAGTGATCAGTTTTTAACGTATTTGTGAGGAATTGTATAAAATTTGCATACTATGTGCTTAAAAAAAACAGAACTCAGTACTTATTCAATGTCTCAGAAATAATCATTATACCTTAAAACTTTACTTCTCTCTCTACAAAAGAAGAATGATTTAATTTCTTCCTGAGTTCAAATCATTGTTCTAGTAATTTAGATATTATTATTGTGCCATTCTGGTCCTTTAAAAAATGCAAGATATATTTGTACATATTCTAAGGGCAGCTGGAACACCACCTGTTAACTAACTCCAAGCACCAGTTAATTAGCCAGTGTTGAAGTTACCTTATGCTTTGACTGGCAGGGAGTGGAATAGACGCAGATGCTGAGCACAATAAAAGAAAAGCCTTTGAATACCAGGGCAAAGTGGGTGGAGAGAATAACTAAAAAGGCGACAGAAAAGAGAAAGCCAGAATTAGAAGCTAAATGGACAAGAAATTAACTCTCAGAGATAAAAGTTCAGGGCAACAAATCTCTGCAGATTAAATTCCATTCCACCAACATACTTACCACATCAGATGCTGTCAAGGATTTGATTTGAATAAATGCAGAACTTAGCTGGACAATTGGATTGGTTTCTAATCATATAAAAGATAGCAATCACTTAATATTTATATAAAAACCTCCCTGAAGTTTACAACCAAACATTCAGATATGTTGGGAAGAAAAATGTTTCATAGTGCAGAATAATTTTCCCAATTACTTTAAGGGCTGTACTTTGTCAATGTTTCCATTAGGAGAGATCTAGAAAAGAAATAAATGGTTTTTACACTATAAGTCTCTCTTCATCAATAGAATGATTTCCAAACAGAATTCAATCTTCCTTGTTTTGTCAAATTAGGTTGAATTTAAATGAGTTAAAAGCTTTTCTTCTAAGAACTTTTACTCTAAGTTGAAGACTTATCCATTAATGCATTTACTTTCCTAACATTTCAGAAGTTTACCTTATATTTGTTGATTTTTATTTATACCTAAATTTTCATCTACATAGCTATATCTTTCATTGTTCAAATTAGAGGGTGCTCATAGGAAAACACCTTTTACATACCTGACATAATATTTGAAATGCCTTATTGTTTACTAATAGAACCATTTCCTTCCATTTAAAGTTTTATTTGTATTTATTACACTTTTTTACAGTTTATCAATAATTCCTTTTAGCATGCATGCAGGAAACACTAGTAAAACCCTAGCCAGAATTAAAGTCAAAAATGATTTTATTTCCTGAAATATATATTTGAGGGGATGTCCAGGAGAAAGATGACATTCTGTCAAAAATAATAATTTACCATAACGCAGCTATGAATTAAATTTAAAGTGAATATAATATTTCAGATAATTTAAAATGAAAAGAAAATAAGAAAGTAATTCATGTTCACTTAGAACAGTTACTGCCATTTAAAATAATTGACTATAGCAAAATTATACCCCAGAATTTTATCTATACACACTTTCAATTTCAATTCATAATATACAGCCACACTTTAAGTTTATTTCAAAAGATATATCCTTGTCATACATCCATAATAATATTATTTTTCAGTACAAACTTTGCAAACTTTATTTAAAATTTATATTAAACAATTTATTAAAATTTTCCATTCTTGGGTCTTAGAAGTTGCTTGCAAAAATGTACTCTTGAAATAATGTTCAAAAATGGACTAGATCCAGCCCAGACACCCGTAACTAACACCTGTCATCTTAGCTACTCAGGAGGCTGAAATCTGAGGATCACAGTTTGAACTGAGCCTAGAAAGAAAAATCTGTAAGTCTTATCTCTAATAAGAAGGGAAGTGGGGTTATGACTCAAGTGGTAGAGGACTAGCCTTAATGAAAAATCTCAGGGACAATACTTAGGCCCTGAGTACTGCCAAAAGGAAAAATAAAAAGGAAGAAAGAAAGAAAAGAAAGAAAGAAAGAAAAGAAAGAAAGAAGGAAGGAAAGAAAGAGAGAGAGAAAGAGAAAAAGAAACAGAAAGAAAGAGAGAGAAAGAGAAAAAGAAAGAAACAGAAAGAAAGAAAGAGAGAAAGCAAAAAAGAAAAAGACAAAAGAGAGATAAAGAAAGAAAAAGAGAGAAAAAGAAAGAGAGGGAAAGAAAGACAGAGAGAAAGAAAGAAAGTGAGAGAAAGCGAGACAAGGGAAAAAAGAGAGGGAGGGAGAGAGAAAGAGACAAGGAGAGAGGAGAGAGAGGGAGAGAGGAAAAGAGAAAGGAAGAGAGAAAGAATGAATATAAGAAAATCTGAATTTATCTTGACTTTATTTAATGAATAGTTTGATCCCTAAATGAACATTTTTTGTTTTTGTTTTTTACTTCAGGATAACATCTTATACTTTATAACCCCTATTTTAATTATTTTAATGATAGATATTGTATGTATAACTAACTTCCTCATTAAATATTTTATCTTGTTAATAAGCAAACAGTGAAGATGTTCTGATAATAGACTTAACAGAGCTAAAAAATAGGTCTGTGAGGTTTTCTTATCTTACCATCCAGTGAGTGGAGAATAATTCCTATTGTTGATTTGCTATTGAAATTCCATCTAGTTCCTTTAATTTGACTAGTAAGTAGAATCCATAGGATATAGCAAAAACAACAATAATAATAACAGGGAAAAAAACAGTACTACCTTAGAGTCAGAAATCGTCTATAGTCAAATTTCAAGTCCACTCTTTCCTAGTTGCAAAATGGAGGGCAAAAAACCTGGAAGTTAATTTCAGTATCTGAAAGATAGGAGCAGGGATAAGGAAGATACAGTATTGGTTAAGATCAGGACAGAAACATAAACATATCCGACTGGAGGGCATGTATAGATATTGATGGGTTAGATACATTTTAAATTTATATAAATGTTATTTGTGATTAGACAGTACAGTATTCTTCACTTTTGTTTCATATAGTCATCTAATCAACTAAACTAGAAAAGCAGTAACATTAATTTTGAGCTTACTTAGATAACTTGCTCTTCTGTACATTATTAAAATCACAAATTGCACTTATTAAGATTATTTTACCTAACCGAAAAGAACAAACTTCCTTGAATGCTTCTCTTCTCAACAATGTTATTAAGAATTTATGTTTTTTACATTTTGGATGAATTATCCAGAAACTAAAATTTTTTAATAAAAATTATACCTCAATTATAACATTTTGGTTCATTTTATCTAAACTAATTTTTCAGAATAACCATTTATCTCTTCTATCCCTTTTTTCTTTGAAAGAGATATAGCAGCCAATAAGCTTGACTCTCCTTATAACATAAAATTAGAGATTTTACAATTTCAAATGCAGATTTCAATCTTTACATAGTTTTGGTACTTACTTTTGTAATTCATTGCCTATGTTTCTAATTAAATGTTCTCAGTACTCCATTAAAGGATCCATTCCCTGCATTCCTCTTGATTAGGAGGAAAGAATCAATGAGAATTGATCCAATTTGTAGAACACAATTCTCATATTGATAGTAGTTTATATTCATTTGCTTTTCCCTAATCTTTTATTAATGGTCATCTTCAAAATGTCAATTAATGCCAAATCTTTACACAGTAATAATGCAAATCTATGAAGAAACCAGATTGGAAATGTACAATAGGGGAAAAAAGGAATATTTTTGTACTAATGTCTATTTGCATAACTGAATATGACAGAAAGGAGTATACATCAGACAGAGAGGGTGTCCTAGAGTTTCAAACTTTGACATAAAACAAAACCAAATGAAACATAAGTAGCAAAAGGTTCAAACTGAAATTCCAGGTTTTTCTCTTAGGCCTCTACATTACAACAGTGTTACAGTATCAACATGGTATAATGGACAAGTCAGAGAAGTGTAGATAGAATATTAGTTGCAGGTATGAGTCTGTACACTGTGAAAATAATATTATTAGCTGTTTTAATCACACCACCAGTTCAAAGAGAAACTTTGCTGCATGAATTTTTGTAGCACAATGTAGGGAATTGTTTGAACTGCTCAATCTTTTTTCATTCTCGTTTAAACATTTTTTTCCTTTTAAACTATTTTGAGTGTTTTCATAATACACTTAGTTGGATCTGGATGTCACCCATTGGTCACCAGGGTTGATTCGATGATCTGGCTGGATAGTCAGATGTCCCTTTCTCCCATGCTTCTCTATATGCAACCCTCCTGAAGCTGAGCATTGGTCGTAGGAGGCAACTTTCCCTGATAGAGGAAGACCAGTATTGTTTTCGGTCCAGGGTAGATGAGTAACTGTACTCCCCAAACAAGCTCTCAATATCCATAATATATCGAGTAACTGTTAACAAAGTGACGGTTTGGCTCTGACTTCTCTCAAGTCATTTGAAAGTTAAAAATATTTCAAACGTATCAACCCTTAATTATTTCACATGTATTTTCTAAAACAAAGGCCATTGTTGTTATTTTATTTTTTTGTAAACAGACTAAATCTCAACTCTTCACTGAGTTCAGGTCAGGCATTGTTTGCAGGAAGGCTTCATAGGATACACTGTACTGTATCACACACCTGGCTTCTTACTCTTAGTCACTACTATTGATGATTCTAAATTAAATCACAAAATTTCATTTAAATAAGAGGAACAAGAGATCTAATAATGTAGGCCAATCTACTGTATTATACAGAATAGTGACTGGAATTAACGTTGAGGTTTGTATCATTGATCATTGCTGAGGGCAGATTTTATCTGTTTGCACCACAAGAAACCAAGAAATGTTTGGGCATGAACAGTGAAAGGCACATAGCTACTAGCTTCACAAAAGGCTGCATTTCTGATAGAAAGTTGTAATTATCCATTGGATTTTCAGATACAGATATATATGCAGATTGGGTGTGTGCATGCACGTGTGCATGCACGTGTGCATGCACCAAGACTCCCATTTTTGTGATTATAAAAATGATTCACATGATTTTATAGATATTGTGGGGAGTGGATACAATAGCATATGAGTTCATTGATAGCAATTTGATTTTTCTCTTACATCTTATACTGTTGCAGAACATGAATTGAAGAAAATGTTTTTGTTCAGTTGGTTCAAATTCTGAGTATATCACTTAAGAATTTTTTGCAAATCTAGTTACCATTTCTTCATTAATTCATTGTCATAGGTTCAATGTAATGTAGGTAGGTGGGTTAATGACAAGTACCTGGAACTGAGAAATTCAATGTCTAGTGTAATGAGAACCATGAAACCCAGCACCTGCCATGTTAGTGAATTTCTAGATGGAAGGAAGGCTTTCATCTCTCACAGCTGCACCTACTTCAATCCAGGATACATGGCCCTGAATCTGGAATTTGGATATAAAAAGACCTTCAAATAAGGTCCAAACAAAATAGCCTCTCACCTCGTTATCTTCTAGTTCATGGCTCAAAAGAAAAAAAATCAATATTATTTAACAAAAACGTAAGTCAGTATCAATGGGACTCTGAAATTGTCCTCCATCTCCTGAACAGTGGGTCAGGTGGCGAGTTCATGTTATCTTGTTATATTTTGACAAGAAGGAGGAGAAAGAATAAATAGTGGAGTTAGTAAAAATGGTACCTTTTGTTTCCTTTATGGCCAGCATATCATTAACTAGAAGGCAGCATGAGGTAGACAGAATGTGTCTTATAGATATGGTAAAATTCATTGATTTAATGCAAAGTCTATTCTCTTCTGATCCTAAAAAGGAGCCCAAAGCAGGATGCGTGAAAACAAAAAAAAAAAGCAACTTTGGGTAAGTTAAAGTTAGGGAAAATCTTTAAATAGGCCTTTCCTTTCTAATGAGAGGAAACTGACTTACTTTATCTCCATTGTTGCTGTAATACCACCATCATTCTCAAGAAAGCTTGAATAGTTGGAAACCTTATTCCAAGATGATGCAATGTAGTATAAACTACCAAATTTAGTTATATTATGGATGTGTATGGATTTTATTATATTTTTATAAAAAACTTAAAAAACTGCACATGAGTTTTTATTACTAGTTTCATGGACTTTTTATTATATTTTAATAAGGTGTTTATAAATGTGTGTGTTTACTTTAAATAAACAATAACTACATAAATTAGAAGTAGGACTTTCATTGACAATCTACATTTGCTTCTAAAAAAGGAATTCATCCATATACTGTTTATATTAGAATATAGTAATACTGCAAGGTGGGGGGGAAGTTCACTGTGATATGTTCATCCATTCATAGCATATACTTTTTTAATTATAATTTTATTGTTATTACCAAGGTGGTATATAAAGAGAAATCCATTTTATAAGGCAGGTCATAAGTACATTTCTTTCTGGACGGTGTCACCCCTTCTTCCACTTTCCTACAATTTCCCCCTCTTGTCCCTGCACACAAGTTGCATAGGTCATTCTCTGTGTAGTACCTACTTTGTACCCTGACTTCATTTGTTGTCCCTTCCTCCCTGCATATCTGCACCCCTCCATCTTCCCTCCATAAAAGAAGGAAAACAAGCAAACAAAGCAAAAACAAGTGTCATAACCAGCAAAAGGAACAATAATAAAAATGCCCATGTTTGCATTTCCAGAAATTTGTTTCAATAAATAACACTTAAACATTCAGAGGAGTTATGTGTCTGGGTTCCTCCCCTAAATGTATCTTCTTTTAGTCTTGCTCTGTGCACATGCCTGGTGGCCTGTATAAGTTATCATAAACAGTTGTATTTTATATCTAGCTTCTATGTATGAGAGAAAACACGCTCTGTTTGTCTCTCTAGGCTTGTCTTACCTCACTTAACAAGATCTGTTCTAGATATTAAAATAACTTTGATTGAGAAGAAGTAGGGTGATCTCCTTCCTCAAAAACCTTTAAATGTATTTGAACAAGAAAATTTTCTTCATTTCTCTCTGTCAGTCTCCTAGCTTGCCTCATAAACAAGGTTATATAGTTTATTACCCAACATTCTAGTATCCAATACTGCCTCAAACTGCACTCCCCCAAAAAATCTGCCTCTCATTCTCTTTAACAGATAAGACCTAAAACCGACTTAACATAAAAAATAATTTTAAAAGCTCAGAGATGCTCTCCATGTCCAGCCCATTTCCAAAGTCAACCATAAAAATAACTATGACAAATCCATAGCTAGAGAGGAGGCAAGTGTGAATAAAGCAAGGACTCGGATTGTTTTCCCCTTTTGTCTGCACTGATCTGAACCGTTTTTGATTTTCACTTTAGCCACATCCAGTTCATTCTATGACACTTTCAAGTAGGAAGGAGGGACGATGGGAGATGAGAGCGGTGGATTACTTATCTATTTTTCTTATTTGTCTATTTATCAAATATGCCATTTCCAAGAAGCACAGAAGGATGCATTTTAAGACTTTTCATTCCTTTTCAAAAATCTCTGCACCATTCCTAAATAGCGGTGCCTAAGAACCAGTGTGTTGACCCAGCAAAAGGCAAGCTGTGACACAAAATTAATGATGCCTGTGCAGCTCCTGGAGGGACATTACCTGTGAGTACTTGCTGCCTCATTCATAAAGTGACAGGCTTTTTTCCTGCAGTAAACAGCTGTGCCATTCTGCTGCTCATCCTGAGAAATCTTCTGTAGATCCTGGTTAAGGTGATCAAAAGCTTGCAGAACACTGCAACTGGAGTGACCTATGACTCCATCTGTTATTCGATTTAGGAGGGACACTAATGGTTTTTATTCTTTCTGTGTCTGCTTATCAGCAGAGAAGCCATAAACACTATTCACATTTATCTTAACACACATGGCTGTGTGTAGATGGAGACAGGACACCTCTGACTCTACCCATCCATCGCACCATAGCCACTGGAGATTGGACTCTGAGGGTTGGGCTCAGACTTTACATCTAAAATTCCCCACTGGGAAGTGACTGCAATTTGAATGAACATAAAAATAACATCTTTATTGAGGAAATGGGAAGATACAAAATATCTAAGTAGGGGGCTGTACCATTGAATCTCAAGCTATTTTGATTGTTTGTTTTTTTTGTTTGTTTTTTTTTTAGCCAAGCACCCTAAGTGAGATGCTCTTTTCTTCATGTATTCATTTCAATATTTTTTTTCCTCAATCCATTAAGATGAGAAAGAGTTGCCTTCTGAAATAGAATGTTACACCACTTTCTCTGCTGCTTCTAAGAAAAAAGACATTATTACCATCTTCTCTCTTAGTTGACAAGATCACATTCTCCTCCTCCTCCCCTCCCTCCCCCTCTCCTCTGAGGTACAGTCCCTCGAGTCTGTAATTGCCAGGAGATGAAGCGATGATGGGAGTGATCAGAGTCAATAGCTTTGATTAACAATAAGGTAGGAAATTAGCAATGCTAGCATTCAGCCACCCTGCCCTCTCCCTCCTCCATATGCTCCCTCAGTCATGCTGGCCGCCTCACAGAGGGCAGTCAGAGCCCTTTGCCAGCTTTGAAGTGCAGGCAAAGGTGCAGGCAGAGAGCAGAGAATTAGGGAAATTAAGGAGAAGAAGGGAAAACTGCACCATGATGCTCACACCGTCCCAGGCCTCAGCGTGCCGCAGGAGGGGCGAGGAAGAAGTGTGCTGTGTGTTGTCATTGTGTGTTTTTTTGTCACATGTGGATTTACTTGTGTCTGGACATGCTGTGATCGAAATGGCAACTACTGTTACTACTGTGACCCCATCAGCAGCTCTGGTGTTGTTTCCGACAGACCCTGAAGACCTAGAGAGGGGGAAGGACAACGGGACGCCAATCCCCACCTCCGATAATGATGACAATTCGCTGGGCTATACAGGTAGAGTCTTTTCTTTCGCAAATACTCACTTCCTCCAGAGATCCCCCATCCACCTCCATCCATCATCAGCCACCTGTCTAAAATGATCTAATCCATCCCTGTCCCCAGCTAACAAACACAACTTCTCCTCGGTCCTCATTTCCCAGACTTCATTCTGTAGCTAGGAGGCCACCTGAAAAAGTAAACCCTTTCAGGAATAGGAATTTCACATGAAAACTGCATTGCCACTTGTTGTTTGCTTGTGTTTAAGAGGAATCGGAAACTATGATACCAACCTGTTTAGAAGCGTACATTTTTAGAGATTTTATACTTGACTAAGTTGCTCTCAGGAGAAAAAAAAATGTAAGACTACTTGCAGGTAAGTTGGTTTCCACATTATCTCTTTTGTTGTTGTTATTATACCTCTAGTACATGTAGTCTTAAAAATGACAGAAAGCAAACTCTGAATGATAAAACAGTTTTTTAATTGTCAACTTACATCCTTTAATTTTTTGCCTCACATTTTTTCCACTTCTGAAGTATATGAATGTTAAATTAGCATAAAAGTAACAAATTAATTAAATGTGTTGGAAATTATTTACCTGAGTATCCAAGAATGATTGACTTGAACCTATGCCAATGTTTTACCTATACAATTTTAAGTACAGTTTTAAATATAATCACATAAATTACACTTCTCAACTCTCTAAGATAATTTGAAACTTCAGATAAGAACAAAGAATAAAAGACCATTTAAAACATTAAATTGGATAAAGATACAATATGAGTCTTGTGCCATATTATTAATTTATTATATCCTTTTCATTAGCCCTCATTAACAAGGTTTACTATAGATTTTGCTCTGTTTTGAGCTATCCATAATGGTCTGTGTGAAAGAAGGAATAGTTTGGAGTTAAATATAATGGAGACATTTTCTATGCCACCACGACTGAACAGACAACTATAGTAAAAAGAGAGTGATCTAGTAAACACATTACACTTCGGGATAATATAATAAACTAATATTTAAAATTATTCTTTCCTATCTTCAAAAAATATTCCTCTCCACTTTTTATCCAATCTTAGGTGCTAAAAATTGAATTAATAACAAAATTCATAACAACTGTATTTTATTTTATATTTTATTATAAAGGTGATGTACAGAGGGGATACAGTTTCATAAGTCAGATAACAAGTCACCTATCCCTCATTTTGTTCCAGTTTTCTCCTCTAATAATAACTTTTAAAAAGTTTAATATTGTAGTTCTATATTAATATAGCTATCTCATTCTCATTTTTTACTCATATTTCAAGAAAATAAAAAATCTTGAGGAGAGATGGTAACCAAGTTTGCCTAGTGCTTTTTCCAGCACAAAGTTAGAACAGAGTGGTAAATATCATACTAATACCAAGTACAGCAAAGGAGTCCATACTTATAAAGAAATCCAAGATAGTATTCTTTCTTAAGGGTCTCCTCATTGCCAATGTACCTTGTTTAATTGTCTTGTGCTCACCCAATCTAAGCAAACTGCATTGTAGATACACTAAATAGGATTTGTGCTTTGTCTCCAATGCATTTCATAGAAAGTATAAAAAACCAACACACAATTATGATAGGGCATTGAATTAGGAGACCTTTCGTAATGATATTAAGACTAAATGTTATATTATCTTTTACATTTTATTTATTCACCCTCTTGGGTTAATTAGTAGTCAGACTTCAGTTAGAAAGCATATCATTAGATGAATTAATCTAAGGTAATAAACGTTTAAAAGTATCTTTATATTATACGAGGAAAATAATTAAAGGAATATAATTAATTGCAAAATGACTGAAAGGCCATCTTCAGAATGATATTGTTCCTCAGTCTATAACATTTTGATATTCTAGTACTAAAGGAAGTTTACTTGGCACAATTTGTTTCAGAGATTTTCTGAGGAACTTTTTTTATATTATGTAAATTAACTGTGGTACTGTGTCTGGCTTATTTTCATGTTTACTATAACTTTATTCATTCATACCTCCACTTTGCTGAGAAAAATGATGTAGATAGAATATCTTGGCATCTTGATGACTATGCTCAGAAAGAACTCAATTGGCTCTAAATTTGAAATAATCATTCAAAGTATTACTTGAAATTATCTTCTGACTTTTTTTCTTGTGTGCATGTGTGTGTGCACGCGCATGCTGTGTGAAGTAAAGTCTTTCCTAAGCCCTCAGATGATTGAGTGAACAAAATCTAAAGTTCATTGCAGAACATTCAATTCAGAGGAAAGTAAGATGGATTTTATATTCAGAAATGGTTTTACATATTTAATGTAAATTTTCCATAGTTTAGTACATCTGAAGTTTAGTACATCTAGGTACAGCAACAAGAACACTGTAAGAAGGAAACAATACACATTTAGCAAACTTACTCCTTTAACATTATATGCATGCATATATGTACATGTATATATATATGGATATATGTACGTGTGGAAAAAAATCATGTAAGTCAGGATGCTTTTAAATTTTATATTCATATTCCCCTATCCTCCTTTTTAAGCATTAAAATAGTATAATTATATGAAATACTGATTAAAGAGTAAATTTAATCAGAGTTCTTTCTGTACATCTTTGAAAATATCATAACAAAATTCCTTTGCACAATAAATATATTCTAATAAAAAGAAAGGCAGAAAAAGTATAATTTCCACTTCAAGCTAATTCATCAGTGTAAGACCTGCCCTGTTACTCAGGTCATTCAGGACCATCACTGCTAGATTGACCCATGAGAGAAAACCATGGGTCTTAATGTCATCTACGTGAATTTATGTTTTCATTAATGATCTAGTCAACAAATGATAACAGTTGCTGTGCATATCACATACCATTCTTATCTTAATTGTTTAAATGATTTAGTGGAGAGACCCAGGAAAAAATGCTAAGGTCGAGTTCAGAGAAAAAACATGTACTGATTCTTTTTCTATCTAGTGTCTTTAGATATGATCATATAAAGCCACATAAGGTTTTAAAATATTTCAATTTTACTGATCAATAAATGCAAAGCAATTTCTAAGGTCGCACTATGGTCTCTTATTAAAGTGGACTTGTGCATTATTTATAATGAAATAGTCCATTTCCTGTTTAACCAACCATGGCAAAAATACTGGGGTTATTTAACAGTTCACAGAATATAGCCTTTGTCACAAGAACAAGTTAGAGAGATTTTCAAATCAGCAGTTTATGGGGCCAGAAATATAGTCCAAAGAGCGTGAATATGTAAAAATCAATTCCTTTCTAAAGGAACTTCTGAAAAGCCCATTGTTTATTGACTACTGGAAGAACATGTTATTTCACAAAAACGAAAAAGTAAGAAATATTATCTAAGAATACTTACATTTCTGAAATATACACCTAACCCATGTGAAATTTATTTATTTCACATGAAAAATTTATTTATTTTTTTGGTGAACATACTGTACAGAGGGGTTACAATTACATGGGCAAGATAGTGAGTACATTTCTTATCAAGCATTGCAGCCTCCTCCTTTGTTTATCCTTCACATCCCTTCCCAGCCTCCCCCCCCCCCCCCCAATCCTCCCCCCCCCCACCAAAGTTGTAAAGTAAGTTTTCGACATCACATGAAAACTTTAGTCAATCATACAGACAATGTTAAATTTTTAACAGCAAGTAAATACTCAGGAAATGAATGGTAGCTGATCATGTCTTAATTACATTTTAATTACATTTTAATATTTAAAACATACTGATTATTATTGAAAATTAAACTTTATCCAGTTTTATTGAATAATTGAATTTATTGAATAATATTGAATAATTCTGTGAAGTGCTGTAGACTGTCTAAAATGATGTATAAGTTCTATCCTTCCCAGTTCCACAGTGGGAAAAGGTTTGTCTTAAGAATTAATCTTATAGTATTATATTAGAAGAGTCCTAAATTCAAATTAAAAACCTAAAATCAAAAAAGCAAGTTATTTTTGTTTTGATTTGCATAAAACATAGTCAAACAGAAAGTAGAGTTGTTTCAAATAGAGATTTTTGCAGTCTTCTACTTGAACTCTACCTTATGGTAAGTTTGCATACAATTCTATTTAGAAGAAAACAAAATATTGTAAGACATGTCTTATATGTGAAAAGCATCTTTGACATATTAGTATGTTTATCCACATGAATTCAAGATAGCAAATGCAAAACTATATTTCAGATTTCAATAGCTAACCACATGATAGCATTGATTTTTCCCCTGCATTCCTAACTTTATAGCTTAGTTTACACACACACACACACACACACACACACACACACACACACACACTTTGTTTTTATGTCTTCAATAAAATCTAATAAATGCTCCATTTATGTATGTGAATTTTTATGTTATCTTCGAAAAGGACAGTTTTTATTATCTTCATGTACAGAGAAATCAATACTGCACACTTTAGTTTAGTGGGCCAGCTCCTAGCCTTGTCCAGTTTAGCGATTTCATCCACAGATTTTGGACCCTGGACATTGCCTCTCCAGTGATGGTGGATCTCATTATGTCTGTCTCTGTAATTGGTCCTGATAACTTCCACCAACTTGGCCAGAGATCTTTGGTCTTCAGAGGTAACTTGAGTAGAGGCAATGGTGGTGCCTGCCTTTCTGTGGACGAGGTGCCCCAGCCTGGCTTCCCTTTGATGATGCAGTAGAGGATGCTCATCTACTGAGGCAGGGGGGAAAACAACCAGCTCGATGGAGTCCATGTCTTGTGTAATCCACACTAGATGAGCCTTCTTGCTCCCTACCAAGGTGTTAACAGTGTTAACTCCTGATCGAGGATTGCAGGTCTCTTAGTGGAGAGGTCTCCTTTGCCAGCAGCTTTCTTCTCACCTCGGGCCAACATCCTCTGCTTCTTCTCCTGCCTCATCTCTGGCCTGTATATGTGGGCCAGCTGAGGGAGCTGTGTTCCTGGCTGGCGGCCCAAGGTCTAGTTAAACTGGTTACTCTCAGGAAGTGCTTTCAGGTGCAGGTAGATTGCCCTTTGCAGCTGCAGCAGCATAGAGCAGGGCCAGTTGACAAAATGGGGGAGGTTCCTATTGGGCTGAATGTCCTGTCCAATGCCAAGGATTTTAGGTCTTTTCTCCAATCGATGAGTCACCACTTTTTTGACCTAGTTCTTCTTTGCGAAAGCAGGGCCCAGAGCCCTCTTCTTCCCCTTGGCCTTCTTTCCTTTTGGCAGCTTACATACCAGGAAAGAACGAAATTTTTAAATTATTGTATTAATACCAGTAGTAGCACTTATTATTGTTTCATGTTTGTGAGTAGCTTTAAAGCACTTTTTATGCAGTAACTCTGAGTTTTTATAATCCTACCTCTCAGGAAAGTCCTGTTATTAATAGCAAGATGTTGACTTCAATATTCTCATTGAGAACTACTCTAAAATTAATGGCATAGTTCCAATCTTACAGATGTAGAATTTAAATGATTTTGTTTAAGCTTTCTTTATCTGAACATACAGTAGAGGAAAATGTACATTAGCCATTCTTAAGTGCACACGTGACATATATTAGGGGTCTGCTTAATTGTATATTCATAATTGTCACGATAATTAATGCACACATTTTCTTTTCTTTTCAAAAATCAAATAGGACAAAAGTTTTAAGGTAAAACAAGTATCTACTTCCCAACCTTTGAAAGCCTGTCCCTCCTATAACTTCATTTCTTAGTCTTCTGGATATTTCTTCTGATAGTTTCTTTTATACTTTTAAAAAATACACCGTTATAATACATTTTTCCCCTTCACTGATACTGGGGTTTAATCTCAATACTTGCTAAGCAAGCACTCTGCAACATGAGCCATACTTCTAAACCTTTATTACTTTAGTTACTTTGAGAAGGACTTGTTTTGCCTAGAACTCCCTCATAGCTGGGATCATAAACAGGTTACCATGCCTGGCTTATTGCTTGAGATGAGGTTCACCTCGAAAATTAAGTATTTTATTATTATTTTATGTTGAATAAAAAAATCTGCTGGCTCATCTATGGGTTGGCACTGTAAATATTGGAGTAACTTCACTTGTTATGGTAACAAGTGAAATGAAAACATACAAATGTCCCACTTAGGCTTTGCATGTCAGAGATTTTGTGTTCACTTTGGCCCTTCCATTTCTGAGGTAGTAATGTGCTGTCTTGACACTGTCTTCCATGATTACAGTAGAAAAAAATAAAAGCCATGAATTTTGCTTAAAACTTGGACAACTCACTTTCCATTGTCTTTAAAACTTGTCGACCTCATTTTCAATTATCTTTTGTGCAACAGAATCCTGATCTTTTATGTTTCTGGGCATTCCTACCTTTGTAACTGAAAGAGCCAAATATCACTTCGTTCATTGTATGATGTATAGGGTTTCTTTGATTAGAGGTCCAACTGCGCTGACTTCCAAGTTGGCAAGATAAAATTGGGGTTTCAAAAAGATTTTGTTTTGTCAAGAGGTCACTACTTTTTTCTAAAGCCTTACATATTTATTATGAATCTTCTACTGGACTTGCAAAACCGGTGCCCAGAATATACCAATACTACACAATTGGCTTTCCTGAAGTGAATAGCCCAGCTAACAAAGTGGTTTCATTCTTTAAAGTGATCCACAAGACAGTCTTCTCTTGCTTTGAGTCACAGTTAAAAGTAGTAGCATTGAAGATCACTAAGCTAAAAGGGGGAAACAATTCATTTATATGTGGGATCTGTTTCCTCCCAAATCAGAATTCACCAGTAGGAAATCACGTTTGAAAAAAAATATGATTCAAGAAGCAGCCATTTTGTTATTTCCCTTCCCCTCCCCAAATTAGAAAAATGTATATACAAGATCAGGTCATGGACATCAAATACAATGAAAACAGGGGTTATACCATGGGTGAAGAACATACAAAAGAAACAAAAAAATAAGGACACAGGTTTACCCCTTGTAACAATGAGATGTACAAGACACTGTGTTGAAAACAAACGTTACAACTTCGGGGAGAGGAGGGAAGAGTTGGGGAGGTGGAGAGGGAAGGAATGGTAGGGGAAAAACAAAGGAAGAGGTAACAATGCTCGATAGGAAATATTCTCATTACCTTACTCATGCAACTGTAACCCCTCTGTACACTATTTTTACAACAAAAAGCATTTTAAAAAGCAGGCATTTGTCTTTTACATTGGAGAAAATACAATTAGACTCCCCAAAATCCACAGAGATAATAAACAGCACTCTAAACTTTTGTGAGATTTATCTCCCATTCCTTGAGATATATATGCCTTAGAAAAGCATGCAATATATCTCCTACTTATAACTCTCCAAGATCTATGAACATGATCTTTTCATTCTACTGGCACCAGATGGTAACTGGGGTGTAGCAACATTGTCAGGAACCCAGAGGAGGAAAAAAATCAAAGAGTAGATATTAATATAGATAATATACAATAGTGAATGTGAACTAAAACTGTAAGTCAGGTATTGTTTATTTGCTTTGGAGAGAGGAATACATTTCCAGAATTGTAGCTACATTTAATGTGATGAGGTCTCTGCTAATTTCCTCCTGCCAAGTTATATCTGAAAATCTTTAATTTGAAATTTCTCACTCATTTAGTAAGCAGAAAATTTCATCATGCTCTAAATCCTATATTTCCTTTCTAACAGACTAGAGAAGTAAGTTTAGATAAGATAAGAACAAATATGTCATGGACGTTCAATCTTTTGTGCTGATGTTGTTAATTCATTTTCCTCCAGAGACATGGGAGTTAATTTTGTTTTTATGTTGAATATAGGAGCAATTCTTTATTTTTTGTTTTTTTTTTGTGAAAATACTGTACAAAGGGGTTACAGTGACATGAGCAAGGTAATGAGTACATTTCTTATCCAGCATTGTTGCTTCCTCCTTTGTTTTTGCTCTACCATCCCTTCCCTCCCTCCTCCTCAGCTACACCCCCAATCCCCCAAGCCCCACCCTTACACCCACTCCCACCTAAATTGTAAAGTTCGTTTCTCAACATAGCATCTTGTACATCTCATTGTTGCAGTGGGTCAATCTGTATCTCTATTTAAACAATTTGTTTTTCTCTCTTCCCCTCCCCAAATTATACCAATATCAAATACAGTGAAAACAGAGGTTATCTTGAATGATTACAAACAAGACCATACTAAAGCTACCAGCACAACTATGTTTATTGCAGCATTATTTACCATAGCTAAGATATGGAACCAACCCAAATACCCTTCAGTAGATGAATGGATCAAGAAAATGTGGTATATATACACAATGGAATTCTATGCCTCTATCAGAAAAAATGATATTGCCCCATTTGTTAGGAAATGGAAAGACTTGGACACAATTATATTAAGTGAAGTAAGCCAGGCCCAAAGAAACATAGGTCCCATGGTTTCCCTTTTTTGCAATAACTAATATAATTTATGTCTGGGACAAATAGAAAAGGTCAAATAAGAAAATAAGTGAATAAGTCAAATAAGTGTTAAGTGAAATGAACCCTAAGATAGGGACCCAAGTTGTTTTTGCTTCCTTGCTATTGTTTCTAACGTATTTATATAGTGGCAGTTCTAAGGAACTTATACCATGCAAGATATATTGAGGAAACATTGGGTCTTCCTGACTCAATGATGTATTAAAGAATTGGCAAGATGCTTACATGGTGGATTTTTAGGCACTCTGACAGATGTGCCTAAGATAAAGTTCTTGATTGATGAAATATAGTAAGATCTCCAGGTATGAGTAATATCAATGGCCTGTATTTCTTTTCTTCACATCAGACATCCTGATGAATGAGCTTTCTCTCAGAAAGTTCAGAAAGAAAAGTATAGCCCATGGGGCTGGGAAGGTGGCTCAGTGGTAGAGTGCTTGCCTTGCATGCATGAGGCCTAGGTTCAGTTCATCAGCACCACATAAGCAGAAAAAACGGGAAGTGGCACTGTGGCTCAAGTGGTAGAGTGCTACCCTTGAGCTGAAGAACTGAGAGACAGTGCCCAGGCCCAGAGTTAGGCCCCATGACTGACAAAAAAAAAGAGAAGAAAGAAAGAAAAGAAAAGAAAAGAAAAGTATAGTCCATAGCTATGATTGTATTGCAAAATCTGTTTTACAGCTACTGGCCTCTCTTCTAATTTCAGGGCTCCTCCAATCCTGTGAACTTGGTGAGGAGTGATAATCTAGAAAGTAGTCAAAGGATATGCCTTTGCAATACACCACTCAAGTCAGGTCTTTATAAAGCATCCCTTCAAACTCTTTTTTATATAAAAATTAATCAGATCATATTAAATTATAGCAGTTTCCATTTAAGAAGTTATGACCATTCAGTAACCACAGGATATCCTTGGATTAATTTTTAGATAACAGACTTACTTTGTTAGATGACTACTTACACTTGACCCTGACTCCTCCTCACCTTATTACCCACACTTAAATCAGAGAATAACCCAGGTACACAGCTCTCCAACCTAATCCCTGAACAACAGACAAAAAACACTGCAGTGCTGTTCAATGATGTAGGAGCATTTCTCTGAAGTATACAGAAATTTTTAACATTACTTCAGTGAATGTTTTCTAAGCCCTTTCAGGGACAGTTGGGGGATGGAAAGTATGTTCTAAATTCACTCCAACATTTGTATTATCCTCACTTCAAAGCAGAAATAAAATTCCATGGATGTAAGCCACATGTATAGTTTAAAATGTACTAATATTCACATTTTAAAACAAAGTAAGAAAAAGTAAGTACATTTGTTTTCAAAATTTACATTTTGCTCAATACAATGTACTCAAGGGCTTATTATTTCATCTGAAATATACACTTGTGATATTTTGCTGTCCCTTTTTGCATTATTTTACACACAGTGAAATCTTGATTTTGGATTTCCCACATGTCAAGTGCTTGATAATCACATGAATTCCTCCCTCTCTGATATGCCAAAGAATTTTTGGCATCTAAATTATATTTACTGAAAACACTATTTGGGTCTAAGTTTCTGTGTTAGCAAGCACACAGCTAGAGCCATTTCCAGCTGCTACAAGGAACCCTTGAATACCAAATCTGTATTAAATAAAAATAACATTAACAAATTTAGACACTTTGAAATCTTTTTTTTCCTGATTTAGCACATTTACAGTAGTACCGCCATTGATATTCTCCAAGTTTCTGTTCATGCAATTTAGTACAGCACCGTCTACAAAGCCTACTACACAGTCTACTTCTCTTCCTGGTTTTGATATGCAGCTGTTGAGCGTGAATCCAGTCCCTTCTCTGGAGGAAATGAGGAGCTCTGGAGTAGAATGTGGTATGATTTGATTTTTTTTTTGACCATGCCACGAACAGGTCTTTATGTGAGGCAGGACCAATTTCATACAATGGAAGAAAGGGATCTTACTGCAAGCAAGGGGAAAACTAGAGCCCTACGGAGATAACATGTACTCAGATTTATCTGCACCAATCCACCTGACAATTTCCCATTGAACAGCTTGTCCATTTCCCAGTCAATGACTCCATGTTATATTGCAATTCAATAACCCCAGCCTGGCACAGATGAGACAGATTTTCAGCTATGCTGGCCAGGTAGCTATCAGACAGAAGATATTATCTATGTACTTGATGCTGAGCCAAGAATTTGAAACTTAGGTGAAACATTTTGAAACTAATGAAGAAGCAGGAGAAAAAAAAATGTGTAGCCTTCTCAATATTTATAAAGTTTATCATAGCCTCCTAGAGATGACTACAGGAGAGCTTGGCGCTGTCATGTTACTACCAGGGCCTCATTGACAAATTATTTTCATTTTATTCACTTTTGTATAGAAGTCCCAGATTCTCATTCTTGATGTGCCCTGGCCAATGATTAGCCTCTTTCTCATGGTTCACCTCTGTCCTCAAACCTTTGTTAGGGAAGGTTGACTTGAAGGAACCTGATATTTTTTTAAGAAAGGGACCCTACATGATAATCATAGAGGGTTCATTTCCGAAGCTGACAGTATTCTGAACACAATCGAGACATGATTTTCTTTATGAGTTGCACATTCTAAATCTGATTTGATATTATCCAATGTTTTCCTGGAACAAAGTACGTAGTTAGCAGTAGTATGCCTAATGATATATTTTATGAATCAATTTAAAAATATATATTTTATGAATATATTTTATGAATCAATTTAAAATTTAAAGAAGAAAATGAGTAGAATGGTCAATTGGTGGTTATAAATTACTAGTCTAGGAAGACAAATTAGGCTGGTTTTTGTTGTTGTTGTTGTTTTAAAGTCCAGCAAAAAAAAAAAGAACAATAGTTTACATGTTTCTTTGGAGAAGCAAGCATATTTTATTCACTCCAGAAACTGAATATCAAAAAACGAAGTGAGAGAGTTCATGCCACAGGCTGAAGCAGGAGGATTGTAAATTCAGAGCTGGCTGGATTACATAGTAATACAACATAGTATTGATTGTCCAGCAGTTGCTTTACCAAGTACTCTACCACTTGAGCCCCATGCTCCATCTTTTTGGTTGTTGTTGTTTATTTTTCAAATAGGTATCATGTTTGTGCCACTGCTGGCCTCAGTTCACAATTCTAGCTCAGTTTCCACAGTAGGAAGGATGAAATGCTTGTGCCACTATCCCCAGATTGTGCAATAAATTCCCACTAATTTTTGCTCATGCTGACCTCAAACTCCAATCCTCCTCTCCCACTTTCTTTATCTGTAATAACATGCGTATTACCATAAGCAATAAATAATTCTTTAGGTTAGAGTTTTCCTAGTTAGTAAATGAATGAACTTGGAACTAATTTATTAATTCTGAAAGTTTAAAATGTCCCCCTGTTCACATTCACTGTAATAGCTTCCATCTGCAAAGCATGGGACTCTGTTTATTTGGCCATAACAGTTTGGCAAAGTTGTTTTTACTCTAAATATTTTGCACAAGAAGAAAATAAGTCACAGTGAAATGACAGTGATTTCTCTGATTTGACACACAATCAAATTCAGACAATATAGCCTCTGTTCCCAGTTGCTTTTAACAGCAATGTAGCAGTCATCTATAGTAAGCTTCATGTATTATTAATAATTGCAAAGTCAGCATGCCTACGCTTTCAAATTACCCCAGTTATCCAATTAACCTGTGGTTAGTTATATAGCCTTTAGTGCTTCTTTTTAGGAACCGACTAATGAATTTCAGTATAAATGATTATACAAGTGGGAACTAAAGGTCACAGAAAAGTGGAACATTTCGTAACCACTGTTACATAAAACATTCTTTCTTCCCCCAAAATCAATTTTAAAGATTGAAGTTGCAACAGCACCTTAGTCGATTTTAATTCTAGGGATAATCAGTGAGTTCTATTAAAATTTTGAAAATTAATAATGCTAGATGAATTTCTCAAGTATACAACCATAATTTTACAGATGTTGAATACACTAACACATACACACACACACACACACACACACACACACACACACACACAGAGTTAATGATATACACTTACCTCAGGAAGCTAGCTATTTCTAGGAAAGTGGGAGCTAGGAAAGATTGGAAAATAGTTGTAGCAATTTCTATAATAGTAAGAATGTTCTACTTGAGTAGAGAATGAAATGTAAATTCAACAAAACAGATTATATTTGTTCGTGTGGTACATAAGTGAATGTTAATTGTATCTGTGCAGGTTTCTCTATGTGGGCAATGTCATTACATGACTTAAAGAGTTTTAAGAAAATAACATTAATTCTTAAAAGTATTGTCGGTCTACCAGGTTCTTTTATTTATTACAGAGTAACTTTGTATCTCATGTGTAATGCTAGCATCAGTATCTTAAAACTGAAATATGATATGAAGGTTAAAATTATTCTAAATGACACAACTATATTACAATAAAATTAAAAGAAAAGAGCTGTCTCCCAAGCCCTACTTCTTATTAAAGATGCTTTTGATGTGTTGTGATTTTAGTATCCATACTAGTCAGATATTTTGTTGCTTAAAGACCTAGTCCAGAAAAAAAACTTATAAATGATATTTTAAAAGACTCAAATACAATTTAAATACAAAAACAATTTAAAATTCAAATACAATATAAATATTTTCACCTTAAAAGCACTGAGATATACAAAAATCCTTTCACTAAGAACTCTACAGAAGTAAATTGCCATTTCTAGAAGAAGGTTTTCCACTGAAATCCTCATTAGGGAAGATGTTCTGAAGAGAAGCTGTCAGACTATTCACTCTATGATTTAATCAGGACACTATTCTGAAATAACTAGTGACAGGTTACTCCATTCACCATAGGTCCTAATGTAGATGTAGGGCCTTTTCGTTTTGTCCTGTTCTCCTGTTATCTATTTCTATCTCAGATCTCTGCTAATGACAGTTATTATGAAAAGAGAAATCTTATCCAATAACTAGAGAGTTATGGCCTTTAAAAATTAAACAGAGAAATGGCTAGAAACAAATTTCTGTTGTTACAATTTTGCCTTAATGTAACAAATTTCTCTAGTGCTTAATTCAGAAGGAAGAGTTAGTATGAATGTGTTAACTTTGTAAAACAATTGAATGGTTATTAAGGTGTGTTACTGACATCTGAAAGTGACTAAGCAAGTGACAAGTGAATACCAAGAAATAAACTAAAATGAAGCTCCCATGCAATTACAGATGCATGGAGTTTTCTTTCATTCTTTCTTTTTCTTTTTGGATTTTTGTTTTTTGTTTTTTATTGGTCATGGGCTTGAACTATGTGCTTGGGTGCTGTCCCTCAGCTCTTCAGCTCAAGGCAAAATCTCTACCACTTGAGCCACAGTGCCACTTCTGGATTTCTGGTGATTTATTGGAGATAAGAGTCTCACGGACTTTCCTTGCCTGGGCTGGCTTTGAACCAGGCTCCTCAGATCTCAGCCTCCTGAGTAGCTAGGATTACACTAGTGCCCAGAAGAGTTCTGTAAACTGAACATAAAGTATGATTTATTCTTATGTTGAACTAGCATTCTGATTTCTAGTGAGGAATCATTTGATTATTTTACTTGTGTTCCACTACAACTGATATAATCTGTGTATTGTCAAGTTCAAGGGAAATTTTTAGTTGGTTTTAAGATCATGCTTACTTATTTCTATGGATTATAAATATAAAATATGATAACTATTTAAAACTTCTCAGAGTGCTGTCAATTCCTAAACTTCATTTACATAAACCATACAAGAAGTTTCAGACATATATGGATATTACAACACAATTTCCCAGACATGTGAGCTCATCTAGTCATACATAGATTTCCTCATCTTCAAATGCTAACTCATCTATGTCTAAAAATTCTCCTGTCAGTGTCTTTATGTGAGACACACAATCTGTTTTCCAACAATACCTCCATGGGAAAATCTCTTGCAAAATCCTATGTATATGATAATGTTTGTAATTTTAAGTTGCAAATGTACTTTATATATGGATATATTAAACTTCTGTTTCTGATATCTGTATGTATTGTTTGTAATCTAATAATCCTTCTTGAATATCATGGAAGTTTTAATAATATTGTACTCTGTCATTCCTAAGTACTAACTCAAAAGTAGACTGCTAGCCCTTGCTTAAGACTTTAGGTCTTTGCAAAGATAATTTATTCTTAAGGTATGAATGCAGCAGACAGTCATATTGGCTTAAATTCATATAATAGATGAATAAAAGGCCAATAAAAATTTAGCTCTTCCTATATTTCAGAGGTTGTCCCATATTATCCAAATAGAATAGTTCATCTTAGTTTCTCAAGCAGTGTTTCTTTCTGAGAGGAAAAAAAACTATTTGAAGCAATTAATGTTCATTAAACATGTTGCCAAGTTAATGAAGCTCTGAGAATGTGACATCATGATAATAAAATTGAGCTGTACTAGTGGAATATAATAAAAATAATTTAGCTTCACATTTCCCAGAGGGAGCTCATAAATGGTAATATGGTAAATCTCTGATATATATATATATATATATATATATATATATATATATATGCTTTAAAATACTCCTGAACTAGCCGTTATAACTTCATACCCATTTTTTTATTTTTAAAGTAGAAAACTTGTCTATTAAAAAGAAATAGTTATTAGAACATTTCAAAAAAGAAATACTTATCAGAACAATATTTTTCAGAGGCTGTATTTTTTTCAAAAAATTTTTATTGTGAAAATACTGTACAGAGGGGTTACAATTACATGGGCCAGATAATGAGTATATTTCTTATCAAGCATTGTAGCCTCCTCCTTTGTTTCCCCTTCCCATCCCATCCTCCCCCACCCCCACAGCTAACCCTCATCCCCCACCCCTGCCAAAGTTGTAAAGTTCGTTTTCGACATACAACTTGTACATCTCATTGTTGCAACGGGTCCACCTGTATCCTTAGTTAAGCGATTTGTTTTTTCCCTTCCGCTCTACAAATTATAACAACATCAAATACAGTGAAAGCATGGGTTATACCACGGGGGAGGGACATACAAAGCAACAAAGAAATAATCTTATAAATGTGTTAGAAACAACCATATGAAAGAAAAAAAAAAACATTTGAATACATATCTTAGGGTTCATTTCCCTAACCTCAACTTATCTGTCCTTTTCTGCTTGTCTCAGAAATATACTAGTTATTGCAAATAAGGGAAAACATGGATCCTCTGTTACTTTGGGCCTGGCTTACTTCACTTAATATAATTTTTTCCAAGTCTTTCCATTTCCTAACAAATGGGGCAATGTCATTCTTTCTGATGGAGGCATATAATTCCATTGTGTATATATAGCACATTTTCTTGATCCATTCATCTACTAAGGACCATCTGGGTTGGTTCCATATCTTAGCTATGATAAATAAGGCTGCAATAAACATAGTTGCTCTGGTAGCTTTAGTGTGGTCTTGTTTGTGAACATTTGGGTAAATGCCCAAAAGTGGGATTGCTGGGTCATAGGGGAGTCTTTTGAGGAACCTCCATACTACTTTCCAAAGTGGTTGAACAAGTTTACAGTCCCACCAACAATGCAGTAAGGTTCCCTTCTGTCCACATCCCTTAGAGTTCTTGATTATAGCTATTCTAACTGGGGTGAGGTGGTATCTCAATGTGATTTTGATTTGCATTACTTTTATGGCTAGAGAGGTTGAGCATTTCTTCATGTGTCTATTGGCCATCTTCTTTCAGAGGATATGTTTTTAAGCAAGATATCCAACTATACGAAATGCAATATTTTTCTACCATACTAGATGTGTTCAATTTTTAAACATAAGCAAGAACCTTCAATATATACATTCCCTTACTTCGAGTTTAACAAAATAGGCAAGAAGGACAATCAAGTTTAAATCTTTAGGGACCCCAACCTAATGACAGGGACAACCCAACTACAGAAATAATAATTTTGCAGGAGAGACACTCTTAGCAGGAACTCCATAATTATCAGCTGCTATCTATGACCAACACTGTTCTGAACTGCCAACACTGTTGGCATCTTTCAGGTCTGCCTTATAGGTTATTCTTTCCACTACATATTTAGGATACTGGGACACTTCTTCGCACACTTACATCATTCTTCCAAAATCATTGTTTCCAAGATTATTTTGTTGTTGTTGTTGTTTGGGTTTTTCTATGGGGGGGGGTTGGGGGGTGTTGTCAGTCATAGTACTTGAACTCTGGGCTTGGGCGCTGATACTGTGTTCTTAGGCTTGAGGCAAGTCTCTACTGCTTGAGCCACAGTACCACTTTCAATTTTCTAGTGGTTTTGAATGGTTATCCTCACATTTCAGCATCCTGAGTAGCTAGGATTACAGGCATGAGCCACCAGCACCTGGCTGTTTCCAAGTATATATATATATATATATATATATATATATATATATATATAGTTATATAGTTATATAGTTATATAGTTAGTTATATAGTTATATAGTTATATAGTTATATATATATATACTATATACATAGTTTAATAGTATCTAATATAAATTTGGAGACTATGCTTCCTTTCTCTATTACTATTCACTGTAAACATGGAATGCATGAGGAAGCATGAGGAAGCATGAATTTTGAATTCTAAATTGGATCTAAGCATCCTTCTTCATTCATTTAGCAGTTAAACTTGCAGAATTGTTTGCTTCCATTCCAGAATGAATACACCACTCTGAACTCCCCGAAGTGGTCCCTGAGGTTATCAGTCTAACAGATGGGTAACCATATTATTGATGTCCCTTTGTTTCATTCTTCTTAGTAGTGACTCTTGATATTGCTTTATATGGTATTTCTTTATCACTTGACATCTATTTCACTCATCTTTCTCTTGTTCTTTTTCTGTTAGTGTTCAGAGAATCATTGTGGATTTTAACTGTTACAAAAATCCTTTTCTGGGTCTCTTTTAAGAAAATTTTGGCATGTGAAGTAAGCCAGGCCCAAAGAAACATAGGTCCTATGGTTTCCTTTATTTGCAATAACTAGTATATGTCTAAGACAAATAGAAACGGTCAAATAAGTTGATGTTAGGCAAAACGAACCCCAAGATAAGGATTCAAATGTTTTTCTTTCTTGCATTGTTTCTAACATATTTATAAGATGATTTCTTTGTTGTTTTGTATGTCCTCCCCCACGGTATAAACCCTGTTTTCACTGTATTTGATGTTGGTATACTTTGTGGAGGGCAAGAGAAAAAGCAAATATTAAATAGGGATACAGGTAGGCCCATTGCAACAATGAGATATACAAGATGTTATGTCGAAAAATGATGGAATGGGAATGATGGGGGATGGGAAAGGATGGGAAGGGGAAACAAAGGAGGAGGCAACAGGCAACAATGCTTGTTGAGAAATATACCCATTACCTTGCCCATGTACTGATAACTCCTCTGTATGGTATTTTCACAATAAAAAATGTATTAAAAATCCTTTTCATTATTTCTCCAATTTCTTTCTCCTTAATGGATCAAACAGAAGTCCTTCATTTTCATGTATATCACTCATAATATGTTTTATGATTTTGACTTTGAATTAGTTATGAAAACTCCCTTGTATTTTTCTCTATTAACTTGATAGATCTAAATTTCTCATTTGTAGGTTTTAATGAATCTTAAGGTCAATTTTAATTTCTCCAGACTATCTCAAAAAAGTACATGCATTTTCCCATTGGTAGAAACTTTGGTTAGATCCATATATGCAATGTATGCTTACAAATTATCTGTTCTGATACCCTGATCTCTGTGTCTGTTTTAAGTAATTTCTATGGATAAGGCTTTGCAATGTTCTTCACATAAAGCCATGACTTTATCTCTGTTAGCTACCCTACCATATGTATGGATTGTATTTCTATTAATTAAAGTCATATAATAATGTGGCTTTGAGATAAGTAGGCTTTCTATTCCGTGAATGAAATTAATAATAATTTATATGAGATAGAATTAAGAATAATACTGAAAGTCTATCACTAAACAATAGAATAATGCATCTTACTGAGAGGTGAGAACATATTAGGAGTTGAACCCATGATCTTGACCATGTTAGGCAAGTGCTCTATCATTTGAGTCAGGCATCCAGTCCTTTTAGTTATAGTTTGTTTTGATGTTTTGTTAGCACCATACTAACTTTTCCCAGGATGGTTGCACACTTATTGGTTAAACTCCCAAGTAGATAATATTCACCATCATGCCTGGCTAGCAATTCATCTTAGTCAAATTGTAACTCAATAAACATAAGTACAAAAAAAAATCCAGAAGATACTAAACCAATTGTCTGCTCTTGTTAAATAATGTACACAGCAAGACATTCATGTATCTGTTTGATGAGAGTTAACATCCAGCATAAATATGGCGTGTTCTTATTAATGACAACAATTAGTAAAAGGTAAATTCCATGTACTCTGAAAAAATAAGATTGGTAGAAAGGGTGGCATGGACCAAGATGCACTGTACTCATAAACTGACATGTTGAATTGAAACCTCTTTATACAATTAATTAAGGTGTTTTTTAAAAAAAGAAGTAGACTAACTTCATATAAACTACTTTCTACAAACTCACCTTCACAAGTTAACAGTCATGAGTCAATCCACATTTAACTGATCTGTCAGAAAGCTGGACAAAAATTTCAGAATTCCTTAATAAGACAATATAGAGGTCAAATATTTCATTCTTCTTCTCTAATGATTAATGCTGGACTTGGCTTAAATATTGATGAGAGTTTTTCAGACCAATAACAGTTCAATAACAGAATATCAAGGACTAGAAAGCAAAACTGGGGCTTTCTTTCTTTGTTTGTTTTAATTGTAAAGGGGATGTACATAGGGATTACAATAAGTCTGGTAATGAATACATTTCTTTTTGAACAGTGTCACCTTTTCCCTCATTTTCTCCCTGTTTTTCCACTGTGTCACCTTCCCAAACATAGTGTCTAGTGAATATCACTGCTGAATTAGTTCACCTTTTGTCTCACCATTTCTGGGCTCTGCCTTAACCTCCTGTGAACAGATAAAGTTATACACAAGAAAAAAAGGTACAGAAATCAGAAACAGCAACCAAAGAGAGTAAAAGAAAGCAAAATATCAAAGAACCTCCTTTCCTTTCCTTGGAAAGAGTGCATTTAGATAAACATTTTATATGAGCATAAGCACATACATATTGAGCCATTGTGATCATCTCCTAAGCATATCTTCCTTTGATCTTTCTTTGTGAATGCTTAGAATCCTAAATAATTTATCATGTCAAAGTGTCATTTTTTCATCTTTCATCATCCAGTGTGTTTACTTGAAGATTTATAGACATATTCTAGTTATTACAAATGAGCGAAGCCATGTAACCTATGTTTCTTTAGGTCTAGCTTACTTCACTTAATATAATTTTTTCTAAGTCTTTTCATTTCCTTATGAATGGGGCAATATCATTCTTTCTGATGGAACCATAGAATTCCATTTTGTATATATACCACATTTTCTTGACCCATTCGTTCACAGAGGGGCATCTGGGTTGATTCCTTATTTGGCTATGGTAAACAATGCTGCAATGAACGTAGTTGTGCTGGTAGCTTTAGTGTGGCCTTGTTTGTTGTCTTCTAAAACTGGATTTTATTGTTGTTGAGCTTCCCCTAGTTGATTTGAAGATATCTAGAGTAGATAACATTGCTCAGCAGAGTTCAGACTGATCATCCCTTTTCACATTACCTTGGTCTTCCAGCCATCATAAATTCCTGACCAATAGCCAATACTAAACTGAAAAGTAATTTTATTTATTCATACCCTTTGTTGTTTTTAACTGAGTCTGAAGGCCTTATGTTAAACTAATACAAAATTGGCTTTAACAATTGAAAAGTCAAAGGAAATCTAACATAAAAGCTTAATAAAAATAACTTTAAAATATATGATATATGTATGTATATTTGTGTGTATTTATATAGAGATTTCTTTTACTTGGCCACTCTTTGTAAGGAAATCTAAGTGGTAAAGATAAAATGTATTTTTAATAATCTTTGGTTTTTGATGATACAGGGAGAAGTAATGCACACTAGTCTGAATTTACTGTTAGTGTTTTCAGAACCTGACAATGGAAATGTAGAAAGATGGAAGAATATTAGCAATCCATAGGACTATTTGCTCTGGCAAACTGCTTACTTAACAAAAAACATCCATTTATTTAAACTAAGGTCTCCCTTCCTTTATTACAGTAATTACTGCCTTTCAACTAGAGATAATGTGCTTGATTTTCCAAGTATGTGTGAACCCTATCGCTTAGAAGTCACCCAACCTCAGTCAATAATGCAAAAACTGACCTAATACTGGAGTGTTAGTTCTATTTATCAGTCTAATAGTATCTAGTTCTTACTGTGGGCATTAGTCTGCAATCACTGTTCTTATTTTCTTTTCCTTTTTTATTTTTGTATTCAATTATTATGGATACTTTAATATTAAAAAAGGGAAGGGAAGGGGAAACAAAGGAGGAGACTACAATGCTTGATAAGAAATGTACTCATCATCTTGCCCATGTAATTGTAACCCCTCTGTACAGTATTTTCATAATAAAAATAAAATAAAATAAAAATGCATGATATAGTTAAATCTAATAAACTGAATCCAGTACATGCAAACTATACATTACAATAAGTTTATTTGCTTATTAAGTTGAGTTGATTATATCTGAGGGTACACAGCATATCAAATTATTCAATTGAGTCACTATTCTCTAGTGTTAGAATCATGTTAGGACCACTTCTTTAATATTTAACTTTTAAGTTTTCCTGTTGTTTTGTCATTAAATGAAGATGACATTTTTATTCAAGGCCACTAGGAATTTACATGTACTAATTTCATACATAGATATATTAAACTACTCTTAATTAGACAAATCATTAAAAGCTCCTTGCGAGAAGACCTGAAAACAATACTCGTCATAAATAATAAAATGCTTTTAATAATTTATCAAGCTCAAACTAGCACAAATAATTTTTATGCCCTAGTCTTTTAGACATGTACATCTGCTTCAGTGGATTTTGTTCAATAATAAATCCCCAAGTATAGTTAAAGTTCTTTCAAAGTGAAGCAAAAATAATTTGCTAAAGACCTTATCTGTTCCTTTATTAAAAATTCATTGATATAAACAATTATTGAGGCAAGCTTATAACTGCTATATATTTAATAATTTGTTTGAAAGTGCTATGCATAAAAGAGACTCATGTTAATTGGCAAACAAACAAACTTATTTAGGATAGCTATGCTTTCTCCCTAGAAGAGCTAAAATAACATCTTTGTCTCATTTTTTCATGAGTACAATACATACGATGTTGGATAAGCTGAATTTCATCCATGGTTGAAAATCTTAGTCTTGGAGATCTTCCTTGAAGTGGTTTGAGTGACTTCTGGTTACATTGCATAGCATGGTACCAGGATATGGGGCATGCGTTACATTTGCAGTCTTTCAGGTAAAATGCATGCACATAGCTTACAACAGATAGTTTCAAAATATACTCAAAAGAAAACTATTATCTTCTATAAACTATATACTCTGAAAAATAGTATCTATTAAATATGGTTCCTATACACAATGTAATATTAAGTCATTTGCATGGAATGAATGGACCTAGAACAAATCATGTTGAGTGAGGTAAGCCAAACTCAGGTACACAAACAGTCCATCTTTTCTCTCATACATGGAAGCTAGATCTAAAATATGCCAGAACATGATAAATTATACAAAACTCTAGCCATTCGCACACAGTGAGACTAAAGGATACTCTTAGGAGAGAAACACAAAGGCATAATGCCTATAATGTATCTGATCATATAAAATAATAATTATCAAAATGAGCTCCAGGAAATGGAAACAATGGGTTATTCATTTTGGCTTTGGTTTTCTTTTCTTTTTGTCTTGTTCATTTATCATTCTTTGGGAAGAAATGGAGGAACAAAGGGTGAACAAATGCAGCAGTGGTACTCACTAGACCCTATGTTGAAAATGAACTATATAACTTGTAGGTGGGGATGGGAGGGAAAATCTGGGATAGAATGAAGGAAAGAATGACATTGGTCAAAAGGGACATGTGCTCTTCACCTGACTTATGTTAGTGTAACCACTCTGTACATCATCTTTTTTAATAACAATAACAATAAAATAAAATATATTCAGAGAGACAAAAATGTGTTACCTAATTTTGAATTTGGCTCTGTATGCTATTGTATAATAAGCCATAGTTCCTGGTTTGCAAATGTTGAACTATATATTTTATACATATTTATCTGCACTTTTACAATTACAATAAAAATGTGTCTGCATGTGTTCATGTAAATACTGATCAACATTAATACTGAGAAGGATTGAATAATGGTGTTGAAGTTAGGTAGGTCAAAGCTCCAAATACATCCCCTAGAGTATAATGAGATCAGCTTCAATTAAATCCAGTGTCTGTGAGCAGAGCAATATATCGGTTCACATGAAACTTGTTTTACAAAACTCGTTTGCATTTATTGACATTTTTGTCCAATCATGCTTTAACACTTAAATCCTAAGGCAACTATCTGCACTCTCCTAAAATGTTTAGTTGGAAGAAAACAAATTTTATATCCAGGAATTCAGCTACATTGAGCTCCCTAAATCTTTGTCATGTTTGTACATCCTTGACAAAAATATGGGGATATTTACCATTCTTGATGTTTTATTATATACAGAGTACACCTTCAAAATAGACACATATTGAAACTCTTTCCTTTTCTGGATTCTTGTTATTCTCTAATTAGCAGGGCTCTGCCAGGAGTTAAACCTCAAGGAATAAAGGCAAATCAGAGCTTTCAGAAGGAAAGAATGGACAAAACATTTGGGACTCTTAGAGACCCCCCCCCCTCCCGTGGAGAGGAAACTCTAGACAGGTGGCAGATTCAGATTCAGTATCAATTCAGCCAAAACTAATCTTGCCCTTCACTTTCTCAAATTGTCATTATATGTCATCATGTTTATAAATGTAAACTTTTGTTTACAGAGACTCAAATATCATCTTGGGTATTGAATCATGAATTGCTAATAGAATTTGCACTGTCCACCCATGGGATTTTATAAAGCTCATTTGTTGCCACATTTGTTCCCAAACATGGCTTGACCACCAAATTTGTCTTTCAACTCATGAATGTCATTAGTCCTCTGTCTTATGTGCTGTATTGATCTCAATTCTCTAAAGCGTTCTCAGGTGCCAGAGTAGCTATTTCTGTGTTTTTAAAAAATGATTTCTAGTCTTCAATCATGGGGAAGCTGTCTCTTCTATTGCCCTGGAAGCCATTCTGTCTCTGCATTATACACAAGCACCTTCAACTGTACTTCTGACCATCTGCTAGATTGGCATGATGCCTGATTCTGACAAGGGTAGGAGAGAGGGAGAGAGGCAGATAGAGGGGAGAGAGAGAGAGAGAGAGAGAGAATAAAAAGAAATTAGAAAGAAAATTAAGAAAGCAAAGAATGTGTTTGGAAGGAGAAAAGAAGAAAGAAGGAAGGAAAGAAGGAGGGAAGGAAAGAAAGCAGGAAGGAAGAAAAGGAATGAGGGAGGGAAGGAAGGATGGAAAGGAAAGATGAAATTAATTTAACATTTTATTAGTATATATTAGTTATACTTGGGGGGTTATTGTAATATTTATTGCATGCATATACAATATACACATAACTTTTCCCCTTTCTACCTATTCATTTTCCCTCCCTTATTTTTAAAACAGTTTCAACAAGTTTCATTGCCCTTTTTTCATACATGTACGGAAAATATTTCCACCATAGTCACCCTCGCTTACTCCCTTCCCAGTGGTACCCTCCCCTAACAGAGCATGTTTTGTCAATATTTTCTCTCTGTGTGTATATGTGTGTGTACGTGCGGGTGTGTATGCAAATCACACAAAGGTCTTATATCATGGTATCTCACAGATGCATGTTTTATATTTTAATCTGATTACACCTTCTGTTGCTCCCTCTTGCCACAAATCCCTTATTAGACAACAGCCTTCAATGAGTTTTCTTATATAATCTTCATACATAGAAGCAAAGTTTTTCAATATTAGCCACACTCCATTAAATGAAGATATCCTGTCTGCTTTGCCATAGGTACTAAGAACCTTCAGTTTATCTAACCTTTAGTTTTCTAAATCCTATAAATAATAGATTATCCAAGAAGAAATCTCTGTTCTGTCCAAGAACAAAATCCATGGTGCCTCAAGCTTCTTTTCAAAGGGCCCCATCTGCTAATTAAGAGTTCAAATAGCCTTATCTTAAAGTCTTCCCTTCCTATTGCCCTTCTGTTTGAATCTAGGAAATATCTTCATTACAGACCTTCCTAGAATACAAAAGGATAGATGAAGATAAAAGCCTACAATCCCCTGAACATGGTTTCAGATGAATGTTTGAAGACTTAGGAGAAACTTATTATCACTTAACATAAATTATTTTAGTTTTCTGACCAAAAGTCAGGCTTACTTTATTTTTATTCAGGCTTAATTTAGATAGGACCATCTGAATTCATGCTTTGGTTTCTCTGAATAAGATTTATTCATTGTCTGCAGTATTTATTGATTCCTGTGCTCTAGGGCTGACTATTGTGTCCTTAAATTCAGCTTCCTAAGCTGTTCACTCCTCTCCATGTCAATAAAAGCACAAGGGAAAGAAAATTAGGAATGTGGCTTAGAGAAAACAAGAAAAAGATTTTAGAGAGACAGACTTTCATTTAAGCTGATTACATATAGTCAATGGATGAAAAATTGAAAAAAGGGCATTTTAATCATCTCAAAAATGTGAAGCTTTACTGAAATGGTTTTTATTTTCTTCTTATTTATTTATTATTTTCTTTCAGTAGTTGTAAAATAGGGTTTCTGTTCAATGTGTCATTTATGGTAGTTTTACATTTAACATATCCATCATTCCCAGATTTAAAATAATACTCAAATGTGTATGAGTGTTATTTTACTCTTATATTTACCTGATTGTAAGAGTCCATTTCTCAATATTGGAACAAGCAAAATTTTGTAACATTTAAGAAAGTTTTTTCTTGGCCATGCCTATGTTTTCTTTAATACTGTTTTAACTAACAGATTTTAATGTATTTTAAAAATTATAATGCCAAGGTTTATTATTTTTCTTTATATAAACTAACAAATTAATGAAATAGAAAAGTGAAAATGTGTGACACAGTAAATATATTTTTAATAAAAGATCCTAAAGGAAATGCAGTTGGGCAAAAAAAAAAAGATTTTACTTTTCTTTTTAGAATGTCAACTCCTTTGCACAATACTTAAAATTATATATATATATTATATTATATATTATACGTATTAATGATATACATATTATATATCTGAATACAGACAACAATAGATGCTGCTGTGGATGTTGGGGAAAACAACCGTAATATACTGTTGGTGGGAATATAAACTATGGAAGGCAATTTGGAGATTGCTAAAAAAAATGAAAACAAAAAACAAAAACAAAATATTGGAATCATACTATTCCTTGTATGACAAACAAAGACTTTTTAATTTCATGGTAATATTTCCCCATTTATTTACCTCTAATTCAGGCAACAATCCAACATCCTCTAAAGTGTAGTGGAGGATCTTTTCTACTTGTTGTCAAGTTGTTTGTATCTTTCTGATTTGTTTTTCGTCCTCTACCAGGAGAAATTAAATGCTATTTGCAACTCAGTTATCTCCTAGAAAATAGGATGCTTATTTAAGATCTTTAAAATATCTTTGAAACATAAGATAGCTTATGAGCTATGAATGACCAGCTGGTATTTATGTGAACAACTAAGGAAATATAAACTGGGTGCTGATGGCTCATGCCTATAATCCCGACTGTTCAGGAGACTGAGATATAAGAGTCTAGGTTCCAGGCTGGTTTGGGCAAATACATTCAAGAGATTCTTATCTCCAATTAACCATCAAAAGATGACTCAAAGTAGAACTGTGAGGCAACTGATAAGCACCAGCCTTGAGGGGAAAAAAAACCCCCAAGAAACAGCAAGAAAGCTCTGAGATCAAGCCCCAGTACTGGCGCAGAGGAAAAAAAGGAAATATATACAAATATTTATTTGTCAACTTCTAGTGTCTTATAATTCCCATTCTATTATTAACTTCATTAAATCATAATACTTCACTATATAAAGTTCATTTTTAATCCCCAGTGATAAAAAATTGTAAATTCTCATTTCATATGCTAGAAATAAATTGATCTCCTTTCCAAAAAGTCATCTATATAAATTCAAAATTGCAGATTTGTCCCAAGCTTGAAACCAAAAGCAGAAATTCAATTATATAATTTCAAATACCAACCTTTTCTCCTTCTACCTTCTTATCTAAAATGTCCTATGTTCTCATTTATCTGTGTGTCAGACATTCTGAGAATACCTGACTTATCCAAAAGAATTTATTTTGCCTTTTGCTGAACACTTAACTATTGCTCCTTTTAGTACTTAGCACATTGTTGTTAATTCATTCCATCTGCCTCCTTTCCATTTCCTCAATTTGCTTGTTCATACCTCCCTGATATGTTTAAGTCTAACTCATTTTTGAAAGGTCTAAGAGAGAAGCAAATGCTTTATTTGTAGATAAGAATTCATGTACTTTATTGGGACGAGATCTTCTATTTTATTTTCATCTACATATAGTGGCAACTGGTCAGTGAAATTCTTATTTTTTATTGTAAAAGTTTAACAAGTAAAAAAAGTTAGGTAACTCAAAAGGACTCATCTCTTCTAAAACAATGATAGTTTCCTTTGAAACTATTATCCTGATTTAGTATATATTAAAAACACTGGAATACAATACAATCTACTCTGCAGGACATATAAAGTATTTCATATGTTTCTTATATATAGTCATGGTACATAGTTTAGAAATTTATTCCCACTGTGTGTAACCTTTGTCATCTAGACTCAGTAAATGCTTAACAGGCATAGGCTAAGCCCATGTGTGTTTTGCTTTAAGGGTAAATAATCTGCACCGAGACAGACAGCCCCTGAGAATATTCCTCCCATATGTCAATATCATGGTTCTTTTTGCAGCATGCCTAATATATCATGTCATCAGCATGGTCACAGCAAGACAATAGCAATAAGAACCTAATGCTGGAAGTCTTACTTCTAAAATTCCTTTTCAAATTCATACTATTGCCTAACTATTAAAATTCTGTTTGAGAATTGCTATCTTTAATAATGCTGTATCATAAATATATTTTACTTAAATGTAGAGATAACAAGAAGTAAAGAATTTACATATTAACCCATTCACAATTGTAAGTCCACACAATTGGAAAGTGAGCATCTGCATGGATCATTCCTCAGCCTATAAATCTCCTCTGTGTAGACACAAAGGTAGATGAGAATGAACAGACAGTCTTACTTCATTCGCAGTTATCAAACCATTCCTTTCTAACATTACTGTCATTACCTTCTAACAATACATAACTCTTCTTAGTACTCCAAGGGAAAAAAACAAAGGTTTCTGTTGTGTAGACAATATGGAAGTCAACTTATCATGCGTAGGCATTTATGTTTGATTAGGAATGCACAGATAAAAACAGGAAAAATTATTTTAGTGATCTCTACTGCATTAGAACTGCTTTTGTTCCCCATAAGTTGAACTTTGGGTCAAGAAAAATTTGAATTCATATAGTTCCTCTTTCCTAAGACTTCTAGTAATAAAAGAATGCAGATAATACCATATTAAGTATTTAGAAGGTTATTGAAAATAAAATGTCTTACAATGAACTAGAAATAGATACAAAAGTACATTCTTTTTAATAGTGTTTTCTCTCAATAGTTTCAGGCAATTTTTAAAATACAATTTAATGAACACATTCATTGATTTCTTAATTGGCATTTAAATAATATATGCTTAGTAGATTAATGTAGTGGACTTTCACCTCTAATACACAGCTTTAAATTGCCTGGTCATAACATCAGTTTCATTATAACACACTAAAACTGCTAGGGAAATAAGTTTAGTTTTCCATACATAAAGTGCCACATATTGTACAATTATGGTCAGAACTCTCTTGTTTTGTTTTAGTTTTAATGAACACATCAATTATAGTAGTTGAAACAATCACACTCAACCTCCCAATGAAAAATCCAACATTGTCAAAACCTTAGTTCCATTTTTGGGAGAACAAGAGCCATGGAAACAAGAAATCCGTGAAGAATTCAAATTTATACACAGATAATGCCTATACTTGATGAGTGAAATGCTTGTCTCTTGGAATAATTGAATAAATTAGAAATAACCCACTTGCACAGTTGAGTCATTGTTTAAAAATTCTCCTGAGTGATTTATATATATATGTACATATATATAAGTATATATGTACACATATATATGCAGATTTCTACATTGTGCCATGCTTTTATTACTGATTGTGTCTCTCCTATTTATTCTATTGATCTCCCTACTCTTTAGGATCAAAGTTGTTAAGTATGAGTTCTCAAAACCTAATAATGGAAAACTGACCTTTGCATTTTAAATTAAATTGACATTTCCATATCTTAGTATCATATTATAAAAAGCAATATGATAAGAAAATATGATATGTAAGAGAACGAAGCAATCTGAATCCCAGAATTTCTCCCAGTCTTGCTATTTCTCTATCCAATTCTTTTGTCTGTCAATCAACACATTATTTTTATTCCCATTCTAGCCCTGAATATTTACAGCTTCTCTGGACTTAAATACACTTTTTAAAAAATAATATTTTTTAGTCTTCCTATGAAAGGATCCAGGTTGGGCTTTCCTAAAGCCTTTAAGTGGCATGGGCTGTGAGCACTGATGAAAAGTTTTAGAAAGGATCAGGTGTCTTGCAAGGTTGTCAAAGGGCATCACTCTTTTCCAAGTGAGTTTAGACCACCTGGGGAATGTCTGGTGAAACAAAAGCACTTAGTGGTCATAGCCTGCACATAGATCACTAAAATTAAGACTTAAACAGGAAAAAGTGGATTCCAAGGCACTCAGTTACCACATTATTTCAATATACATTTTCATCTCTACTTAATGTTAACCTCTACCTCTTCAAACTGACCATGAAGTCTTTGATATCAAAGACAGTATTTTATACTTGCTTTTCTTCTCTATACAATACCAAAAGACACTAAAATGTATAGAGTTTTCATAAATGTCTATATGAATAATCAACACCAGCTTTAGGTGATAATTTAAAATTAAAAGTGTATTATAGCAGATCTAGGCAACCAGTCATGGGAGAAAAAGAAACTTCATATTCCTCTTAGCAGACATTACTGAATACATACAGTTTTAACAATTTCTATTATATGAATTAGTAGTAGATAAAATGCATTTAAATACTCCTTCAAAGGTGAAGAATAAACTCCTATCAAAACAATACATTGAAATTTAGTGAAAAGGAAATAAAATTTCTTTTGCTTCTTCAATCACCTAATAATACATTTTGTTACTAGTTTCATTACAACATTAAATTATTACCTGATGTTTAAACTCAAGAATTGATCTTCTATCATGTAAACAGGAAGATTTAGCAACTCAGGAAGCTGATATCTAAGGATATCTGTTTGAAACCAAGCTGGGCAGTAAAGTCAGTCAAACTCTTACGGCCAATTAACCACCAGAAAACTGGAAGTTTTGGCTCAAAGTGGTAAAAATGCTACCTTTGAGGAAAGAGTTCAAGGACAATGCCCAGTCCCTGAAGTCAAGACCTACAAACAAGTAATTAATAATAATAATGATAAATATGTAACTCTTCTCTAGGTTTTATGAGATTTCCTGTTCCATTGAAAGATTTATGACTCTATAAATCTGAATAAGGCACAGAGTATACATTTGAAAGGAAGCAATGCCATCCTTAACAAGTGTACAAAAACAGGATCTTTTGTACTGTTTCTTGGAGTGTAACTTAACAGAAGGTCTTTTTTTTTTTTTGTGAAAATACCGTACAAAGGGGTTACAATTACATGGCAAGGTAATGAGTGCATTCTTATCAAGCATTGTAGCCTCCTCCTTTGTTTCCCCTTCCCATCCTTTCCCATCTCCCACCCACCCTCCCCACCCCCAGCCAAAGTTGTAAAGTTCATTTTTTTACCTAATGACTTATACATCTCATCGTTGCAATGGGTCCACCTTAACAGAGGGTCTTTGAGCAATAAAATTACAAAATGTAAAGTGACTAAAAATTTGACTATAAGCTTCTATAGAGTCATTTTTCCAAGTATTCAAATATATTTATATGTGAACCTTTATTATTTTTATAATGTATTATTTTTATAACATAATATATATTTATAACATAATATTTTATAACATATTATTATAATAGTGATAAGTGATTGGAAATAAAAAGAATATCTAAGCAAGGAAGACAATGGCTCATGACTGTTATGCTAGCTCAGGAGGCTGTGAGCTGGACAATTGAAGTTCAATACTCATCCTAGCAGAAAATTTCACTAGACTCCATTTCTAAAACAACAGCAATTAAACCAGGAAGGAAGTATGGTTCAAAAGATAGAATGAATGTCTAACAAACACAAAGCCCTCAGTTAAAACCTAATGAAAGGCCCTGAGTTCTAGCTGTGTAAAACTCTACTGAATTGGTAGCAAAACATATTATTAAAGTATGAATATTATTAAACAGAATCCTATGTGTTGAATGTTTAAATGTAAACATTGATTTTTATAGAAATCAGCTTACTATGAGTCCATTGAATTTTCAAGGAACATTCCTTACAATTTTCCATGGAATACCTCAGTGAGTTTCAGAATGAATACTTTGTTTCAGATATCCATATTGCTTGATTGTTGATTGATTTAATGAATGAATGACTGAATGGAGTGCACTCATCTATCAATTCTCATCTCAATAAAAGATACACAGAGATCTTCAAACTGTCTCCATTGCTTCATAATTTCTATATCTGAAATCCCCCCCACATATAAACTCAAAGAGTTTATGCACAAGTTAACAAATTCTGAGATAAAGTTACTTAAAGAACACTACTGTTTACAGTCAAATATTTTTTAGAATTGAGCAAAATGAAAGCTGACTGTAGGTTCTTGGAGCCCTTCAACTAATGCCTGCAGCAATATCATTATTGTTTCATCTTCTTCCTAAGATGTAGTTTGATCATTCGGTCCCATAGAATTTTAATTTGATGAGCCACTGAGCAATGAACAAGATGAGACCTAAGGTCCTTTGGTGTTCGCATATCAAAGAATGTCTATAGAGGACTGATCATCGCAGGATAAGTCATCTTTGTACCTTTTGCTGTCACCCTCTCCTGGAACTCATCTTGCAAGCATACCACTGACCACCACACTAACAAGGTCATTAGACATTGTCCAGTTAATAGATATTTACTCTGCATAGGATACTTTTCTTGACCTATCCTCCATAGAGTAATTTATACCAGTCAAAAGATGCTGGGTTGGGCTGCAATAATAGACACACTCCAAATCTCTATAACTTATACAAAGATTTTTACTTTCTTACTTGTGTAATCTTGATTCTTCTGAACGTCCTTCCTGCCCTTTAAGCCCAAACTCTCTGAACAAGTTTTTTTTGTGTGTGTGTTGTATTATGAGTCAGGGCATAAAGAAAAAAATTTTTCTTGCATTCAATCTTTCCTAATGATACTGCTCAGAAATAACACATCTTACTGTTGCTTTATAGGTTAAAGCTGTGAAAGAATCATTTTTTGTTTGTTCTAGAATGACTTAGGAATTATTTCTCTAAAAGAGTAGTGAAAATGGACATTTGCCTTTTCAGATATCTAAACATAGTTATTAAAAGCTCATGTCATTCTTCATATAACAATAAAAGGTACAATGAAATATATTTGACTGCAGAGTAGGTAGTATGTCAGAATGGCACATTACAAGCTTACATTTTGAACCAATGGATGGGAGGGAAGAGTCCCTACTTTTGGGGCATTAAACCTTACAGATTTATTCAACTGTCTCTACAACCATGCAAACTCAATAATAGAGCCATGGGTCACCACTGAGGGATGAGACACACACATACAGAAAGGATAGGCTAAAAAAGAGACATCATGTGAGAGAATTGCTGTCTGTTCAAGGTATGTCTGAATCTGACACTCTAACTTCTCAAACACACTGTACCTGGAGAGACGAACATTACGGGGATTTATGCCTCTCTCCTTAACCCAGAAAGATAAAGAAAGAGAATAACAAAGAGGAGTGAATCTTCAAAACAATAAAGAAATGGTAAATAAATATGCAATAAACATAGTTTTGCTGGTATATGTTCAAAATGAACTTTATAACTTGGGGGGAGGGAGGAGTTGGGAGGTTGGGAGGGAAGCGATGCTAGGGGAAAAACAAAGGAGGAGATAACAATGCTCAATAGGAAATGTGCGCATTACCTTACTTATGTAAGGTAACCCCTCTGTACAGTATTTTTACAATAGAAAGCATAATTAAGTAATGGAAGAATATTTAGAGTAATGTCTTTTTTAAAATAATGTCTACTATACAAAGGTTTTTGCAATTAAAATGTCCTAGCTAAACCTATTTGACTTCATAAGTAAAAGAAATTTGTTTTAAAAAATGAATAACTAGAAGATATGTAGGAAACACTTATTTCCCCTAAGATACAAAATACTCATAAGTTGACTTGTTAAAATATATATGTAAAGCCAATAGGAAAATAGGCAAAGGATTGGAACAGAAAATCCATGGTAGAAGAAATAATATTTTCTAAGAAACACATAAAATCAAGATTTTATTAAGCTTTTGTACCTCACAAATGCAAAACAAGAACTGGGAAGGTGGCTCAGTGGTAGAGTGTTTGCCTTGTATGCATGAGGCCATGGGGTCCATTCCTCAGCATCACATAAGCAGAAAAAGGCAGAAGTGGGGCTGTGGCTCAAGTGGTAGAGCACTAGCCTTGAGCTAAAGAGCTGAGAGACAGTGCCCAGGCCCAGAGTTCAGGCCTTACAACTGACAAAAAAGAAAAAAAAGCAAAACAATAAACAGTTCATCTACATCATATACTCCCCATACTACAATGAATTAAAAATGGTTGAGGATGAGGTGACTGGGCACAGGAATATGAACTGGGGACAATTTGGAAGAAAATAGTTTGGTAATGATTACTAAATTTTGAAGTGTCTATTCCCTTTGGTTCAGCAAATTCAATTTCTAGGATTTATTCTCAATTAGATTATCATCTAGCCAACAATTTGTACAACATTGTTTACTAGGGATGATGTTTGTAACATTTGGGAAACAAGCTACATTTCCAAAAGTGAGTTAAATAAATGTTATAACAGTAAAATTGGCTAGGTAGCTCTGGAAAGAGTTACTTTTATTTACTAACATAAAAAGTGACCTTTTTTAAGAGGAAAAAATAAAAGTCAAGCCAGGTAAAGTAGTTCACACTTCTTAGTCCAACAACTTGGGAAGTTGTGGCAAGAGGATTAACTGGTTTAGAAAGTTTAAGGACCAGCCTAGAGAACATAACAATATTCTGAGTTGAAATGGGGAGAAGTCGATGTCCATCTACCACTGATAATGATGTCCACTGACTTAAGAAATGGCAGGGCCATGGAGGATGGGGAATGTGATAAATGGGCTTGGAACAAAACTTTGCTATCTAGTCTAGACTGGCCAATCCTTCTGCCTGAGCTCTCAAATGTTGGGATTGCAGGAAATGGGCTCAGTGCCTCCAACTTTCGAGGCAAGCCCTGTACCTGTCAGCCATGCTTCCAGTCTGAGTTTAGGAATTCTGAGTGACTATTATGTCTTCTATACTTTTCTCTATTCATTAAAGTTTTGTAGGAATAACACTGGACACATGACCTAAGTCATGATTTGTGAAAAAAATGTTAAATGAGGATTTAGATAAGACACAGCTTTCTACTTTGGTTTTTATGTTCTCTTTTGCTAATTAGGAATTATGAAAGCTTTGTGAAAGAAACTGAATACATGACAAACAAAAACCAACATTATTAAAAGTGAAGAAAAATTTACTGGATTTTTTTTAAAACTACATACACCCAATTATGCATAACTTTTTCATTCCAATTTTCACAGACAATCTTGCCATCTCAATTTTGTTCCACTCAAATTCATTAAATGAGTTAAATATATCACTGTGAAATGCACATATGTATACACATTAATCTAAAGGAATCAAAATATTAGTTTCTATCACAAACATGTCTCAAAATAGGAATGTTACACTATGATTAGATTTAACTAACAGTTATTATTAGTTATAAACTAGATAAATTTCTTCACAAAGGAAAGATGACAGCATTTGTAACCACTAAGCATTAGTAACCTTGCTCTGAAAATCCAGTGTTCTTCTCTTGGCAAAAGAAAGATCCTTTTGTTAAGTAAATCAAGCTCATTGGAGTTATGACCTTGCCTCTTACCTCTTTTGTAACCTCTTTACAAAAGTGCTCACTGTGTTTATTTAAAAAGTAATTAAATCCACCAAACTAGTATATACAATTTAAGCTTGAATATTTTTATAGTATCGGCGAGCATTTGTGTATTTTTGAAAAATGCCAAGTTAAAAATTCCAATTTAACTTCCATATGGGTTACTTAATAAAACGAACTTCAAGTCTTCCTACAGTCTGATACTTTCTCTGATCAAAGTTACATCCAAGTAGTCTTTAAGACAGGAGTTTAAATGCCACATCATTTTCATGATCAAAATTAATCTCACTCAAGTTAAGGAGAGAGTTAATGTTTATAATAAATAATTTTAAATCAATTTAATAGTCATTTTGTTTGCCATGGATCACAAAGCAGCTAGCCTAGTGACAGAGTCGTTTACCATATCAAATAACCAGCAGAATTAACATCTTGCCCCATGAGAAACAGATCAAATTTAGTGTGAAATTGAGCACAACAGTCATGAACAGGAGTTGAGTTTACTATTGTGATGTCATTGTTCTCCATGACAGAAGGAGACAGAAAAAACCTTTTTCCTTTCCAAAATTGTTCAACCTCTATCAACAATGGAAGTAAGTAAGTTTTAAACATATGTAAATGGAGATGCCCATGGTAACAGGAAATCACAAAAATGTCCCATTAATTAATCAGTCTTTAGATAGAGTGCTTTCTCAATATACCAATACTTAACAAAGGCAGTCATTAATGCTGTCTGGGTGGAATAAAAATAATTAGATCAGACACTAATAAACTTTACTTCTTTTTAAAATAAAAGACACTTTGTTTCTTAAAATATTCCTCTAATGTACCCTTTGTGTTTTTATCATTAAAAGCTGAAAGGTCTCCAGCTTATCTTAACACACATTTTCACTGGATAATTGGAGAATAGAAACAAAAAAATGGCAAGAAGATAGAAAGGAAAAGAAGGAGGGAGGTGAAAAGAAAGGAAATATGTATTAAAGAAGGAAAATGTAAGGAGGAAATAGATGGAAAGGAGAGCATGTTAAAGCAAGCTTTGTCGCTTCATTTGAGAGAAGAGAGAATTGGTAAGTCATTATATTTTAATAATCACATCATTCAAGGCTTAGAAGCTGGCCTGCATATCATTGGTTAAATTTTTATAATGTCAAAATAATTCACAGGTATAATGTTGAAATAGTGCTACGTATGTGAAACTGGCATACTTTTTTAGGCTTAGCTTAAAAGTAATGAAAGTCCCATGACTGCCTTTAGTTATTTATTTGTTGGCTTGCTATTTGTCTTTCAGTTTTTAAAAAATAAGTTGTGTGTTTCTCCGAGTTCAAATGCCAGAAACTTACTGTCCTCTTAAAGACACATCAACTATTCTTTACTCAGAAAGATGCTACTCTCTGAAAAGTAATGTGGGCTAAAAAAAAAAAAAATCTGTTTTCATAATTTCTAATAAAGCTAGCAACTGTGGACATTATTAAAAGCACACAATGGATGGGCACTGAACGCTCACACTGTAAATTTAGCTATTCAAGAGGCTGAGAGCTTCACCAGTTTAGAAAGGCCATGAGATACTAATTTCCAAAAAGCCAGAAGTGGAGCTGTGGCTCAGATAGTGGTGCACTAACCTTAAGGAAAAGCAGCCCAAGGACAGTGCCTAGGCCCTGAGTTCAGCTCCTAGGACAACACACTCTTCCCCTCCCTGTCCCCTCCAGCACACATTAAAGTGTTGCTTGATTTTAGTGAATTTTTAGCTATTTGTCTTAAACCTTTACAAACCTGCACGAAATATGTTAGAAAACTAGTTCCCAAAATGTGTTTATGGTAGTGAGAAAAATAAAAAATAAAATCAATCTTCATGGAGAAACCTTATTCTTTGCTTTACAAAGCATTGTTCACTGTTGACTAAAGAATTTGTTTCTAAATTAAATATGTTTTACACATATAAATGAGTAGAAAAATAAAAGGCTTTTTTTTTTCAACATAAAATCATATAAAAGAGAAGGAAAATCTAATTCTTGGAAATGAATTTGCTATGTCTTGTTTTTCACTGTTTATAGGAAATTTCTCAGCTTTTCCTAATGATCGCCCTCTAGTGGAGATCTAACAGTTTGCATGTAACACTGTAAGGAAGAGCTATTTCCATAAGAAAGTCTCAGTTCCTTATCTTTTCTGAAGAATTCTTTTTTTTTAATAAGTTTTTTATTGTGAGAATACTGTACAAAGGAGGGGTTACAGTTACATGAGCAAGGTAATGAGTATATTTCTTATCAAGAATTGTTGTCTCCTCCTTTTTTTTTCCCCTACCATCCCTTCCCTCCCATCTCCAGAGAATTTTTATAGATAATGTAACATTCCCTGTGCAGACTTAACAAGATTCCTCATGGTAGGTAAAATTACCCATTTCTTGTACTATAGCAAAAGTATTTAGTTTGTACTCTAGTGATTAGCTGATTCTAATATAGTTTTACATTCTCTATCCAACTGCTTTAATTTTTTAAGATAAGTTTCAATATATTTAACTCTCCTTTCTTCTTTTTTTTTGTGGGGGGGGGTCTCGTCATAGGGCCTGAACTCTGTGCCTGGGCGCTGTCCCTCAACTCTTCAGCTCAAGGTTAGCACTCTACCACTTGAGCCACAGCACCTCTTCCGGCTTTTTTTTTCTTTATGCTTATGTGGTGCTGGGGAATTGAACCCAGGGCCTCATGTATGCAAGGCAAGCACTCTACCACCGAGCCACCTTCCCAGTCCCTCCTTTCTTCTTTACCTTCACTTTAAAAGACTATTGAAATTGTTAAAATCTCTGAAAAAAGCTGATATGACACCAGCCCCTACTTAAAAGGTCTAAATTAACAAATGATAAGTTTAGCCATTATGTTGATAATATTGTAATCACTCATTTTTTTCATTCATTTTTGTTGTTATTATAAAGGTGATATACAAAAGGGTTACAGTTACATAAGTCAGAGAAAGAATACATTTTGTTGTTTTTGTTTGTTTGGTTTTGGGTTTTTTTTGTTGGTCATGGGGCCTAAACACTGGGCCTGGGCACTCTCCCTCAGCTCTTCAGCTCAAGGCTAGTGCTCACTTGAGTCACAGAGCCACTTCTGGCTTTTTCTGCTTATGTGGTGCTGAGAAATAGAACCCAGAGGGCCTAATACATGCAATCACTCTACCACTGAGCCACCTCAGCCCTACATTTCATTTTGAATAATGCCACTGATTTGCTTTTAATATAATGTATGTTCTTTATCAATCTATTTATGTTCTTGTAGTTCCTCTAAAATGACTTTAATAGTGAGTCTTAGCTATCTCAATATGAAATATTAGAATCTTAGTGGAAAAGTTAATTTCTCTTAAGCATTTTGGGGTTTACTACAGGAAAAAGTATAAAGAACTTAATTTCCATGATGATGTTGACTGAAATAAACTTTCAATAGGACCTATTTGATATTATTTTTAAAGCTTATTATGTAGTAACAATCCTGTGGCCATCAATGAAACCAGTTTTTCACATTACTATTATGTTTTAAATTCTTGGTTAATCAAATGTTCTTAACAAAATTATTAGGATGTAAAAGGATTTTCCTTTCTGTGTATAAAATCCCACATAACATCTTACACAAGATAAAAATCCACTTGTTCATTTCCAAATTAAGAACAACTAAAAGGCTACAAAGGTGTTGAATTGGTCTTTGCACTTCCAATGTATAGCATATTAGCTGAAAAATAACATATTCTAGCCAGGCACCACTGGCCCACGCCTGTATCCTAGCTACTCTGGAGGCTGAGATCTGTGGATCGCAGTTCAAAGCCAGACCAGGCAGGAAAGTCATGAGACTCTTATCTCCAAATAACCACCAGAAAACCAGAAGTAGTGCTGTGGGTCTAGTGGTAGATCAGTAGCCTTGAGATGAAGAGCTAGGAACAGTGCTCAGGCCCACAGTTCAGCCTCACAACTAAGTTTAAAAAAATACTTTAGCAAAAAAGGAGGAGGCTGCAATGCTTGATAAGAAATGTACGCATTAACCTGCCCATGTAATTGTAACCCCTCTGTACAGTGTGTTCACAAAAAATAAAAATAAATATTTTAGCTATTTGTAGAATAATAGCATTTATAAATATAGAAGTTACAATAATACTCTTTATCACATTAGTTGAAAGTATATGCTAGCCTTGGTTATGCACAACTTGGGCTGCGTTCACATACAATCAATGAATATGTGAAAGCTTGTGGTAATTAAATATATTGCCACATGCATACTGGTGGATTACACCGCTATGCCTAGTACTCAGGAGGCTGAGATCTGATGATTAAGCTTCAAAGCCAGCCAATGCAGAGAAATCTGAGGGACACTTATCTCCAGTTAACTACAAAGAAAACAGAAATGAAGGTGTGGCTCAAGTGGTATAATGCCAGCCTTAAGGGGGAAAAAAAAAAGTCAAGCAAAAGAGTATGGCCTAATCAAGAGGCTTAGATCTGAGGCTCAAGCCAACCCAAGCAGAATAGTCTATGAGTATAAGTTCTGCTAGTAGACCAGTACCAAAAAAGAAAAAGAAAAAAAAAAGGAATCTCCTGAGGTTAAACAACATGAAGTTTGAGTTTTAATTCATACATACTGCCTTAGTTTTTCTTGTGTTCTGTCATCTCAAAATAATTACTCTATTTTGCTAGTTTCCATTAACAAAAACAGAACTGTCCATCATCCTCTGAATAAAGTAAAAGATTAAATGTAGTGATGCTGACAAAAATACAATATTCTTTATATATATATATATATATATATATCTGTATATATTATTGTAAAGCTACTGTGCAGAGGGGTTACAGTTACATGAGCAAGGTAATGAGTTCACTTCTATCCAGCATTGTTACCCCCTCCTTTGTTTTTCCCCTACCATTCCTTTCCTCCCCACCTCCCCAACTCCTCTTTCCCCTCAAAGTTGTAAAGTTCATTTGCAACATAGTGTCTTGTACATCTCATTGTTACAATGGGTCAACCTGTATCCTTATTTCAGCATTTTGCTACTTCCCTTCCCCTCCTCAAATTAGAAAAATGTATATACAAGATGCAGGACAACAGAATCAAATACAGTGACAACAGGGTTGTACCATTGGGTAAGAACATACAAAGAAACAAAAAAAATCACATAGCACATTATAAATACATTAAAAGAACAGCAAAAAAAATTACAAACTCTTGTGTCCCTATCTTGGGGTTCATTTCGCTTAGCATCAGTTTATATGGTCTTGAGATTTTAACCTCTTCTGCTAATCCTAGATATATACTAGTTTTTGCAGTAAGGGAAACCATGGAACTTATGTTTCTTTTAGTCTGACTTACTTCACTGAATATAATTTTTTCCAAGTCTTTCCATTTCCTAACAAATGGGTAGATGTCATTCTTTCTGAAGCATAGAATTCCATTGTGTGTATATGTGTATATATATATATATATATATGTATGTATGTATGTATATACACACACACATATACCACATTTTCTTGATCCATTTATCTCCTGAGGGACATTTGGGTTGGTTCTGTATCTTAGCTATGGTGAATAACGCTTCAATAAACATAGCAAGATCAATAGAAAGCCCATGGATTGGGAGAAGATCTTCACTAGCCATACAATGGACAAGGGCCTAATATCTAAATTATACTTAGAACTCAAAAATTAATCCCCCCAAAACAAATCCTCAAAGAAACAACTGCCCAATTAATAAGTGAGCTAAACACTTAAAGAGACTTTTCTGAAGAGGAAATAAGATTGACCAAGAGACAAATGAAGAAATGCTCAACTTCACTAGCAAAACAAATCAAATAAAAGCAAATCAAAACAACATTGAGATTCCACCTCACCCCAGTTAAAATGGTTATAATAAAAAAATCTAGTTACAACAGATGCTGGAGGGGATGTGGACAGATGGGAACCCTACTGCACTGTTGATGGGAGCGTAAACTTGTTCAACCACTTTGGAAAGCAGTATGGAGGTTCCTCAAAAGACTCCACATAGAGCTCCCCTATGACCCAGCAATCCCACTTTTAGGTATTTACCCAAATGATCACAAACAAGGCCATACTAAAGGTACCAAAAATACAATATACTTATGTGTTGCAAATTCCTTCTTATTTCAACTGTACTTGCCTGAAAAACAAATTATTTCTGCACTGTCTAAATCAACCCATCAGTTTCTTAAATGGAAGTTTAGATCTGGTCTCTCTCATAAAGCCAAGTGACAAAAAAATTAACTATTTTCAAACAACGCAAATTAAATAAATATGAGCCATCATGTTCCAATTATACATACTAGTGTTTTTTAATGTTTGTAGAGTAAAATACCTTATAATGATAATTCCAGAGTAAATTCATCCAATAATTGCTTTCAGAAACAGAAAATAAGAAATTATCTAATCATTTCATCTAAGCTCCCAAACTCTTATTACGGATTTAACTTCTTTCTTTAAATATACAATTAACAGGCTGCTGAATTTGAAAGATTTTAATAAATTACCAGTATTCAGCCTTTTTGGGGGGGGGTTCCAGTCATGGGGCCTGAACTCTGGGCCTGGGCGCTGTCCCTCAGCTCTTCAGTTCAAGGCTAGCGCTCTACCACTTGAGCCACAGCACCACTACCAGCTTTTTTCTTTTTGTTTATGTGGTGCTGAGGAATCAAACCCAGGGTCTCAGGCATGCAAGGCAAGGGCTCTACCACTGAGCCACCTTCCCAGCTCCCCAGTATTCAGCCTTTTATCTAGATAATGTCATTTAAAAACTCCCAAATGATACAAATCTAAGTCACTTTTAGTTCCACACAAAAATATATCTTGAAAACAGGTGCTGATGCCTCACTCCTGCTAGTCAGGAGGCCAAAATCTGAAGATTGAGGTTCAAAGCCAGCCCAAACAGGAAAGTCTGAGACCCTTATCTCCAATTAACCACCAGAAATCCAGAAGTGGTATGGTGACTCAAAGTGGTAGAGTGCTAACCTTCAGTAAAAAAAATTCAGAGACAGTTCCCAGGCCCTGAGTTCAAGCCCCATGATTGACAAAAATGAATATATATTTATGTGTTTGTATTTATATATATACATATATATCTTGAAATGAATTCTTCATAGATTTATAATAATAGCAACTTAAATTATTTGCCATAAATGAATGCTTTGTTAAGAGTATAACTATATATTGTATTTAAATTTGCTTAAAAAGTTTACTTTGTTCAACATTGACTTTTTTTTTCATGAGAAAATAATTTCGTGAATATGTCCAATTCCTATATCATGTCAGTAGGGGTTTAGATTCCCTTACCACCAATAATCATAGTAGCTAGCTTTTACATATATGTTTGCAGTAAATTTATCAATAGTTTCTATTATTATAGTTCAGCTATTCACAAATAAACAGTTCCTTACGATTCAAACTAATGTGAAAGCACTTTCCCACTTCAAGAAGGCCTCATTGAAACTTGTCTGTTTCGCAGCAGAAAAATACATTGCATCATGTGAAGGAAATTTCATTCTCAGATGAGTTCAAACTTTCTCTCTCCAAGTTGCAATGAGCATGTGGATAAAAGAAGGTGTTAAAGAGATATGAAGATACCATAGTAAGCCAGGTGCCAGTGGCTCACGCCTGTAATCAATCTAGCTACTCAGGAGGCTGAGATCTGAGGATCATGGTTCAAAACCAGCTCGGTCAGGAAAGTCTATGAGACTCTTATCTCCAATAAGCCACTAGAAAACCAGAATGGGTACTGTAGCTCGAGTGGTAGAGTGGTAGAGTGGTAGCCTTCAGGTGAAGAGCTGATGGACAGTACCCAGGCCCAGAGTTCAAGCCCCATGACTGAAAAAAAAAAAAAGAAAAGAAAAAAGAATGAAAACATAGCACTAGGTAGGCCAGGTGAAAAGAAAACTAACAGGGATTTCTACTCTGGATGACCTTGGCTTGGGAGTTTCAACTCATTCTATTTCATTTGTTCAGTATGGATTACAGTTGTCTTTTTTTTTTCTATATCACTTCACTAACCCAAAACATTTACTTTATTCATGTTAAGAAACTGTGTCTGCCCTGAAAACATTATAGGAAAAAATAGGAAAAACTCTCGGGTTCTTTGGCATAGGCTGAAATTTTCTTAATAGAGACCCAGAAACACAACAAATCAAAGAAAGGTTAGACAAATGGGATTGCATGAAGTTGCACAGCTTCTGCATGGCAAAGGACAGCTAGCAAGATCAATAGAAAGCCCATGGATTGGCAGAAGATCTTCACTACAATGTACAAGGGTCTCATACCTAAAATATTCTTACAACTCAAAAAGTTAAATTCCTCAAAAAACAAATCTTCAAAGAAACAACTAGCCAATAAATAAGTGGGCTAAAGACTTAAAGAGAGACTTCTCTGAAGAGGAAATAATAATGGCCAGTAGACACATGAAGAAATTCTCAACTTCTCTGGCCATAAAAGAAAAACAACTCAAAACAACATTGAGATTCCACCTCACTCCAGTTAGAATGGCTACAATCAAGAAATCTAATAACAACAGATGCTGGAGGGGATGTGGCCACTGCACTTTTGTTGGGAGTGTAAACTTGTTCAGCCATTCTGGAAAGCAGTCTGAAGGGTCCTCAAAAGACTACACATAGAGCTCCCCTATAATCCAGCAATCCTGCTTCTGGGCATTTACCCAAATGATCATAAACAAGATTATACTAAAGCTACCAGCACAACTATGTTTATCGCAACATTATTCACCATAGCTAAGATATGAAAGAGCACACTCTAAAAAGGTGTGATAGCTCTTGCCTAGCATACAAAAGATGCTGGGATTTAAAATCAAAAACCCAGATGCCCCTCAGTAGATGAATGGTTCAAGAAATTGTGATATGTATGTGTGCGTATGTGTGTGTGTGTGTGTGTGTGTGTGTGTGTATAATGGAATTCTATGCTTCCATCAGAAAGAATGACACTGCTCCATTTGTTAGGAAATGAAAAGACTTGGAAAAATATCATATTAAATGAAGTAAGCCATACCCAAAGAAATATGTTTCATGGTTTCCCTTATTTGCAACAATGAGTATATGTTTGGAATAATCTTATCAGATGAGCAGAAAAACTCAAAAGTTATGTATGTATGAGCATATAAGATTATGCTAAACTAAATGAACCTCAAGATATGGACACAAGAGGTTTTTCTTTGTCATTGTTTGTTGCTTTTAGTGTACTATGTGATCGGATTTTTTGCTTCTTTTGTATGTCCTTCCACTATGGTATATCTCCTGTTGCCACCATATTTGATTTTGGTGCCCTGCATCTTTTATATACATTTATCTAATTTGCAGAGGGGAAGAGGAATAACGAAATGCTGAAACAAGGACACAGAATGACCTGTTGCAACAATGATACACACAAGATACTATGTTGGAAATGAATTTCACAACTTGGGGTGAGGGGAGTGAAGGAGGTGAAGAGAGAAAGGATAGTAGGAGAAAAACAAAGGAGGTGGTAACAATGCTCAAGAAGGAATATACTCATTGCCTTACTCATGTAACTGTAACCCCCTGCACAACATCTTTACAATAAAACACATTTAAAAGATAAAGAAAAGGAAAATGTGTCTGGCCACATGTGTTGGTATATAAACCGGTAATCCCAGAGTATTGGGAAGTGGAAATAGGATGTTCTCAAGTTTGAGGCCAATCACATAATGTTATGGACAGACACTGTATGTATACACATATACTCTAAAAGGTGTACTCTAAAAAGTTGTACTTTTTAAGGTGTAATAGCACTTGCCTAGCATGCAAAAAATGTTGGATTTAAAAACAAAAAAATATCTATCTTCACTTATTTGGTGATTATCACATATTAAACTTGCTTGACATCTACTAGTATGAGATTTAACAAGTTTGAGGCTTGTGGAAACATATTTTCACTTTTTTGCTCTTAAAGTTCCTATCTTAAGCTCACACATGCATATGATTTGCACAGGCCTTTTGAGCATCATAAATTCCTAAGTACAGGCGATACATGACATTTGGAGAAGGCAAAATTCCAGTACACTGAAGGATCAGCTCTTGGAAATTTAGTCAAGATGGGAAGAGGAATGTTCCTTAAATTGTTGGAATAAGTACCATAGCTAGTTGAAGAATTTCTTTCTTGTACTCTCTTTTTTCTCTCTCTATACACGCACACACACATACACACACACACATATATAATCAGTTGAGTAAAATAGTTTTCCAAAGTTATCAAATAATTTTAAATACAATCCCTTAAGCCTTTGAATCTTTAAAAATGCATACTGATGACATATCTTGTGTAATATTTTCTTCTATATACTAACTATATTGAATTATAATAGGAAAAATAACATTGCCATTTCACCTGGAAGATCCTACATTTGACATCAAAAGTCCCTAACATTAGTCTAACTTCAGAAAAGCATTGACAGCCAGTTAGTATCATAAAAATTAAATGTCATTGCTTTTCAGACACTTCCATGAGTTGATGTTGTTAAGTATTACACATTTCCTTGAGGTTATATCAAAATTTCCCGTCTCCTCAATTTGAGGAAGCTCTCCTGCCTAGATTCCTATGAAATGAGCCAAAGAATTAGATCCTTCATCAACACATGACATGAAACTTTAGTTAGGCATTTTCACAAACAGCTAAAGGCTTCCTTTGTATTTGTTAGCAATACTGTGTCAGCTTTTTTTGTGTTGGCAGCTTTGGGTTTTTCCTAGGAAAGCCCCAAAGAAAGTTGTTACCAGCCTATATTCTACAGTTCACAGACTCTGAAAAAGGCCACATTAAAACAGTTAGAATCCCTAGGGCAAATGGGGAGATTAAGTAGCCTTCTCCCTTCACAGAAGCCCCAGACAGACAAAGCTCCTTATTGTCTATTCAGTACACTATCTTTTTCCAGAACTGAACTTTTACCATTGTGCACAAAGACTTGAAGTTTACAAAGTGTTTAGGGGGCTTTGCATAACGCTTCATTGGCACCCCAATTGACAGGCATCTGAGTGTGAGAATTTTGTAAAAAAAAAAAAAAAAAAGACATGATGCCTACGAAATGATTGCCCTATGTTATTAATGAAGTCGCAGCATCTTGGTGAGGAGGAAGAGGAAGAATAGAGAACTTTACACCAATTATCTCTAGCAGCCTTCTTTCTCACAAAAATGTAAATGAAAGGAAAAAATCTATCAGGAAAATATATGTTCTACCAAAACCACATGATAGAATAGTAGTATGACTAGGAATGGTAGTATGACTATTTAAGTAAGAAGATTTTGTGGCTGTTGGATAAATAATTTCTGGGACTATATAGGTTGATTTTCTTTTATGGAAATTTCCAGTTGTATGGGTTTTAAAATATCTTCACAAAAGATTAAGTATCCATCTTCAAATCTCAAATTCAGATAGATACACTAAACTATTGCCCTCATCTGATTCACTGCAGCAGAAAGCTTATTATTTGGGGTGGGGGTTGTGTATTAAACATAACCCAAGAAAAATTGCTAGCTTATAATCAAACTCTAGAGTGAAGAAAAATGCGATACTTAAATAAATATAGAAACTCAATTGTTCTAAACAAGAGGGAAAATTTCACTTACTACGTTTAGACAATATTTCACCTAAAGCTTTTACATATATCACTCTGCAAATATGAAGCATGAATTAACAGAGCCACAATCTTTTCTAGTGTTTATCTATGACTTACTAATTTCACTGAAGGATCAAACATTTTCAAAAGCATTAAGAATATGCAGTGTTGTTTTTCATACATCTTTCCATTTTTTTATATTTTATTTTAGTGTAACGATGTTTTACAGAGGGGTTACAGTTACATGAGTAAGATAATGAGTACATTCCTTTCTTTGTTGTTGTTTTTAATGTACTATGTGATTTTTTTTGTTTCCTTTGTATGTTCTTCCCCCTATGGTATATCCCCTGTTGTCTCTGTACTTGATTTTGGTACCCTGCATCTTGTATATACATTTGTCTAATTTGGGGAGGCGAAGGGGAATAACAAAATGCTGAAACAAGGACACAGTATGACCCATTGAAATAATGAGACACACACGACACAAGACACTATGTTGGAAATGAACTTTACAACTTGGGAGATGTAGGGGAGGAGAGAAAGGTAGGGGAGGGAAGGGATAGTGGGAGAACAACAAAAGAGGGGGTAACAATGCTTGACAGGACATGTTTCCTTTTCTGTACATTTCTCTTGTTTAAACATAAATTTAGTTCACTTTGAGACAGTTTTCAATTATGAGAAATGATCACTAAAATCGCTGAAAAAGTTTAATTTTTCTTTGAGTATCTAGGGTAATTATATATTTTTGGATTGCTTAGACTGTATATTAGTATACTTAATCTGCACTTGCATTTTAAGCATTCAGCAAAATGTATAATTATATAAAGAAGTGAAATATGAATTTTGACACATAGCTTTTAATTTCTCATTACCATGAATAGTAAAATATTCAACTAAACTCCTAGTAAAGTGCCATACTATGGTAACTTGACTGAAAGTATTAACAAGTGGAAAACTTATTTGACAATGAATTTTACTTAAAGGATTGTAATTTGCATGTTTTCCCAGTATTTATAAACTGTATCAGCAATTGGTATTTCTTCACCATTTCTAATTATTTATTTGATGTTAACCTTGTAAAACTTTAATGAGTGTATCATAGATATTACCAACTTACTAATATACTTGTTGTAATTTTTGTATAATGTACACAAATGTGTAACTATATGCTATAAAAGCATCATAATCAGAAGATTCGATTATGCATATTTTTCCATGAAAAATTTGACGTAGTGAAACTTGCATATAGTCAATTTAGATGTAAGAATAAGACTCTAACTTGCAGCTTTAGCTACCCTTTAAACAGAGGAAAAATTCTAGTGCTTGAAGAAACTATGGACTTGAACTCAGAGCCTTAGAGCGATCATTGAACTTTTTTTGTTCAAGGCTAGCGCTCTACAACTTTAGGACACAGCTCTACTTCTAATTTTCTGGTGGTTAGTTTGAGATAAGACTCTCATGGACTTTTCTGCTTGAGCTGGCTTTGAACCATAATCCTTAGATTTCAGCCTGCTGAGTACCTAGGATTACAGGCATGAGCCACCAGTGCCTGGCTGAAGTTTGACATTTGTGCATTATTTTTATCAAGGGTCATTGACCATGGTATCCTGACTTCTGCATTTGATTGTACCATGTTTCTTGCTGTATAGTGTAATTGTTGAATTCAGGAGCTAAGATGTCTTACAATGACAATGGGCTCGGTGAATTCGGTGACAGCGCTCTCTCCTCTGTCAGTGGAAATGTGCAAAATTTGTGTTCTTAATCATCTGAAATTGAAGTTTTGGGATTCAAACACCAAAGTCCCCAGAATGTACAGATTGGAGAGTCATGTCTGTTTTGTATTTTATTTAAAGGATTGTGTGAATTTTACTCACGACAGGGTACAGCCTACCTGTTTAGAACAATCTTATTTTCCCTTCAAGTTGTTTTTTTTTAATTAGCATTTGCAATTTCATTGTTTGCTTAAATAAAGTGTGTAAACACTTTAGGTAACTATTTTACATATACAAAACAAGCTAAAACTAATAGAAAGCAAGTTTTACTTTGTCTTCATTTTTCTTCCATGTTTTCATTTCAGAAAGCAGCTATGTAAATATTCGGTTGACATCAAAGTAATCTCTTTAAGGTTTGAACTGAATGCCTCATGCTTACCATGCTTGGCTGGCATTTTACCACTTGAGCCATTCCAATAGTCTTGCTTTTTGTTTTAATTTTTGAAAATGGAGTTTCACTGACTTTTCTCTCCTGAGTTCTAACCTCATATTATGATCCTCCAGATCTCAGCTTCCTGAGAAGCTAGGATTATAGGTAAGCATTAGCCATTGGTACCCAATCCCTTTTAGTGACACTAATTACAGAAATCACAGTCAAACCTGTACACCATGCACTTATAATTACAGTATAAGTTTATCATTAATCATAACTCAATATTTTTTAACACATATGACTTATCACACACTGGTTTATAAGAATCTAGTCCTTCTCACATGGGTATACTTTGAAGAAATTTTGCTAAGAGAAATGTCAGAGGTGCCACTGCTTCATGCCTGCAATCCTAGACACTCAGCTTGAAGCCAGTACCCACGGGAAAGTTCCTGTGAGACTCTTCTCCAATAAACTACTCAGAAAACACCTGAACGGGCATTGTAGGTGCTAGCCTTGAGCACAAAGCAAAGGGCCAGTGCTCAAGCCCTGAGTTCAAGATGCAGGACACGCAAAAGCAAAATTAAATTAAATTAAAAAATCAATTAAAAATAAGAATAAATCAGATACAAAAGGGCAGATATTTCATACTCAGATAATGTGTACGAAGCAAGAAGATTGACAGTGGTTAGAGTCGTGGTGACAGTGTCTGGGGAATAACGATTTAATGGAAGCAGTGCTTCCCTTTTGGGATGGAAAGAAAGTTCTAGGGATCTTTGATGGTAATTGTCATCAACATTCGGATTATTCTTCATACATCTGATCTATGCTCACAAAATGTTTGAAAAAATAAAAATAAAAAATAAAAATAAATCAGTGTGGAGAAACAGGATGCTTGAAAGAACAGAGAGTACTAATTTGGTAGTTACTCAAAGCAAAAAAAGCAAGAAGAAAGAAAGAAAGAAAAAAGGAAGGAAGGAAGGAAGGAAGAAAGAAAGAAAGAAAGGAAGAAAGGAAGGAAGGAAAAAGAAAACATACAAGATTTTTGTTTTATTTCCAAGACTGAAAAGACTATCAAAATTATAATTTTGTGTGCATTTTTCCTATTATAAATGTTTAAAATGGATACAATTATAGGACCATGAGATTATATTTGAACAGTAATCATTCCAGGAGAATATCAGTGGACTATTATGTAGAACACTTTTTGCATCTATGTCAGAGAAAAGAAATAATAACAGCATCCTCAGGTTTATTGTTCCTTTCTTTCTGGTATCCTGCTGTAGGAAAGAAAGAGCTGCATAGCCAAACAGCATTTACAGTAGAGCCTTGTTGAGTCTAATCGTGCATTAACAAGGAGCAAACATTTTGTCATATTCACTGTGTCTCTGTCATTTTTGGATGATGTACCTTTGCAAAACATCAAAAACAAAACTGTGCTCAGACAGGGTCAGGCTACATAAAGCAAACTACGATTTTGAATGCTAAGAACTTACTCTTTGTTCTTTCTTTTATAGATCTCCCCAGAGAGTGGCTGCATCACATATTTTTTTTTAATGTAGGCTCTGCCTGAATATTGATTACATTCTTTCAGTACTGTCCATAATCTCAGTCAGTATCAAAGTTTGCATGGTAGATAAAAGGCTCCCTAGTGCACTTTCCTAAGGAATAGGCAATGTCTCCAATTAATTGGGAAATAGAACTATAGAGGTCCTGAGACTGCGGTTTTGAGATTTCATCTTTTATTATTCTCCATGGTTCACATATCCAGTTAGAGCTCTCCCACAGAACCTAGTCTTATCAACACTTCTATCACTGGACCTCTATAAACACTATGGTGTCATACAATTTAAAAAATTAAACCTTTCCAGGGAAGAAACAAATATCATTTTTCAATGACTTCTAAAATCCTTTAGTGTATAATTTTGCCTCAAGTTTTAATTATTTTAAAACCAGTTGGATTACTTTTCTTAAAACAAAATAAGGAATTTATCTACTTGCTTAGAATCCAATGCTACCTCACTGTCCAAGTGGTTCACTGCCTTTATTTGGATGACTATAGAAAATTTTCAGGTTCTGATATTGTTAGCTTTTAATAGATTATACAGTGAATGAATTGCTGGCTAGCTTTCCATTTTTATTACAATTCCATTTTTCTTCATAGGAGGAATTCATTACATCTGGTTTTAATACATAGATATTTACTGAGTTTGCCAATGCATCTAGTAATAGCCAAGACAGATTTAGGCAAGTTTTATTCTAGCCAACTTGGATGTAGATATTACATCATGGGTTTATATAATAATGACTCCATATTTTCATGAAAGATAAAAATAATACAAGTAAAGATTAGCAATATAATGGCTGGTTGTATTTATAACTTACTGTTTATTAGTTCTTATACTTCTAATGAACTGATTTCAAGTGGATAGCAGTACATAAAAAAAATCATCTTGTGGCCTACTCCAATAACCATAGGCAGCATTGGATTTAAAGGAAGTTTCATGAACTTTACAACCTGTGGGTGGGGGAGGGGGAAGAGGGAGAAGTTTGAGAGGTGGGGAGGGAAAGGATAGTAGGGGAAAAACAAAGGAGAGGGTAACAATGCTCAATAAGAAATGTCCTCATTACCTTACTCATGTAACTGTAACCCCTCTGTCCAGTATCTTTACAATAAAAAGAAAGAAAAAAGTTTCATATCTAATCCCAAAACTTATTTCCTGGAACCAGCCAGAAATTTCTCTGAGTGAGAGTGACACAGGCTAAAACACAAATAAATTGTGGGCACTGCAGCGACCTGGATAGAACACAGCAGCAAACAGCCAGTTAGCTTCAACTCAATTTTAAGCAATGGCCTAAAGTAAAAGGTGCAGGGTTATCATACCCATATCATGTGACTGTTGCCAAACACACACATACAAATAACATCTGTCTGAATTTTTAATATATTGGTTGCTTAATATTGGCAACAAATTCCATGTAATTTTTTAAAGAGTGATTGCCACACTAATACATATGCTGTATAACTTGATAACAAGTTAGGCCTCTGTAGCATGTCAAACTTCAGTGTGAAAATGAAAGACTTATGACTAAGTGCATCCCAAAATCCTGGTAGAATGCAACAAATTGGTAATCATTAATATGTAACTATATCAAAGTAAATATTCAGTATATTTCCAAGGAAATTTTATACTGCTAGGAGTGCTTTATTTATTTAGAAATCTCCTGAATCAAATGTAGCAAAACCTTTCTGAAGGAGATGTTATTGGAGATGATCCGTCATTGGAGATAGAGGAAGTAAACAGCTGAACAGAATCTGAAGAGCACAAAACCTGGGATTTCAAAATATACCTTTATTATCTTTAAGTAGTTGTACAAAGAAGTTATCAATCAACAAAAACCTTTATGAATAAATGCATCTTGATCAGTATCACCCCTTTCAACAATCTCACCCATCTTTTTCAAACCACTCCTTTCCTTATTTTTTTTTTAATTATGTAGGGAATTCACTGAATTCTTGTCTGCATTCTCCTTCTCCCCTTCTGTTTTCGAGAATTAAAAAAACTCAGAATTTACTACAACTAATTTATTTATAGACTTATTTACTTGTGTGTTTAAGAAATACATAGGCGAGGGGAATTGGTGGGCAAGGGGGAGCAGAGAAGGGGGAGATGAGAAGGGATGGAAAGGGGAAACAAAGGAAGAGGCAACAATGCTTGATAAGAAATGTACTCATTACCTTGCCCATGTAATTGTAACCCCTCTGTACGGAATTTTCACAATTAAAAAAAAAAAAAGTTAGGGGAAACAAAGAGGAGGCAACAATGCTTGATAAGAAATGTACTCATTACCTTGCCCATGTAATTGTAACCCCTCTGTACAGTATGTTCACAAATAATATTAAATTAAATTTAAAAAAAAAGATATCCATTGAAAAGAATTGCCATAAAAAAGTGTGATTTACACAATTAAATGAAGTACAATTCGATTATCTGAGCTCATAAATTTATGAGCCAGTACTTGTTTTGGGGATAGTCTAAAAGCTACTACCATTTATTGCCATAGAACTTAATGGAAGAGGAAGTGGCGCTGTGGCTCAAGTGGTAGAGCACTAGCCTTGAGCTGAAGAGCTCAGGGACAGCGCCCAGGCCCAGAGTTCAGGCCCCACAACTGGACCCAAAAAATAAAGAAAGAAAGAAAGAAATGTACTCGTCATCTTGCCCGTGGAATTGTAACTCCTCTGTACAGTATTCTCACAATAAAAAAAAGTTATACCAAGAAAAAAATAAAGAAATATATAGGCAATCCATATATACTTTCATTGAAACAAATACGTACAAAAAAAAATCCCATACTGTTCTATGGAATCCTTACTGATTAGATACAAGGGTACTTGTATCCAACAGGATGTCATTCCACACACAGGGACTACAGATTTTTAACTATAAAACAAGAATAACAAGCTGAGATAGTACTATGAAATCATTGAAAAAAATCCAGTATGAAAAAATCCAATATAAGATATCCATTGAATGAAGGGTAAACCAAAGGAGGAGGCTGCAATGCTTGGTAAGAAATGTACGCATTATCCTGCCCATGTAATTGTAACCCCTCTGTACAGTATGTTCACAAATAATATTAAATTAAATTTTTAAAAAAGATATCCATTGAAAAGAATTTGCCATAAAAAAGTGTGATTTACACAATTAAATGAAGTACAATTCGATTATCTGAGCTCATAAATTTATGAGCCAGTACTTGTTTTGGGGATAGTCTAAAAGCTACTACCATTTATTGCCATAGAACTTAATGGAAGAGGAAGTGGCACTGTGGCTCAAGTGGTAGAGCACCAGCCTTGAGCTGAAGAGCTCAGGGACAGTGCCCAGGCCCAGAGTTCAAGCCCCATGATGGACAAAAAAAAAAGAACTTAATAGAAGAGAAATGATCAGCTTTCCAGAAACTACAGAGTGAAATGAAAACTCAAGAATAAAAATATAGAGAAAAACAAAAATTTAAATGTTAAGTAAAACAGTAAAATATGAATAAGCCCCTTTTAAAAAGTAACAAAATCAAACTTTTCTGAGTAGCATGGTAATTAAAGTTAAATCCTAATGAATAGACTAAGCAACACAATAGAAGTCACTGAAAAGATACTGTGAAATTAATTAATACATTCAGGAGATTTTTGTGCAGAATGGTCACAATGGTTCAAGTTAATCCATTGTATACTTGAAAGTTGCTAAGAAAGTAAACATAAAAGGTTCACACAGAAAAGAATTGATACATTTCTGAATGTTATCAGAATTTTGTTTGCTCATTTAGAAACTAAGGAATGTTTAGAAATTTGCTTAACAAAAAACACAAGGTTGCAGATTTAGGGTGTGCCTGATGTACTAGCCTTCTTGCCTAGAGTGGGAAGGTCTGTCAAATTCCATAATAAATTATCAATTAATTAATGAATCAAACAAGTTAAAGCCAACTGGGAATGATAGTATATCATTAAAAGCATCCATTGAAGGCATAATTTGACAGGCCAGAATTAAGAGAATAGGGCCAAATAAATGCAACAATGAGGAGCAGGTACATAAATGCAACCCTTAAATCATAGTTGATTCACTTGAGAATACTGATGAACATTAAACCCTTGGATGTTAGGACTTCTGTAGAATCTCTGAACCTAAGTTTGTATCTAGTTCAAGCCCATTTTACTTGGGGTCTCTTACCTTACAGTTTAGTATAATTTCACTTTCATATGAGATGGTTATAAAACAAATGGCATGCATACTAATGCTTTAAAAGTATAGATTCATAGCCGGGCGCTGGTGGCTGACGCCTGTAAGCCTAGCTACTCAGGAGGCTGAGATCTGAGGATCGCGGTTCAAAGCCAGCCCGGCAGGAGAGACCATGAGACTCCTATCTCCAATAAACCACCAGAAAACCGGAAGTGGCGCTGTAGCTCAAGTGGTAGAGCGCTCGCCTTGAGCTGAAGAGCTGAGGGACAGCGCCCAGGCCCAGAGTTCAAGCCCCACGACCAACAAAAAAAAAAAGAAAGAAAGAAAAGTATAGATTCATTATATTTAAAACTTCCCTGTGGGAAATTCACCAAATAAAAAATAACTCTGAATCACCTCAGTGGTTAGATTTTATTATTCTGATAACAGTTTTCCATAGAGTTTAACAATCATGAAAGGACTGATCTGTAGTAAGAATAATCAACATTTTCTTATACAAGTATCGTACATACTGCAGGTTCCTTAAAAGCACATTTCTTTGTTATCAGAAAAACATCATCTTGTCCCAGAGCACTTGAAACTTAAATACATTTCATTTACTTGCCTAGTGTGTCTACCAAATTATTTTCCATCTCTAAACGATTTGTAATTCACAACCAGGGAAGCAGAATTCTTTTTAATAGTATCCAGTCAGTTCAGGGAACCTTTCATGTGCTTCCAGGCAATATTAAAGAAATCATAAAAGCTTTATCATTGTTGCTGCTCTTCTACCTCTTCCTGTTCTTTATCATGTTTGAACCCTACTGTGAGTTATGCAACTTTGGAGGAACATTCCAGCCAAATAATCAGTTATCTGCTGAGAATGATTACAGCATGCTCAGGCTCCCTCTGAAATACTGTTTCTGCCTTATATCTTCTTGAATAATATTCCTTCAGTAAGTTATAACTGTCTCCCTAGAGCTCATTATTATGGTAAAAAAAGAAGACCAAAGAGAGCAAGAATGGTAAGTGGGTGCCTCCTGCTTGCATTTTTCACTGATATAACCAGACTCTATGTAATAGTTAGCTCTCAGAACCATTTTTCTTATATCAAAAAAAAGAATATTTTAGCAATTCTGTTCACACGGTAGCAATTACATTTGTATTTTGAATGTCTCATTACAGTGATGCTTTACTTGTTTGTCAGTAGTTTTATTTAAAATAGCAATGTAGCATTTAACCTATTCTTTCAAAATAAAATGCAGCTATAGAAAACTAAAACAAATGTAGAACTTGATGAATAATTACAGAGAAATGCCCTCTATTCCCTGACCTGGGAACAGAATGGTGCTGGTCATTTAGAAGCTCTTTCATGGGTCTCCTTCAAGTCGTAAGCCTCACCAACCAGCTAAAAGTAATCTTTTTAGGGTCTTCTTTGTGATTTTTATCATACAAATATTTATTCTTAGACATTTTAGTAGTTTAATTTATAAGTTTATACCAATTTACTGTCCTATGATAATTAAATTTCATCCCAGTGATCAAAGTAATGAGTGTTATCTGATTTTTTCATGTAACAGTATTTAGTCTAATAAAATTTGTTTTTAATTGATATATAAAAGCTTAAACATTGCACTTATTTGCAACTGTTTTTTTTATTGAACACCCAAAGGATGTTAACTAAGTAATGACAAAGGAAATTATACTTATTTATCCTTATGACAGTTGCCAAACATATGTTTAAGAAGTTATTTCTTTGATTACTTGCTACAATCATTTGATTAGAGTACTGCTGTGATAAACTTGCAAAACAAAAGGTGAGGGGGAAGGGAGAATACCAAGACAATTATTTCATTGATGTATCAGGGAACAACTTCTAGGATTGAAAGCTATGACTGTTTTGCTATAGGTTTGTTAAATTCCTAATCTTCCGGTTTCAGTACATAGGCAAGTGTTGACATCAGACAATAATAATACATATCTCTTCTTCTCATGTGTGTTGGGGGGAGGGGTATGTTTATAACAGTGCCAGAGTTTGAACTCAGGACCTGGATACAGTTCTTTAGCTTTTTCACTCTGACTGGTGCTACTTGAGTCACAGTTCTATTTCTAGCTTTTTAAAAGAGCCAAGGATAACAATTCCAAAACAAAATAATGATTCTCTTTCATATATTCCTATGTATTTCACTTTAATTCAATTTTTCTTCTTTTATGCTCAAATCTACCACTTGAGCCAAAGCTCCACTTCCAGGTTTTTGGTGAGATAAGAGTCACATGAATTTTCCTGGCTTCAAACAGTGATCTTCAGATCTTATCTCCAAAGTAGCTAGGAATTCAGACATTTGCCACCAGCCCTCACCAGCTCTCTCTCACACACACACAAAAGAACAAATGGATTTCCCTCACATAAAGTAGTATATTGTTTAGAATTTTGAAAAATCTCAATTTGACCCAGTATGATTTTTCTTAAGGCAATTTTCAGTGTAGACATACAATTATCACACTTTTAGAGCTAGCTTTGTGTGAGAACCACTGCAGAACTCCATTGCAACAAGTATTCATCCTGCTGTTATACACAAACATGACATTTTTAGAAATTATTTAATTATAGATAAAAGGCAAACCTTGCTCTGAAAATATTACCTTGTACTTAATTTTGGCATTTGTAGCCCTCTGACAAGAGTTCTTTGTTTGCCTAGTCTGGCAGAAGGCCGGTTGCTGTATACATTTCTATACTTAACATTTGTTATCAACTTAGTTTGACAGCTTAAATCTAGCATAATGATGTGGAAATATAAACAAGTGGTAAATGTAGTTTGATTTCTAGCAGGTTTCCCCCATCCCCAAGCTTTGCCCATAAGGAATGTAAAAATCTGAGAGGAATTTTTCCCAATGCACATGATGTCATTTTATACATCTAGTAGTCCAATTTGACACACTATTTAGGTTACTCTAAGCTTAAACCAACTTAGATATGGGTTTTGACCTGAAGTGACCTGCTTAGCTTTGCAAAGAATTGTTTCAACAAATAGATGGATCATTTTCCAAAGAGAATTTTTTTCAATTAAAAATAGCCAACAAGACCGACATGAGACTTTTATGCCCCAGAATCACAAATTTCAAAACCATATAGCTTCAGATCATTTGGGGAGATGAAATTCTTAAATTTAAATCATTTTATTCACTTATTAGTGTCCTATTTTAGGTGATTTGGTTTTTTGTATGCTTTTTCATTTTTATTTGTTTTTTTTTGTTTTTGTTTTCATCAAGTAATTAAGCTAAGTATTCACCAACCTGTAGTGTCAAGATTTTTTGGAAAGTTTTCACAGTTCTTGTCATTCTGCAATTTTCTTGAGCAGTAGGCACTTAATTTTATATGGTACAAAACATTGAATTAGAATGGTTTTTTTGGATCTTTTTTGTAAAATAATGAAGACAAGTTATATGAAGAAGGGAAGAATTATATTTGGCAGGTGTTATATCAGGTAGCAAAACTGAAAATACAGTAGAATACAACTTCATTGTCACCATTTGTATGTTGGCATCCTGAGAAATTGTAATATGTAAAAAATCTATACATAAGAGTGAAATGGTGCTTCAGGAAACAACTATAATTTCAGCTTTTACGATAGAACTTTATTTAGGTGGTGCCCTCATAAGTGTACCTGAATATGGGTTGATTTGCTCATTTGACGATTTATTAATCATGTAATAAGTACATGTGATCATTTTAATGCACATAACCCGAATATTCAATATTTTACACATATAGAAAGTTTTGATTCAGTAACTCAGTTGGTTAAAGGAAACATGTTCTTGCAACTCTTTGCAGAATTACTTTTTAACAATTTGATGTGATCTGTTGTTACACTGATAACATTAGTCCCTTTGCGTAATTATTATGTTTTTTATAATTACAAGACAAATTTATTCTGTTAATGTAATGATCTGAAAAAGTACAAAGAGATGACGTTTTCATACCTTTTATGAGTTAAAAGCACTCTATTTTTATCAGCTTTGCAACTATATTGAAAATATTTGTTTTTTAAGCCTGATGTCTCTTGTTTCAACATCTTTAAGATGGTATATTATTAAAATATTGAAATAATTTGTATTAAGCATATATATGGATCATTATTTTTATATAAGATAGTACCCAGGTTATTTTAGCCTTACAAACTATTGTTGGAAAGCCAAGAAATGAATGAATCAGTGTGTGTGTGTGTGTGTGTGTGTGTGTGTGTGTGTGTGTGTGTGTGTGTGTGTGTGTGTGTGTGTTTTGCCTTGTCTGTATATGTAGGTTTAATGTTTGGATAACTGAAGTATTTACAAAAAGGTATATATATAATCCACTTGTATGATCCTTGGAAATGATATATGAGTTACTTTAGAACATTTGAAGTTCTCAATATGTGTGAATGCTACCTGCTGAGAGGGATAACCCAGCAGAGAGCCAACTGGAAGAGGAAATGTCTGTTCTATACTCAGGCCTTATCAGGGTTGTCTACTTCTGTCATGATATGAATAAAGAAGTGGGACTAACATGACTTCTTCATGTCAGCACCACAATAACCATGAGTGGGGGGCCAAGTATTTGGGTCATGATAAGGCGTTCCATTCCTGTTCCCAGACTAGAGGCCATGTCATGTGTAACATCTGCTCAGAGACCACAGGGAAGCTGACTGTCTTCTAACCTTCCTACTTACACAAAGAGTGGTAAATATTGTCTGTGTGGGCTACCAATGCAAAACAAGCAGATAATTTCCTTTTGGAGAAAGCAGATCTGTCCTTGCAGAATTTAGCCAGGCTGCAATTTGATGTGAACTTCTAGTGCAGGAAGTTAAAAGAAACTGTTAGAAACTAAGACATTCATGATTTGCATTCTCATAGATACAGTTGATTCTTCCTTTGTCATTCTATCGTATTACATTTTGGCTTCAATTTTCCATTCACTTTAGTATCACACCATCAGAAATACAATAAAAGAAGAAAAAATCATTCAAAACTCTCCATTAAGTTGAGATATATACAGGTAAAGAATATTGTATGGGATGTGTTTCTATAATTTAGGAGAAGTAATTAAGGATATTACTTCAACTTCAAGATATAAGCAGGCGCTCAAAAATATTTACATCTTTAAGATTCAGCTTAGAAGTTTGAAGAGAAATTTCCAAATTTTTCAGTCACATAGATGACCATTATCTAAGTCACTCAATACTTCATAAATAAAAGAAACAACAAAATAACTAAACATAATATGAAACTATAGATGAGCAGAAATAACATTACATAAATTAGTGGGTAAAGTTTATCAAATATAAATATAAATCTTGACAGCCAGGAGATCCATGCCTAGAGGAGTAGAACAGTTGTGGGAGACAAGGTTGCTAAGCTGATATGCAATGCTTTAAGAGAGGCTGAGAGAAAAGCTACAGGACAAAACCTATTTCTAGGTGATACCTGAGAAGTTTCCAGGGACTAATAAATCAGCCAAAGCACATAAAGAAACCAGAGAGGAGAAGGTCTAGGAGTACTCAGGACTGGGAAGGGCCGTTTAGGCTATTGTAAACTGTCTGGAATGTTTCTTATAAGCCGTTTGGAGATACCAAAGTTTAAATGCAAGTATCACATCACTGAATGCTTTGTGTTGAGAAAAAGATAATGCTGATTCAGAGATCAGGAAGAAGTAGTTGTAGTTTTTTACTGAATGCAAAAATTTAAGAAACTAGTGTAATTGTATTGTGTTTTCTGTCCATGACAAGAGGAGCAATGTAATACTCTAATTAAACAACAGCCATGCTGTACTAAGTACATGCAATTTCAGATGAGCTGTAAAGTATGACATGAGTGATACTGAAGGCCTCTGAATGTTTAGATTGTAAAAACAAATAAAGGTTGGACTTTTAGTTTGGAGATAAACATATAATTAGATCATGAATGTGCAATTTTATCCTCCCACATAAACTATTGTATTAAGATCATTAAAATTATCTGAACATCTTAATTTTTTATGATTTAAGCTTTTATTTTACATCGATTGAAATGGTTTGAATGAGGTATGAAGGGAGAATTGGCATATTTGAGATATTAGATTCATGGCAAATTATGTAGTCAGTGATGATTTAGCATTATGTTATGTTACAAAGTATATTTTGATCAATTAACTAATTGCATGTGCACCAAACTTCTCTGAGAGACATAGGAAGACAAGTAGGCACAGGTTTTAGAGTAGAATGCAGAGAATCCTACTTCTCTGTCTTTTTTTTTTACACCAATATTAAGTATCAGAGACAATCAGCAAATCTCTAAGTGGAAGTTCTTCTTTGCTACGATCAGAAATGTTTTATATTATGGTTCTTAGTTGGTATTATTAATCTAACTTAAAGTAGAAGTCATCACATGAACATTAAATGTCATATTTATTTGAGCATATATAGCAGGCTTTATGTGCATTGTTTCTCTTAATTCTGAGAGCACCCATGATGAGAAATAACTGTCATCTATCCCTAGAGTACAGGTGAGGAAACTGAGAGTGTGGTTTATAAAACTATATGGGTCACATTGTCCATAAATATGTGGGTAGAATTTTAAATATATGCAAGTTTCAATCCAAGTCCATTTTTCCTTCATGACAGACAATACAATCTTGAGCTGTACCAACATGACTAACCATTAAATTCACACTTTAGTTCTAAGGTTGAATTTCACAAAACAGCTGTTAGGGGCTTTTTCAAAGCAAATATAAATGCATCAGGAAAAGTAAAATATTGGACTCTGAAAGTGAAAGAAAAAAGGAAGAATGCATCTCCAATGTCTTCTAAGGAACAGCTATTATCTCTATTTTTTGAAATAGATAAAAAAGCCAATTCTCTTTAGGAGCTTTTCCATTTCAATTTACCAAATAATATAGAACCTGAGGTTGAATTTATTTCATTTCTAAAAATGAATCTTCAGACTCATTCACACAGTGAATTTGCCACTATTAAATTTTATTTTGTACAATCAGTAAACATCAGTGCTAATACAGAGTTACAGAGTAATATAGAGAGAATGACGTGTACCTACTTTGGAAGACTGATGTGGTTTTTGTTTTTGTTTTTGTTTTTTTGTTTTTTGTCGATTGTGGGGCTTGAACTCTGGGCCTGGGTACTTTCCCCCAACTCTTTAGCTCAAGGCAAGCACTCTACCACTTGAGCCACAGTTCCACTTCCAATTTTCTGGTGGTTAATTGGAGATTTCCTTCCAGATCTGGCTTTGAGCTGTGATTCTCAGATCTCAGCCTCCTGAATAGCAAGGATTGCAGGTGTGAGCCACTGGCACCCACCTGCTATCTGTGTTTATTCGAGTCTTAAAAAAACAGCCATTTCTGCTCTTGATTTGAGGATTTGCTTATGAGACTTTACAGTCAGAGTTGAAATGTAGCGTTTGACCCATACCTCATGTAAACTTGGGCAAATTGGTAGAATTTAATTTTCTGACAAGTATGGTGGAAATATGTTCCTGAAGGGAAGGAGGTTAGGGGGTAAGGAGGTTTGATATTTTATAGACAATTTTATATTGGTTCTTAAAAATCAACCTTTGTAGGGCTGGGAAGGTAGCTCAGTAGTAGAGTGCTTTCCTCGAATGCATGAGGCCTTGGGTTTGATTTCTCAGTACCACATAAGCAGAAAAATCCAGAACTTTGGGCTGAAGAGCTGAGGGACAATGCCCAGGCCCAGAGTTCAGGCCCCATGAGCAAATTAAAAATATAATAATAAACCTTTGCAGATGCTCATTCTATAATGAGATTCAAAAATCAAGGGTAGTAGCATAAGGAAAGAATATTACATGAATAAAAATTACATAAGTAAATACTCTCACTTTTTGACTGATAATCATACAGATAAATTATCTAAGAAGCTTATTTCAGTTAAGACAGTGGAGGTATTCTTACTCTCAACAACTATTTCTAACTAAGCCGATGGTGATCTACAGAGGTGGTTTCATATGATCAATTCTTTGCAAGATTAGAAATTTAAAAGAAATCCTTGGGAAGTAGAGCCATTGCCTTGAGCAGAAAATGTCAATCATGAATGTGTGAGGCTCTGAATTCAGCCCTCAGTACCAGCATTTGAAAATTAAAAAATAAAAGCCATCTATATGTTTCAAGGTTCTCTCTCACAATTCAGTAAGAGTTTTCATCAAGAACATGATAAGTGTGTATCAATTCTGTTGCACAAACATCTGCATAATAGACAGCATTGGATGTTGCATGCTTTAATTTAGGTTCCAGTCTATAAATATATCATCTTCAATTATCTTATTAGAAATAGGCTGCAAAGTTCTTGAAGCTAATTTTAAGAGAGCATTATCTACTCCTACAGCATTACTTTGGTCAGATGAGTCTAAATCTCAGGGGTTTTTTCACTCTGACTTGGATCAAGGCATTGGTTGGCTATGCCTATAATCCTAGTTATTCAGAGAGTTGAAATCTGGAAGACTGAAGTTCAAACCCATCCCAGAAAGAAAAGTCCAAGAGTCTCCATCTCCAATTAACCAGCAAAAGTAGGGATAGAAGTTTGGTTCAAGTGGTAGAGCTCCAGACATAAGCAAGCTGAATAAACAATGAAGCTCTGAGTTCCAGTACTACACCAAGGGAAAAAAATCTAACTTGGATTATAATATAATATAGAGAAATAATTATATTTATAATTGCTTTTTTCTTTAATGCTTAACAAGACTATTACTCTTAGGTTGATAAGAATTAAAACATTAAAGAAATCATTAAATATCACAAGGAACACATGACACATGGCAGGAATGCCCAGTTCCTAATCACAATGAACTTTACAACGGAAAGGTAAATTCTCATGTAAAACAAGATGTAAAAGTTAATATTCCCAGTTTACTTCAAGTAACTTTACAATGTTTAGCAATCCTTTGCAACAACATCAAAATTTTGTTCTAGTCATGACAGTTATATGGAAACCTGCTTCATCATACAATAGTACACATAAAACAGATGATAACAAACAGTCGAATTTTAAGCAAATTTCTTGGTGAATATAAAATCACTGTTCAATCAGGTGCTGGGGGTTCATACCTGTGATACTAGCTATTGAGGAGATTTGAGGATTGCAGTTTAAAACCAGCTGGACTAGGAAAGTGAGTGAGACTTTTTATCTTCAACTTACCCCCAGAAAACCAGAAGTAGTATATTGTGGCTTAAATTGGTTGAGTACTAGCCTTGAGCAAAAAAATTCAGGGAGAATGCCAAGCCCTGAGTTCAAGCCCCATGACTGACACTAAATAAATAAATAAATAAGTCTGGGAATGTGGCTTAGTGGTAGAATGCTTGCTTAGCATGCATGAAACCCTGGTTTGATTCCTCAGTACCATATAAACAGAAAAACCCAAAAGTGGCTTAAGTGGTATAGTGCTAGCCTTGAGCAAAAGAAGCTTAGGGACATTCGCAGACCCTGGGTTCAAGCACCAGGACTAGCAAAAGATAATAAATAAATGAATAAATAAATAAATAAAATCATTCTGTAGTATGTCCAAATTCTGAAATTACTATTAGCAAGATGTATATTACTTGTGAAATGAAAGAGCAACATTTTGCTTGAATAAGCAATGTTATCTCTTTGTAGTTTGTATCTTGAGGTAACATTTACATTGACAATGTGGACATATCCTAAAGTAGCCTTTGATTGAATATATTTGTTTAGTTATTGGTTTTATTTACAAAGAATGGCTCAAAGAACATAAATAGGAAATACAAGACAAATTGTGGAAATATGGGTAGCAAGACTGAATAAGGTATATAATATTCACGTGGTAAAAACTTGATGTATATATACTCATGGTATTAGTCAAGATACTCAGTCTATTTAAGAAACACAATAAAGCTTAATTGTAGTTAATTCTGTGAGAATCAGTAAATCTTGTTTTCAAAAGATATTAAAGGAGAAAATAAGTTAGTCAACTGTATCCATCCTAACTGCTGACCCAACTGAAATCTAGATGTCAAGTTCATTTTTATCAAGTTCTTTTCTCCTTTCCATAAGACCTGAAATAACTTTCTTTTTTTAATACTTCTCTTTTGTGTCTTCATGAAATATTTCTTTAGAAAGACACCATCAATTTTCAGTCACTGTTTGCTGTGAGAACTCGAAAATCTGCAACCTTTCTATTGATGTGCTGCTCTGGAATCCAAAAATTCAATCCCACAGCCCTTTTTAATCATTGAGAAGTTTTCACCCCTTTTGTGTTCCACTGTTCATATCCAGTGTACTGTAATGTGAGCCATCGCCCAGATTCTGCCCTGGATAATTCAGTAATTCTTAACAGCTGACTGAAACTTAGAACTTTGAATTCAATGCACTCAGAAACCTTTCCTTTGGGCCATTATAAAACTCCAAGTCAATGTCTTTTTTTTTAAGAAAGGAAGAATAAAGGAAACTGATAATTTTGTTATACTTGTATTTTTAAATAGCATACTGATATCATTAGCTGATTAATGCTTTAGTTATAAATGCTTTTAGGTTTTAGATTTTCTTTAAATATGTATACAAGACCATCTACTGTAGAAATCTCAAAACCAAAGAAAACAAGCTTATTTTATTTATAGGCATAAAGATTCTTTTAGAAAGTGAAACATTTCTCTGAGAAGGAGATTTAAAAGGTATTTGTTTTAAAAAGTCAGTATACATGCTTCTCTATCTTAATTAAGTTTTGGTGAAAATAAGCAAGCTAATATTTCTGCCATGGAGAAATTGCACAGATGTGTTATCTACTTGAGAAAAAAAGAAGAAGAAATTTTCATCAACAATTGTTTCATTTGGAACATTTTCTCAAATAAAAGCAAAAAAGGCACTGCAAGTATAACTGGTTATGTTTATAATGAAGAGGAAAAAAGTAAGAGAAATTAAGAGAGAAAGGATCTATATTTTCACTTCTAACAGACATTTAAAAGATGAAGTACCTTGGTAACATGAAGAGATCAACTTTGTTAGTATCTGGTTCCAGTTTGAAACCTATTAAGTTTGGTGGCCCAAGTCAACTTTACTCATAATTTCTAAAGTTTGCATTAATATGACATGACATAGAACACATTATCTCACTGGGTGTAAAGAGGGTATTTAATCAATACACAAAGGGGATGTTTGGAAAATATATTTATTACAAGTAAATAGGCATCTCTAGAATACTGGAGAAGCTTGAAAATGGTAAGCTCTCTTATTTTAATGCTTCACTAGCTGTGGTAAACAAAAAGAAAGGAACAAAAAAACACATTTTTGATCCCATCTAGCTGTTTAACCGTAGCTAAATTTCAGAGTATCACTTTAAGTAACTGATGAGTTTTAAATTAATAGAATTCTATTGTCATATTTGAGTTATGTATAAATGGGCAAGAAAAAGCATTTTTATTCAATGTGGTTTTAAATTTTTTTCCTTTTGGTAGAAATGAATGAAATAAATTAGTTCTATAAGAGATGTACCAAGATCAGGAAAGTAAACCCATCAAAATGCCAGTATGAGGTGTGGTTGGAGTAAATGTGGGTATGCACACACACACACACACACACACACACACACATAAATATAAATAGAAAGGTATAGATATATAGAAATATCCACATATATCCACTAGATATATTTTAGGACATATAGTGTGGTGATAATTCAAAATGTTATCACAAAACACATATCAATATTTCATGTTGTTTCACAACCCAAAATTGAATAGTACACCTTCCCACATTGCCTATAAATCTTATTTTAATTTTAAAAACCTGACATAATATTTTGCCACTCTTTTCAATAAAATCCCACTGTTGTTTTTAATTGCTATTATGTTCTCTGAAAAAATATCATAGGTATCTTCCTAATCCATTTTTTAATCCAAAATTTACACCTCTTCTAGGCTCTTCCCTTTTATCTCCATATTTTTAAATGAATATTGTTATGAGCATTTATTGTGTTATGTGGAAATTTTCCTTAATATCTTAGACATGAAATTACTGTATGATTACTATACAAACCCAGTAAAAATGTGTTTCCAATCTCACTGGGAATAAAAGAGCAAATTTCTTCACTCTCCAAAATGAAGTGTCATTGAAAAAAATGCAGCTGGAATCTGGCTGAGTTGTAGGATTCACATTAAATGATTTTTCCTATATTTGTTTTTATTTTTGTTTTTACATTTCTAAAAAATTTTGTTAAGATGTTCTACAGAGGGGTTACAGTTACATGAGCAACACAATGAGTACATTACTTGTTGATCATTATTACCCCTTCCCTTCCTTGTTGTCCCATTATCCATTATCTCCCCCTACTCTTAGTCCCCTCCCCCCACCTTGCCACCTAAGTTGTAAAGTTCGTGGTTATCTTTGTTGAAATGGGTCATCCTGTTTCCTTGTTTCAGGGTTTTGTTATTGCACTTCCCCTCCCCAGATAAGATATATGTGTATACAAGATGCAGGCTATCAAAAATGGAGTACACTGACAACAGAGAATATGCCATACACACACACACACACACACACACACACACACACACACACACACACACCTATGGAATTCTATGCTTCCATCAGAAAGAATGACACCGCCCCATTTGTTAGGAAGGGAAATAATAAAATGCTGAAATAAGGATGCAGGATGACCCATGGTAACAATGACTTTACAACTTGGAGGTGGGGCAGTGGGGTGGGGCAGAAGGAGTTGGGGAGGTGGAAAGGGGAAAAAAAGCGTTGGTAGGGGAAATATAAAGGAAGGTGTCCATAGGAAATGGACTCATTTCCTTGCTCATGTAACTGTAACCCCTCTGTACAGTATCTTTACAATTAAAAAATATTAATAAAAGAAGTGAAGGACCTCTCTGATGAAAAATTTTAAAACCTAAAAAAGGAAATTAAAGCAGAACTAAGGAAGTGGAAAAACCTTCCATGCTCCTGGATAGGGAGGATTAACATCGTGAAAATAGTAATACTGCCAAAGGCTATCTACAAATTCAATGCAATACCTATCAATATCCGAACCTCATTCTTCATAAAATAGAAAAAGCAATCCAAAAATTCATATGAAACAATAAAAGATCCCAAATAGCAAAAATAATCCTTAGCAGAAAGAACAGTGCTAGAGGAATAACAATATAAGACTTCAAACTCGACTACAAAGCCACTCGGGAGAGTATACTGACGGGATAAACGGTGGTACGCTTGAGGAAGAGCCAAGATGGCTACAAAGCCATAGTAATCAAAGCAGGTTGGTTAGTACTGGCACAAGAATAGACCTGAAGAGCAGTGGAATAGAACTGAAGACCCAGAAATGAACCCACAGACCTATAGCCACCTAATCTTCATAAGGGGGCCAAAAAACCATAATGGAAGAAAGATAGTCTCTTCAGTAAATGGTGCTGGAAAAACTGGTTAAAACACCTGTAGAAAAACAAGTCGTTTAAATAAGGATACAGGTGGACCTGTTGCAACAATGAGAAGTACAAGTTGTTATGTCAAAAACGAACTTTACAACTTGGGGGGGGGAGAATTGGGTGGGGGGGAGCGAGGATGGGAAGGGATGGGAAAGGTAAACAAAGGAGGAGGCTACAATGCTTGATAAGAAATGTACTCACTATCTTGCCCATGTAATTGTAACCCCTCTGTACAGTATTTTCACAATAAAAAAAAGAAAAAAAACTAAAATTAGATCCTTATATATCACCCTTCACCAGAATCAACTCCAAATGGATCATAGACCTCAAAGTCAAAGCAGACACCCTGAAAATATTACAGGAAGGAATACGAGAAACTCTAGGGATCCTTGTCACAGGCTGAAATTTTCTTAATAGAGACCCAGAAAATCAACAAATCAAAGAAAGATTGGACAAATGGGATTGCATGAAACTGCAAAGTTTCTGCATGGCAAAGGACATAGCTAACAAGATCAATAGAAAGCCCACAGACTGCGAGAAGATCTTTATTAGCTATATAACAACAAAGGTCTCATATCTAAAATATACTTAGAACTCAAAAAATTAAGTCACCCAAAACAAATCCTCAAAGAAACAACCCCCACATTAATAAGTGTGTGAAAGACAGACTGGGAAGGTGGCTCAGTGGTAGAGTGCTTGCCTTGCATGCCTGAGGCCCTGGGTTCGATTCCTCAGCACCACATAAACAGAAAAAGCCGGAAGTGGCGCTGTGGCTCAAGCAGTAGAGCCTTTGCCTTGAGCTGAAGAGCTGAGCGACAGCACCTAGGCCTAGAGTTCAGGACCACGACAGACAAAAAAAAAAAAAAAAAAAAAAATCTGAAAAGGAAATAAGAATGGCCCATAGACACATGAAGAAATGCTCAACTTCTTTCTCTGGCCATAAAAGAAATGCAAATCTAAACAACATTGAGATTCCACCTCACCCCTGTTAGAATCGCTATAATCAAGAAATTTAATAATGAAAGATGTTGGAGAGGATGTGGCCAAAAGGGAACCCTAGTGTATTGTTAGTGGAAGTGTAAACTTGTTCAGCCATTCTGAAAAGCAGTATGGAGATTCCTCAAAAGACTACACATAGAGCTCCCCTATGACCCAGCAATCATACTTCTGGGCAGTTGCCAGATCACAATCAAGGCCATACTAAAGCTACCAGCACAACTATGTTTATTGCAGCGTATTCACCATAGCTAAAATAAGGAATCTCCACGTCTAAAGTTTATTCCTAGGTATTTTATATTGGTGGGGGGGGGGGCTTTTACAAAAGGAGTTGCTTTCCTGATTTCACCTGCACTCTTCTCATTCTTGGCATACAGGAAAGCCATTGAAATTCGAGGGTTAATTTTACACCCTGCTACTTTGCTAAAGTTTCAAATCAGCTGAGTAGCTTGGGAATGGAATCTATGGGGTGCTTTAAGTACAAGATCATGTCATCTGCAAAAAGGGAGAATTTTACTTCATCTTTCCCTATTTGGATTCCCTTTATGTTTGCATCTTGTCTAATTGCTCTAGCTAGGCATTCTAATACTAAGTTGAAGAGGGGTGGAGAAAGTGTACATCCTTGTCTTGCTCCTAAGTTTAGAGGAAATGGCTTTAGCTTTTCTCCATTACATAGGAGCTGATATTTGGATAAAGATGAAATTATCTTTTACAAAGATTCTTTAAGATCGCCGGGCCCTGGTGGCTCACGCCTGTAATCCTAGCTACTCAGGAGGCTGAGATCTGAGGATCGCGGTTCAAAGCCAGCCCGGGCAGGAAAAACCATGAGACGCCTATCTCCAATAAACCACCAGAAAACCGGAAGTGGCGCTGTAGCTCAAGTGGTAGAGCGCTCACCTTGAGCTGAAGAGCTGAGGGACAGCGCCCAGGCCTAGAGTTCAAGCCCCACGACCGACAAAAAAAAAAAAAAAGATTCTTTAAGATAAAATCATTTATTTTTATTTTTATTGTAAAGGTGATGAAAAAAGGGTTACAAATACATAAGTCAGGTTTTTGAACATTGTTTTTGAACAATGTTACCTCGTTACTCCTTTTCTCCCAGCTTTTTTCTTCCTGACCCTCCAAGTTGTATAGTTCATTTTCAACAGAGTGTCTTGTGAGTATCACTGCATCCCATTGTTTCTGTGCTTTTGGATGAGTATGTAATTCAACTAGAAGCTGGATCTTTTCCCCTGACTTTCTCTATGAGAATGGAAGAAGGGGCAGGTGATTAGGGAGTATACATTTGTCCATCAAAGGAAGGCATAAAGATTTTTTCATAAAGACTATTTAATGCAATGAACCATTTGTTTTATCTCACTTGTGAACTGGGAAGTAATACAAATTATTATCCATCTTATTCTTACAATAATATTTTCTAGGGTCATATTTTGTTCTTTCAGTTAATAGAAAAGTAACTTACAGATTGAGCTGAAAATGCATTTTAAAAAGTTTAAGGTCTTACTATGATCTAGATCAAAGACAGCATAAACCCTACAGTATTACTTGCTCCAGAAGACCTTAACAAATTAAACAGATGAAGAGTTGTTTTTCCAGGGAAACTATGGGAGAAAGTACCCTCTTGAATGACAAGAAAACCTGGTTCTGAAATGGAATGGGAAGGTGGAACCCAAGAAAAAAAATGTTAAAAACAAAACAAAAGAGATTGTTGTAACCTATTTTTCATCTGGGAGAAATTATTTAAAGCATCAGATAAAATTCCAAAATGTTAGTTGGCTTCTTTTTCAAGTTGGCTCCAACTTTTTAATTCTACTAGTTTAGAAAAACAGTAAGGTAACCACAGAAAAGTTTGCCTCAGCCAGGCACCGGTGGCTCACACCTGGAACCCTAATTACTCAGAAAACTGAGATCTGAGGAATGGGGTACAAAGCCAGCCCAAGCAGGGAAGTCTCTGAGACTGTACTCTCCAGTAAGAAAAAGCCAGAAGTGGGCTGGGAAGGCGCAGTGGGCGCAGTGGTAGAGTGTTTGCATTGCATGCATGAGGCCCTGGGTTCGATTCCTCAGCACCACATAAGCAAAAAGAAAAAAGCTGGAAGTGGTGCTGTGGCTCAAGTGATACAGTGCTAGCCTTGAGCTGAAGAGCTGAGGGACAGCGCCCAGGCCTGAGTTCAAGCCCCACGACCGGCCCCAAAAAAGAAAAAGCCAGAAGTGTCACTGTGGCTCAAGTTGTAGAGGGCTAGCCTTGAACAAAAAAGAAAGATTAAGTACATTGCCCAGGCCTTAAAAATATATACATACATACATACATACATACATACATACATACATACATACAGCTGCCTCTTTCATAATGGGTGGTCAGGTTACAGCCTAGAAATGTCCTTGAAATAAATGTCATTGCTCATTAAAACAGAATGCAATGTTTAAATGAAATTAGGTAGCTTTATCACAGTGTATTTTGTTTCTTGGGATATTATCAGTGTTTTGTTGTTGTTGTTGTTGTTGTTGTTGTTTGTTTTTTGTCAGTGATGGGGCTTGAACTGTGGGCCTGAGTACTGTCCCTCAGCTCTTCAGCTCAAGGCTAGCCTTCTGCCACTTGAGCCACAGCTGTTTATTCTAGATAAGGGTTTTATGGCTTTTCCTGCCTGAACTGGCTTTGAAACTTGAATGTCAGATCTCAGCCTCCTAAGTAGCTAGGATTTCAGGTGTGAGTCACTGGCATCCAGCATCAGTGTTATTTTATAAATAAATTTATACAGTATTATACACAATGCTCCCTTTTCTTCAGTGAGATGTGAATATTACATAAAGAAAACTTTAAAGGGCCTGGAATGTGGCTTGCCTAGCATGCATGATGCCCTGGGTTCCATTCCTCAGTATGTCATAAACAGAAGAAAAAACTGGAAGTGGTGGTGTGGCTCCAAGTGGTAGAGTGCTAACTTTAAACAAAAGAAGCTCAGAGACAGTGCCCAGACCCTGAGTTCAAGCCCAGGACTAGAAAAAAAAGAAAAAAAAACTTCAACTTTTACTAAAATTTGTCTAGAACATTTCTTAGATTAGTTTATAAGATGCTTTAAAAGTGAGTTGAACACACATTATTGTGCCTTAGTATTATTATAAAATATTTCACAAATGTGCTAGCAATTACACTGTCATACATGTCTTATTGAAAATTATGAAGATTATCTAGACACTTTGAAGTTATGAAACAATGATATCTTGAATAAGTGAGAGTTTACAATTATGATCAGAATATTTAGCTAATAGAAAGACTAATAATGAATACAATAGGATAGTTTTGGAACATTGTGACATGTTTTAAAAATCAAAATTTAAATTTTCTAACACTCGAATACATTGTTTCCTCATTTTGAGCTGTATTTTTATTTTCCCCAGTTAGTTTTCTAAGGTAGACTCACCCATACAATCAGGTAGCAGGAAAGTCTTTATATTTTGGCCAGCAGAGGGCAATAGAACATTGCGGACTAATCACCCTCTGCCAAGTGAAACATAAAAGGATTTTCTTTAGAAAAACATACAAACAAATTAGACGCTTGTTATCTTTTTGTGTTTTCTAAAATGTACTTTAGTAAAGAATCTTGTGTTTGCAAAAGTATCTAGAGTTTAAAACTTTATTTTTGATAAAAAATTGTAACAGTAGTGAATTTATCATCAAATTCCAGGAAACACATAGTTAAGTATACAGTAGCCTAATGCTAAATGTGAATCAGTCTTTGAAGGAAAAGTCAAAGTACAAATTCTCTGTTTTTGTGAAGAAACCCCTACAAAGGGACTGACTCTGTTATCATTTTGTAGTAGCAGGGTAGGAAAAAATATCCTTGAGCCAAAACACCAGTCATTCATATTTTTGCAAATAAAAGGTTTGCAGCTAAATATTTTCTATTCTGAGATTGTTATTTTAGATCAATAATTATTATTTACTGTTTAAAATAATTTTTAATGGACTAAGAAATCACTTGTAAAAAGTTGGGAAGATGTTCATGTCACTGTCTTTAGAAAAATCTGATTAAAGTAGCTATATTTGATCTCAAGGTTAAATTAGTACTTAAGATATTTTATATTACTTACTATGCATTCTAAACAGTTAATTCAATGTATGTCACTGTAATAAGCTATTATCATCACTTATTTGACGATTCTTTCCTTTTTAAAGTTATTGTTTTCACCTATCCCTAAGTAGACAAGCATCTAGAAAGCTCCTTAGATACTTTAAAGTATTTCCTTTTCTGTAAATTTTGCCTTTGTACACTTCATAAACCAAGTTGTATATCTCCAAACATGTAAGAAAATCCAAAGGAATAGCTATATATATATATATATATATATATATAT